>NC_058098.1:138034469-138337500 GCF_020171115.1 Neogale vison
AAGCCAGTGACTTAAAGATAGGAGTTTCTTGGGGTACCTGGGTGGCTCAGTGGGTTAAAGCCTCTGCCTTCGGCTCGGGTCATGGTCCCAGAGTCCTGGGATCGAGCCCCGCATCGGGCTCTCTGCTCAGCGGGGAGTCTGCTTCCCCCTCTCTCTCTGCCTGCCTCTCTGCCTACTTGTGATCTCCGTCTGTCAAATAAGGCTCAGTGGGTTAAGCCGCTGCCTTCGGCCCAGGTCATGATCTCAGAGTCCTGGGATCGAGTCCCGCATCGGGCTCTGCTCAGCAGGGAGCCTGCTTCCCCCTTCTCTCTCTCTGCCTGCCTCTCTGCCTGCTTGTGATTTCTCTCTCTGTCTAATAAATAAATAAAATCTTTAAAAAAAAAAAGAAAAAAAAAAAAAAGATAGGAGTTTCTTTTTCCTGACGTCACAGTGTCCGCGCAAACGGTCGAGGCTGGAGTATATTGACGCGCCTGGTCCTGCAGACCCCCGCCCTCCTCTCAACACAGTGTTCTTCCACCCGGGGCTTACTGTCAGCTGGCGGGGGCTGGCTTGGTTACGGCAGTGGTCCTTAAGCTTGGGGTGGCCTCAGGGGCCCCCGCTGCCCTGGCTGGAGCAGACTGCTGGGCCCTGGGAACAGGGTTTCTCATTCACTAGGCCGGGGCTTCGGCCTGATGATTTTATTTGCAGGAGTAGCGAGTTCACAGGTGATGTCACTGCTGCTGCCCTGGCGACTGTACTTGGAGAACTTGGAAGGCTCCGGGGAGAGAAGCCATGCGGTCACAGCTGTGGGCCAGAAGTGGCACATACATACCACTGTGACTCACATTCCTCTTGTAGAGCTTTGTCACATGGCTACCGGTCACGGCTGGGGTGTGGGGCTGGAGGCTGGTCAGTGCTGTCTCCCTGGGCAGCCACATCCAGAGACAGTTCTGTGACTGTGGAAGAGCCAAGCAGGGTCCATCAGCTTCTGGAATCAGCTAGGGAAAAGCAGCTGTCACTCGGGTTCACATTGCTCAGGCCGGGTAATGCTCGCGACCGAATCTTGAAGGATGAATTTTCCTGGCATCCCAGAGAGACGGTGCAGCATGCAATGGAGGAATCTGTTCTCGAAGGAAAGCAGGGCAGGCTCCCTCCAGCAAACACTGACTGCTGGCTAGGCTGCACGTGGGGCCTCGTCCTGCAGAGTGACAGGACGTGGGCAGGGTCCCAGGGTGTCACTGGCTCACAGGCCAGCACGCTTCGTTTAAGATTCCAGTGGTTAAGATCGTAGGTGCTGGAGCCAGCTTGGGTTCAGGCTGGGGTTCTCCCACAGAGTGTCACAAGCCACGTGAGTCACTTGAGGCTCGCTTTATTTGTTCTGCAGAGCAAGCCTCCGGGAGCGATGGCCGCCGTGGCACCTTTGGTGAGCTTGGCTCGCGTGAAAGGCGCCCTGCGCTGGGACGTGTCCGGCGGGTGGCCGTCTGGCTTCTCCTTGAGCCCTCTCTGATGGAGAGCTTGCTCCCTCTGTTTGGGCAGTCCGTTCCATTCCGGGATGGCGGCAGCTGTGACGGAGCTTGCCATCCTGGGGCCCATAAACTTTCTGAAATAATCCAGAAATGCTCGGTTTAAGCCCATTTCTTCATGGTCACCTGTTGGGTCATTGGTGACGGTCCATTCTTTCGTTACACGGTTGGCTTATGAGCAACTGCCCTTCGTAACTTAGGCGTCAGCACCCCAGGTCTTCCCATCCGGAGAGCAGGGCCTTCGGCGCAAGCACCTGCAGCTCTCCTGGGGCGCGTCCCACACCTGGAGGTTCCGTCTCAGCCGTTGCCCTCTTCAGACTGTTGCATCGTTTTCGTTGGCAAGCTGGTTGGCATGCTTGTTCGCAGATTTATTGGTTTTTGCTTCTATTATTTATTACTGTGTACTAAAAAGTAAAATTACTGGTCGAGTAATGGAGCATGTTTTCATCCATGGTACATTCGAGGCGATGGAAACCACTGGGCGCGTCCCAAATGCCACTGTAGACCCCCTGGCCTCGCTGCACACAGCTGGCTGATGGTGTGTTCAGGTGTGAAAAAAAGAGCGCACCAGAAGAGCGGGGATGACATGCTGGAAAAGCGCCATCTAAGATGGTGTTAAAGTAGGTCTTTCAAGTCACCGTTTTGGTCAAATGCGTAATGGCTGAATGGTTAATACCAGCATCGAGTTAAAGCGGACTGTTACCCAGTCGAGTCTTGAGAATGTCTTTGTCTTCAACTCCTGAAAATGATTGACGATGTCTTCTAATTAATTCTGCAAACATGTTTCCCTCCATAAATTCAAAACAATAGGACTTCTCTTCTTAAACGTTCTTATGAAGACTGTTGACTTGAGGTTTAATTAGCGAGAAACAAAACATGTTTTGGATACCCCGGTTCTCTTTTACGCCTTCTTTTTCTTCATAGTTCTGATGTATTTTTGTTGTGTGTGTGTGATTCACTACGGTTATTATTGTGACTTCAGAGTTTTTCTGTATGTGAAATTGAGGTAGCCGAACTGATTATTTTGTTTTTAATCCAATCGTACGAGATGTGCAGAATCCCCAAATACAGAATTTTCATTAAAAAAGGTCCTTTTTTCATGTCTTAAATGGAACCAGATAACTAATAGCTTTTGTACTCAATTATAACAGCATTTTACTCTTGTGATGAGAAACATGTAGTTATATTTTACTTGATAGAGTAGTAATATAGAAATCCTATGAGGCAAATTTACTCCAAGTTAAATGTGTAATGCTTAAGTACATACATTTGAAAAGTTAATATTCATCGTAAAGAATAAATGTGAATGACGCACATTGTTTGTAATATTGGTGTTCCCTTGCTGCTCAGAATAATGGTAGGTTAAGTTATCTCAGGAGATAAAGTTGAGATAAGTGAGAAATTCAAGGATACCAGGAAATAGGCATCAGGCCATTTGGCCTTTTACAGGCCAAGACCCTAACCAAAGTAGAACAGTCGTTTTGGGCTGAGTAACAGCAAAACCAAACTTCAGTTTATCTGTAACTTGCAAAGTGGGTGAAATTAGGTCTTTCTTTCTCTCTTTGGGAGCTGATTCTTCTTAAATTACATCTAAATTCATTTGATATTTATGCATTTTTAAAATTTATTTGTGTTTTTACCAATGATGTATTATGTACCCTAATAGGCAAATGAACTTAGTTTGTATTTTTTTAAAAAGATTTTTATTTTTATTTATTTATTTGATGGAGAGAGAGACACACGGAGTGAGGGAACACAAGCAGAAGGAGTGGGAGAGGGAGAAGCAGGCTTCCTGTCGAGT
Organism: Neogale vison; assembly: GCF_020171115.1. Taxonomy (NCBI): domain Eukaryota; kingdom Metazoa; phylum Chordata; class Mammalia; order Carnivora; family Mustelidae; genus Neogale; species Neogale vison. The sequence goes on from NC_058098.1 coordinate 138,037,773, forward strand.
AGGGAGCACAGTGTGGGACTTGATCCCAGGACCCTGGGATTATGACCTGAGCCAAAGGCAGACACTTAATGACTGAGCCACTGAGGTGCCCCAGTTTGTATATTTTCTATCTGATTTAAAAACTAATACATAATTCATTGTATAAAATTTATAAGATACAGAGCACAGAGATAAAAATTGGAATATCACACATTATTCTTCAACTCGGACTACTTTTGCTGACTTGTCTGTGTGTGTGTGTTTAGACAAAATTGGATACATAGCAAATATTAAATTTTTGTTAACCTTTTATTTTTATTAAACATTTTGAGAGTTGTTTCCAGTTTTATTAAATTGCTTTTTTTAAAAAAAGATTTTATTTATTTATTTGACAGAGAGAGATCACAAGTAGGCAGAGAGACAGGCAGAGAGAGAGGGAAGCAGATTCCCCGCTGAGCAGAGAGCTGGTTGCGGGGCTCCATCCCAGGACTCTGAGATCATGACCTGAGCTGAAGGCAGAGGCCCAACCCACTGAGCCACTCAGGCGCCCTTAAATTGCTTTTCAGAACCTATATAATATTCCAACAGTTGGATGTATATAGTTTAATTATTCCTTGGGTGATATATAATTTGTTGTTATCATTTTGCAATAAATTTCCCAATATATACATTTGGTACATATGCTTGTTTATTTCCTTAGGATAAGAGGTTTCTTAGATCTGAGGCAATAGCAAAATTACTGGGTTTTTTAAGAACAATTATGAGAACTTCTCCTTTTTCTCTTAATTGTCACAGTTTATTTTCTCTTTTAATATTTCTAATCATGTTTTCACTTCTGACAATTTCTTCAGACTTACACCCTTTAGAAGTCACCTTGTCTAGAGGCACCTGGGCGGCTCAGTTGGTTAAGCGTCCGACTCTTGATCTCTTCTCAGGTCTTGATCTAAAAGAAGAAGTTGCCTTACCTTGTTCTTTATGGGAATGTGTTACGTGTAGACGAGTTGCCCGTGCTGCCCAGCTTGGGTGAGTGTCTCCCCACCACTGCAGACATGCTTCCCGCAGTCCCCCTGCCTTTAGCAGTTGGTTGAATGGATTGGGAAGAGGCCCTACGAAGGGCCTGTGGCCACCTTGTATCCCTTGCCTCTGGCTGGCACTGAGTGAGGTGTTCTTCTGTACAGTTTTTAGAAGTGTCGGTTTACTAGGTTATTTCCTCGACTACACTGAGCAAGATCTTTGGTGTAAGGGCTAGATCCCCGGCACCCCTCCAACGAGTGTGCCTATGCCTGCTACCCCTGCTGGTGTTTGTCAGGTGTTTAGGATGATACTTCCAATTTTTAGAAAAATGATACTGAATTAGTTTTTAAGCCTCCAAACCATTTAGAAGTCTACCAGCAGGTTTTTTTTTTTTTTACTTGTTTGTTTTTAAAACCAATCAGTTACTCAAAAGCATTTCTAGAATTTCAGTATTCTGCTTAACGCATTCATGGTATTTGCTTACATGTTTACATTCCCGGCTCTTTTCTTACCCCCAGTCTGTGTGGTGTTGAGTTAGACTTTAATGGGAAAAGGAACCGTGCCAGTTACAGACTGGATGGTATGGCCAAGGGACGCTGGAGGCTGGGTATCCTCCTGCCTTATGTGCAGAGGTCACCCTGAGCCACCTCTGATGAGGTGTCACAGTTAACTGAGCACACATGTCCACTTTTCCTTTGTCCTCCTCTTAGTGAGTTCAGCCTCATGTTTCTGAGGATAAAAGGGAGTCTCCACTCTTCCTTGATTCTCTGCCTACACATGAAGAAGAAACAAAAAATTGTCACATTACTATAGGAAATGTATTGTAAAGAAAGTGAAGAGAGACATTTAGTATTAAGTTATAGGTCCTATCCCTGCTCAGGGCCCCCTGGGGAATTCTCTTCTTACTGAAACTAGAATCCCAAGTCCTTCTGTAATTGGGCCCCACCAACTTGTCACACCTAATTTCCTACAGGTTTTTCTCCTTTCTATTTCATCTGCACTGGCCTTCTTACAGTTGTTGGAGTATTTGAAGCATATTCCTGCCTCAGGGCCTTTGCACTTGATATTCCTGCTGGAGAGATCTGTGTGGCTTGCTCCCTCACTTACTTCTTGGGTAGCTGTCTTCTCAAGGCCTACTAAAGGAGGCCTTCTCGATCTCCCCATTTGAAAGTAGAAACTCCTGTCATTTTGGGGTACCTGTGAGATCAAGCCCTGCATTGGGCTCTGTGCTCAGTGGGGAGTCTGCTTAAGATTTTTCTTTCTCTCCTTCTCCCTCTGCTGCTCCCCCCACTTGTGCTCCCTCTCTCTCTCTAAAAACACATAAAATCTTTAAAAATAAGGAGCCTCCTGTCATTTTCCTCTTTCTGTCATATTTTAAAAAATATTGATCTTACATTATTTCATACATTTTGACATTATATATTCATTTGTTTATTGTCTGTTTCTCTTACTAAAATGTAATGTCCACGAGAACAGGGGCTGTTTTTACCCACTGGTGTCTGGGACGGGGCCTGGCATATTCAGGTGATGAATAAACTGTTGTGTTAATGAACTGTGAACCTGATGATTATATGTATTTTATAGCTTTCATTTCCTAAAGCTCACCAAATATAATTTATCAACAGCCAGTGATGGAACAGATGACCTGTCTTAGCATTAACTTCTATTTCCTTTTTGTCATTTCCCTTTAAGATTAATGCATTACCAATTTGGAAACTTTTTTTTTTTCTTATTAAGAGGCAGTGGTGTGAAATGGCAGTAGTGCTGCTTTTTAGGTAGGAAACCTGGGACTAGTTATTCAACCAAACTAGGGATGCCTCAGTTCCCTTGTATGTAAAATGGAGATAATGGTATGTTGGAGTTTTAGGATTGAGCCATTAATAACCCCCTCTTGTCAAACTGAGACCAGAGAGGGAGAGATTTCCAAGAGTCAGAGAGACGTGGGCGAGATGGTCAGCTTTACCGAGAGAAGCGGAGTCCGAGGTGGTGGCTTGGGGGAGTTGCCCCGGGAGCTGCCAGTGCTTTACTCTTCAGAGTAAGTTGAACTCCCCCGTTGCAGGCAGGGCTGGGTGTCTGTTCTCCCCAGAAGAAACACAGCTTCCCCAGTAAACTTCCCACACAGGGAAGCAGGCTGTAGGCTGGTGGGTTTGAAGAAAGCCCAGAAGTGGGGTCCCTGGGTGGCTCAGTTGGTGAAGCACCTGCCTTTGGCTCAGGTCCTGGGATCGAGTCCTGCATCGGGATCCCTTCTCAGGGGTTCCCCACTGCTTGCGCATGGGCTCTGTCAAATGAATAAATAAAATGTTAAAAAAAAAAAAAAAAAGAAAGAAAGAAAGCCCAGAAGGTTGAGTGAGTCGCTTCTCCTCTGATGGGAAGAAGTAGGTGGGGCAGAGGCATTGCTAAGAGAAACATGCCACCTGGGGAACAGAGGGTCCCCCCAACAAGTATACACCATGTGCTGAGGACTTTATAAGGTCTTTTCTCTGTGTAGGGTTTGGAACATAGGAAGTGCTGAGTCACTGTTAGCCACTGTTAGTGTTGTAATACTTGTGTTTATCATGACTTATAGCAGTGAACATACTGGACTATAATCTCTCCTTTTTTTTTTTTTCCTGTGTACTTATTAGACTAGATTGTAAGCTATTGGGAGAAGAAGCTCTTCATTATCTCTTGAATCTCCGGTACTAGATGATTTTGTGTTGGTTTTTAGCCATTAGTGACTAGATATTTAAGAAGAATGGTTTAGTGAAAGCATATGGGTATTGGAGTCAGAAAAAAACGAATCTGCTTTAAATTCTTTTTAAGCCAAGGAGGAGATAGGAAAAAGTTAACACCAAAAAAGGAAAGTGAGGGACGCCTGGGTGGCTCAGTGGGTTAAGCGGCTGCCTTCGGCTCAGGTCATGATCCCAGCATCCTGGGATCAGGTCCCACATCGGGCTCCTTGCTCAGCAGGGAGCCTGCTTCTCCCTCTGCCTCTGCCTGCCTCTCTGTCTGCCTGTGCTCACTCTCTCTGACAAATACATAAATAAAATCTTAAAAAAAAAAGAAAGTGGACTGATACGTACACATGTAAGGTTTTTAACAGTAGTACTTAAAACAGTTCCTGTATCATCCAAAAACCCAGGGAAGCAGAACAACGCAGAATCTGAATAGTTCATTTTGTCTAGGTTTTACTGTGTTTCTTTTCTTCTCATGAATAGGTAGTGATAAAGAAGTTAGGCTCCTACAGAGTGATGGCTAGTTTGCACATGTTAATATTAGACTGTGTTTTCTGATTAAAAAGCAAAGACAAAGTAGGAGAAATTAACACTGAAAAAATACAGCGAACTCTGTTTTGGATATATCTCAACGGGAGCAGTCCATAAATGCTGCTGGGGATGCGTGTGTATGTTGATAGCATCTAAGAAGACAGTAAGTTCTGGTCCGCGGCGGATACCATTACCAGACCGCTGTCAGCTCTCCATCTGCCTTCTCTGTTAGGCATCTGTGACTCGGAGCTCCTTGTTGTCCTGATTGTTGCTTCTGTTTTCACAGTCTCTGCGTCCCGTCAGCGTGGTCACATATTGTTCCGACTGTGCCTGGTGACAAGGCACACATCGCAGTGATGCTGGTGCTCCCTTCCGGCTGGAGAGCATTTCTTGTGCTGACTCTGGCCGAAGCAGTCTACCTCTGTCCTCACCCTGGAGCTCCCCTGGTCTCCTCCAGGCACGATGGCACTCGTGCGCTGAAATGTCATCTGGCGGACACCTAAGACAGGGTCTCAAGATCAGGTGTGTAGGGTCGAGATCCAGATGGCTATGAGGAGGGATACCAGCCCAGGGATCATCCTGCTTTACCAGGTGAGGGAGGTTTCCCCAGACCCCCTGGATCACAAGACCTGGAACCTTCCTGGCAGTTTAAGTCTCCTGGTCCAGAATCAGCCTTTGTGTTTTTGAAAAAAAATTTTTTTTTCATCAGTCTTTCCCCAAACTGTTGTAAATTAGTCATATGCACTTGAGGGGCCGAGTGGACTGAGTGTGATCTTTGGTTTTGGCCTCAGCTTGAATCTGGCTCCCCTGCTCTCTGACTTCAGCACGTTACTTGGGCCTTCTGAGCTTCCATTTCCTCATTTAAAAAATGGGGATATTAGTAACTCTTTTCCAGGTTACGGAGAGCCTTGTTGAGGTAACGGACCCCTTCGTACATTGTAGCTGCTCAACAAGCGGCAGCGGTTCCCCGTCATCCTTTCAGAGAATGGGCAGACGGGGTGAAGGAGCTTCCACGAGCTGAGGGCCCAGATCTTAAAACGACTGCCTTGCTCCTCTCGACAGCAGCACAAAGCCTGGTCTTGTTGGACAGATGGCGCTGGTGCAGCTGTCCCTGTGCCGCCAGGCCTTTCCAGCTGCTGTGAGGCGGGGCTGTATCTAGAGGGTGGGTCCGGTGACCTTCGAACTGGGTGGTCCTCACTACAGGGCACACAACCTACTACTACTACTACTACTACTACTGCTACTACTGCTACTACTACTACTTCTCCTCCTCCTTCTTCTTCTTTTGATTTATTTATTCCAGAGATGGGGAGAGAGAGACAGTGTGTGTGAGCAGGGGGAGGGACCGAGGGGGATGGAGAAGGAGAGAAGCAGACACCCTGCTAAGACACTCTGCTTAACGCGGAGCCTGATGCAGGGCTCGATCCCTGATCTCTGAGATCATGATCTGAACCAAAATCAAGAGTCAGATGCTTAAGTGACCAACCCAGGCCCCCCCCCGGGTGGCTACTTCTAAAATGAATGAAAGTATATGGTGGAAATGGTTTTTGTGTGGATTTACCAGCTAGAAAGCAATAAAATCTCACTTTTTTAGAGTTATGGATGTTTTGAAAATCACTTCTTCTAGGACACAGAATGGAACCTTTAAGAACTGGTAATTTTCATTGGCAGCTGAACGGAAAATGCCTTTGTTTTGTGGGTTGGGGAGTGTAAGATTTTACGTTATTTTACATTATTTCTCTTGGGAGAAAAAAAAACTTCCAAAGACTTAGTTTTAGGTAGAGAAACAGTCAATTTAAATTTAAAATTAAAAACCTCTTTTCTTAATAGCTTTCTGTCCTTTAATTTGGTAATTTAAAATTTTCTTTATATAAAATTTTTTTATTATTAAAATTAATAATATTGCCCACTGTAGAAATTTGGAAAGTATATTGCTAACTTAAGTTTTGAATTCCAAATCCTTCAGAATAACATCTTTACTTTGAGAATTTATTTTTCTTTCCTTGGGTAATTGTCTTCCAGAGCCTCCTGCTTTCCCTCTCTGATCTGGATTGGTTGCTGTTATCAGCCTACTGCAACATGGTCATTCTGCAGCTGCTTTTGACTGCATGTCTGAGCCAGATTCATTATTTCTTTAATCCTGGGCCATCTTTCTTAGTTTAGACTTTTATTTTGCTGAAGCACATCTCCAACTGACTTCCTAAGAAAGAGCACATGGGAAGTCTGCTTTCTGAGTTTTTATGTATTTGAAAGTATCTTCATAGAACTTTAGGTTGAAAATAACTTTCCCTTATAACTCTTAAGGCATTGTATTGTTACTTTTCCACCTACTTGATGATGAGAAGTCTGATGCCAGTCTGGTTCTCTTAACTGTGTAGTTGACCTGATTTTTTTTCCCTTGAAGATTCATAGGATTTTCTGTTTTTCTTGATGTTCTCAAGTTTCACATTATCTCAGTGTGGATTCTTGGTAAGTTCTTTTCAGTTTGATGACTCATGTTCTTTAACTCTGGGAAATCCTCTGGAATTGTTTCTTAGATAACTTCTTCCTTCTCTTTTTGTTGTTCTCTTTCAGGGATTCTTATTTGCTAGATGGTGACGTCTTGGATAAATTAAGTCTATATATTCTCTCTTGCTATTCATGTCTTTTGGAGCTTCCTTTAACTTTGCATTTCAGCGTGTGGAATATTTTACTTTCAAAAAATGGCCACAGCACTCTTTCCATTTCTCATCGCTTCTTATCAAGGATGGAGTTTATTTCCTTCCCCCTCAAACCCGGACAGGTTTCTGACTACTCCAACTCACAGAATATGGTGGAAGTGATGTGAGGTGGTTTCCAGGGTCGGGTCATTAGAAGGTTACAGCTCCCACCAGTACGTGTGGCTCTGCTTTTGTCTCTATTTCTCTCTTTCTCAGAGTGCTTGTCCTTTGAACGCAGTCACCATGTTGTGAGGAAGCCCAGGGCTCATAGAGGGGTCCTGTGGAGGTGTTTCAGCTACGCCCCAGCGAAGGTCTCAGATGGCAAGCCCCAGGGATCTGACCTGCGAGTGACTGAGCCTTTCCATAACGTCAGTACTTGACTGATCCCAGGTAGAGCAGGGATGAGTCTCCCTGTCCATCTGTGCTCATTGCAGCTTCGAGAGCAAGAGAATTTTGTTATTTGTTTTAAGCTACTGAGTTCAGGGGTAATTTTTATGTTCTTAGATTTCTCATTTTATCAGTCGTGTTTTTTGAAAAACGTTCATTGAAGTCTAACTTACATACAGTGAAATGCACAAATCGGAAGTGTATAGTTTGCTCTGTTTTGACAACCGTGTATGCACCTGTGTAACCCATATCCTCATGGTAAGTGAACTTGGTAAACCAGAGTGATGCCAGGTGAGGAGCTGAAAGAGAGTGGGAGACCCTAATCCCCTGCCAGCCCCTCACAACCACTATTTTACTCTTCCAATGAGCTTGACTTTTTTTTTCTATTGAACATAAAAGTGATACCATACAGTTAAAAGAGAGAGAGAGAGAGAGAGAGAGAGAGAGAGAGAGATTGGCAGGAATTTGGCAATGGACCAAATAAGATAGGAAGGCATTTGAGTTTCTTTTTCCCTTAAACTTGTTTTTGGACATTTATAAATTTGCAGAGTTGTGAAGATAGTACAGAAAGTTCCCAAATAACCCACATCTACTTCTTCCTGTTGTTAATATATTACTATGTAATATGGCCCTTCATCACAGCTAGTGAGCCAATATTGGTCCATCATTATTAATTAAACTCCATTCTTTATTTGGATTTCAATTTTTACTTAAGGTGCTACCTTGGGCTGCCGTAACAGAATACCACAGATGGAGTGGCTTAAACAACAGACCTCTGTTTCTTAGGGTTCTGGAGACTGACGTCTGAGTTCAGAGGGCCAGCATCATGGTGGGGTTCTGGTGAGGCCTCTGTCTTGGCTCACAGGTGGCTGCCTTTCTGCTGTGTGTTCACATGGCCTTTCCTTGGTGCATGCGTGTTTGAGGAGGGGAGGGATGCAGGGTGGGAAGTAAAAAAGAGAAAGAGAGAGAGAGCTCTCTGGTATCTGTTCTGATCAGGGCACTAATCCCATGATGAGGGCCTCACCCTCATGACCTCTTCTAAACCTCCAAAGAAAACTCCAAAGGCTCCATCTCCAAATTCTGTCACATTGGGGATTAGAGCTTCAGTGTATTAATTTGGGGGCGATACAGATACTCAGTTCATAACAAGTTCCTTTTGTGATCCAGGATCCCATGTAGAATTTTCCGTGTTACATTTAACTGTTGTGTTTCCTTACGACCCACTAGACTGGGACGGTTTCCCAGACTTCCTGTGGTTTGGATGTCCTGACAGCTTTGACAAGGCGTGTTGGTCATTTTGTAGCGTGTCCCACAGGTAGGATTCATCTCATGTTTTTCTCATGATTAGTCTGGGCTTGCGGGTGTTTGGAAGACCACAGAGGTGCGGTGTCATTTTCATCCCTTCACATCAAGCGGGTGTGCTTTCAACCTGACGTACACTGTTGGTACAACTTGGGTCACCGGGCTGAGGCACTGTTCCCCCGGCTCTCCACTGAATGCTGTTTTTTAACCCCCACTTTCCACATCACACTCACTGGAAGGAGTCATTCTGAGCAGCCCACGCATGGGGCGTGCTGGGGGTGTGCAGGGGCCGGGGCGGGCTGTGCGTGCTGCTGGAGCCCGGTGCGCGGGAGAGAGGATGGGATGTCCCCGCGCCCGGGTTCCGGGCCTGAGCTCCTGCGCAAGTGGTGGGCAGGGGGGAGAGCGGCTCCGGAGACGGCAAGGGGTAGACGCGACGGCTTTGGCTGTGCTGGGTTGGAGCTGCCGGCTGGACTCTGCGGCAGAGGCGCCCAGCCGAGCGCCGAGCGAGCGTGGCGCTCAGGGCGGGCGAGGGCTCGAGGTTCCGTTGCAGAATGCCGCCGCCGTGCTCTCAGGCGAAGACTTTGGCTTGACAGAGTAAAGAGCCTGCGGTACTTTGATGAGATGGTGACAAAAACTCAAACAAACATCCTTCCGAGAGCGCTGGGGATAAAACGCAGAGAGCGGCGGTCCTCCCGCCCGCGCCCCCTGCCCGCCGCAGGCCCCGCCGAGCTCCATTCGGGCGTCGTAAGCTGGCAGAAGGCACTGGAAGTTTTAGGGGTTTGCCCTGCGGAGCTGTGCACGTGTAGTGTGGGGCCTCAGGCGGCCGGTGTCCCGTGTGCTGCTCGCCCTTTCTCAGGGCGCTGCCGGTGGCGGCGGGGAGCTCTGAGCGCGCCGCGTCGCCCGCCGCTGCCCGCCTGCGTCTCTCGGGCCAGCGCGCTGCCCGCACGGCCTCTCCCTGCTCTGCCTGCCCTTCTCCGTGCTCCGCTGTGGCCCAGGACGGCAACGGGCTTTCCTGTCTTGATTCCTCTCCTTGTGATGGTGAACATAGGGAGGCTAAAGGATTTATTCGCTTGGTGCCATAATAGGAATTTTTTTCCGTTTTATTTCTTTCCAGTGTTCCAGAATTCATAGATTATGCACCATACCCAGTGCTCCATGCAATCCGTGCCCTCCACAATACCCACCACCAGGCTCCCCCAACCTCACACCCCTGACCCCTCCTAACACCCCCCCCCCCCGTGTTTCTCAGTCCACAGTCTCTAATGGTTTTTCTCCCCCTCCAATTTCCCTTAACTCACTTCTCGTAATAGGAATTTAAAAAAAATTTTTAAAAAGATTTTATTTATTCATCCTAGAGAGAGAGAGCATGAGAGGCGAGAAGTCAGCGGGAGAAGCAGACTCCCTGCCGAGTGGGGAGCCTGATGTGGAACTCGATCCTGGAACTCCAGGATTACAACCCGAGCCGAAGGCAGTCACCTAACCAACTGAGCCACCCAGGCACCCCGTAATAGGAATTCTTAAAGAAGTTGGCAGTCACGTGACACATGACCAGTGCCACAAAGGGTGTCAGGTTTGAGTTGCTCTACAGAAGTTGGTGGGTTATTACTTAGAAAACAAAGTTAATAATGTTGGGGGACTTACAGTTCTCTCCTTTTCCCTTCCATACCCCAAAGTTCTTTTCTTATTTTTAGAACTTTTTGTCCTAGTGCTTCTTCCCTTTTCTGGGAGTTGATTTTTAAAAATTAGATTTGGGGACGCCTGGGTGGCTCAGTTGGTTAAGCAGGTGCCTTCGGCTCAGGCTCGGGTCATGATCCCAGTGTCCTGGGGTCGAGTCCCACATCGGGCTCCTTGCTCGGCGGGGAGCCTGCTTCTCCCTCTGCCTCTGCCTGCCTCTCTGTCTGCCTGTGCTCGCTCTCTCTCCCTCTCTCTCTGACAAATAAATAAAATCTTTTTAAAAAATAAATAAATCAATAAAAATAAAAATTAGATTTGCAGGGGATCAGGAGCAATCACCATGTTATTAGAGGATGATGAAATCCTCACCCATACTTACAAGTTCAGGGAGACCTTTCCAGGTGTCTGGGCACCCATCTCCGAACTCATTCAAGAGAGGAGTAACTTCCAGAACTTGGGATTTCTCATTTCCTTTAGTGGTGTTCACCGTGAATGTGTGTACCTTTAAACAGTGTGGTGTTTAGTTTTGCTCAGTTTTGACTTTTGACCTTTATTTAAATGATTTATACCATATATTTTCTTCTGAGTCTTGCTTTTAAAATTTTATTTATTTTAAGATTTTATTTATTTTCGAGAGCGAGCAAGCAAGGGAGAAGCAGAGGGAGAGGGACAAGCAGACTTGGTGAGCTCCAGGCAGGGTCGGATCTCACGACCTGGAGATCACCATCTGAGCTGAAATCAGGAGTGGGACGCTTAATGCACTGAGTCACCCGGGCACCCCTGAGTCTCGCTTTTGACATCAATATTATGTTTGCCAGATACATTTATTCTGGTCGGCTTAGCTGCTGTTCTTTTATTCCCACTTCTGTGGAGTGTGAATATGCTGAAACTTATTGGTGTTCTCTGAGCCAAGGCCATTTGGGTGGTTTCCAGGTTTTTACTATTTATAAATAAGGCTGTTGTGAAGTTCTTGTTCATGTCTCCTGGTCACATATGCAAGAATTTCTCTAAGGTTTATCTACCTCGGGTGGAATTAATGGTCATGGAGAGTCTTCAACTGTATTAAATAATGCCAAACTGTTTTCCAAAGTGGTGATACCAGTATACACCCCCCACCAACAGCGTATTGAAATTCTCTTGTCCCACATCCTCATCAGCACCTCGTTTTCAGGTTGAAACCCTTTAGCTGTTCTTTGGGGTATGGAAAGATATTTTATGATTCTAATTTTTAGTTTTCCTGAACACAATAACCTTGTTATTTTTTCATAAAGCTCCTGGCCATTTCTCTTCTGTGAAATGCTCATTCTTTTGTCTTTTAAAAAATTGGGTAGTTTGGGGCGCCTGGGTGGCTCAGTGGGTTAAAGCCTCTGCCCTCCGCTCAGGTCATGATCTCAGGGTCCTGGGATCGAGCCCCGCATCGGGCTCTCTGCTCAGCAGGGAGCCTGCTTCCTCCTCTCTCTCTGCCTGCCTCTCTGCCTACTTGTGATCTCTGCCTGTCAAATAAATAAATAAAATCTTAAAAAAAAAATTGGGTAGTTTTTCTTTTCTAATGGTTTTAGAGGTTCTCTATTTTGGTTTTTGGTTTTGAATTCTTTATTATAGTGTGTTGTAAAATATAGTCTTCAAGTTCATAGTGTGATTTTCTTTATGATGTCTTTTGATGAACTTCTTGATTCTTTTAAAAAATTTATCATTATTTTTTTTAGAGAGGTAGGGAGGGGCAGAGGGAGAGAGAGTAAGAATCAAGCAGCACCCCCAACCCCAGCACAGAGCCTGATGTGGGGTTCAATCTCGTGACCCTAAGGTTCTGACCTGAGCCCAAACCAAGAGTTGGATGCTTAACCGACGGGGCCACACAGATGCCCCTTTTTTAAAATTATGGTAACATCTAGCATATGTAAATGTATAAAATGTGCCACTTTAACTGTTTTTAACTGTATGGTTTAATAGCATTAAGTCCATTCACATGGTTGTACAGCAGAGCCCCAGAATGTTTTCATCTTGCAAACTGGGAACTGTATTTAACAACAACTCTCCATCTCTCCCTCCCTATTCTACTTTCTGTTTGTATTCCACATAGACTCATGTAAGGGGGACAACCGTGGTGGTATCTGAGCCTACTGTGCCTCCCTCAGCTGGCCAGGCACGCAGACCATGTGGGTGAGGAAGCGAAGTCTGCGTCATGTTTTTCTTTGTCAATTTCATAACCCACAAATGTAGATGGGGTTATTCTTATTTTCCTATTAAGACACTGTGACATAAAGAGGTTGTAACATGCCAGAGTTACTCGGTTACGGCTGGAGCAAGGACTTGTATTTATAGTTTATTCTTAGGTAGTCGTGTGCCGCTTCCTTTAGATGCACAGTTGTCAGCCCACTGTGAGAGGCTGGGTGACATTCGTATGAGACACAGTCCCATTTCTGCACAGTGTGTCACATGTACTTCCCAGCAAACCAGTTGCGTCTCTGCTGCTGTTTTCTGAGAAATGCGAAGGCACGAGTAATGTTTTGGGGATAAGCTTTATTAAAGTAAATTGTTCGCAAACTTGACTATTTTAACTCTCACTAGTAATAAATTACTAGGGCACACCTCGAAACCCAGTGGCTTTTCTATGATTCATAATTGCTGCCTTTGACTCCTTAATTATGTTGACTTTCTTTATCAGCTGTGTGCAGCTACTTAACATTCACCTCCGAGTTGGTGTAAATATTTGATAAATTGGGACGTACAGATGGTCTTCCAGCTGTGGTTTCCTCCCTAGCCTGAGAACGGAAACTCTCGTTAGGAGTCTGGTAGTGGAGTCCGTGTCCCACGACCGCGTGGAGTCCTGCCGCCTCTGCGTGCCCTGCGTCACAGGACAGCTGTGGGCTCTCTTGTGATCAGCTCACCATAGTCACCATGTAATGTGGAAGTCCAGTATTTGTCATGACTATATCAAAGAATTACTTTTTGGCTCATGCTTAATGTTAAAATGACATCAAGCAGTAAGAAGAAGCGATTTCTCCATAAATTTGGAATAATAGGTGATCTGAAACTGGTGAGACCAAATGTGAATTTGCAAGTATCTAACAGCACGCGTTTGTTAACGTGCTGGTCAGATGCCAGGAGAGGTGCTGGGGGTTACGGTAAGCAAAACAGAGAAGATCCGTGTTCCTGTGAAATGTACATTCTAGGGACTATTTCTAAAGATTTACTATAGAATAATTTATAGTATATGACATCAAGGGACATAATGATCATTTGTGGCTTTTTTTTTTTTTGATGGCGCTATCTGAAGCCTTTAAAAGTTCAAAAAAAAAAAAAGTGAAAAATCAACAATACTTACGTTGGCTCATTTGGATAATATGTAGGTGCTTAATGGCTAAGCATTCCAAGGGCAGTGTCTCAGAGCTCAAGCTAATCATGAAAAGTTAATACTTTTTATATTGATGTGATTCTTATCAAAAAGTAGACTGTTTTTGGTGGGAGGTAGTAGAATTTCAAAATCAAATCGACGTATGTGTAAGTTGACATTGTACTGAAGTGAAATCTGATGCTATGAGGCAGCCCAGAAGAACAATGATTTTTTTGCATAATTCAAAGCCTTGTACATTTGATAGGAGCATTGAAATTGACTTTGTTTTTTTAGGGTGCGTGCTTTTACCCAGTAATATGTAGCTCCCTGGATATGAAAGTTTTCAAGGTAAATTAGGAAAGGATTACTATTCTTATTTGGGCTAATGTTTCTGATAGCAGGAATGAATGAGTAATTTAAATTGATGAATTTTTATTAGCAAGTATAATAAATAAGCAAACAAATTTATTTGAGAGGGAGAGAGGAAGCACGAGCCAGGGGAAGGGCTAGAAGGAGAAGGAGAAGCAGACTCCCTGCTGAGCAGGGAGCCCTGCTAATGAGGTGCTCCAGGCCTGGCTCAACCCCAGTCCCCTGAGATCATGTCCTGAGCCCAGGTCGGACACTCAGCCTCCTTGAGCCACCCAGGCGCCCCTTGAGTTGAGATGTGAATGGTGAAGTATCAGTGTTTTCTACATTCTGGGTGTCGGGGTGGGGGACCTTGGCCTTGAGGCAGAAATGAGTTTGGTGTGTCGGGAGGTCAGTAGGGTTTAAAGGCCATCAGTGAGAAATGATGGTCAATGAGGCTGGGGAGAGGGCCTGGTCCTTTGGGGGCAGAGGAGAGATGAGTTTATTTTAGTGGCAGTGGTGGTCTCCTCGCTTGTTGGAAGCTGGGGACTGATGTGATCACAGTACTGGCTGCTGTGTGGCGACTGATGTGCGGAGGCACTAGAGGGAACAGAGGGACTGTGTGGGCAGCCGTGGAGGTGGAGGCCGGATGCGTGGCGTGCTACAACTGGCAGAGAGAACGGAGAGGATCTAGGAACAGAGTGGCCGTGGAAGGGAGGAGTGGCGGTGGTCCGGGGTCGGTTGCCGTTCAGCGGACTTGGCTGAGCCGCTGGCTTTGGGACGCTGCCTCGACTGAGATGTGTGACTTTCGGGGAGAGGTCGGTGGTGGGGATCAAGAGTTCCCTTCTGGGCTCCCGTAAGTTTAAAGATATTTTGAGACATGGAGGTGAGTTGGTTTAGCGGGCTGCTGAGTAAATGCGCCTGAAGCCTGGCGGAGAGTTCGAGACTAGGATGACAAAGTCGCGTGCCCGCAAACACACGTGAACTCCAGACAGGGCAGACTCTTCAGTGTACTTGAAAGTGAGGAAGTGGGCCTGGGCGGCCTTTTGGCTCCCTTCTGTCTGAACACCAGACATCTACTGAGCCCCAGAGCCTCTCTGAGACTCCCAGAGAAGTTTGACAAAAATGGGTCTATCTTTTTAAACCATGAGAGCAATGAACAGGGAGGGAAGATAAGCCTGTAGGTGTTTCCCATCTATATTTATTCCGAAACTGCTGTCTGTCGCTTGTCCGTGAGTGCAGTATGTGACTGCAATGACATATCCTTCTAAAAGTCAGGGTGATCTCACTCCTGCTGTGAGGTTCTCACGGAAACACCCACAGTGGTCGATGTGAATTGATTGTTATTTAAAACATTTTAAACAACTTTTATTTTTTTAAAGATTTTATCTATTTATTTGAGAGAGAGAGAGAGAAGGCGTGTGCACTGGGGGAGGGGCAGGGGAGACGGAGAGAGAATCTCCAGCAGACTCGGTGCTGAGCGCAGAGCCTGGCGCAGGGCTCCCTCCCAGGACCCTGAGATCATGCATGACCTGAGGCAAAATCAAGAGCTGGACCCTCAACCAACGGCACCTCGGGTGCCCCTTAAACGGTTGTTTTGAAGTATAATGGGTGCATAATGAACTACACATATTTAAAATGTAAGGTTGGATGTTTGACATACGTATCCATCTATCACATGTCACCACATTCAGGATAATGCACATTTCCGTCACCCCTGAGGCTTCCTTGTGCCCCTGAGTAACACCTGCCTCTTGCTTCTCCCGTCCCGCATCCCCAAGCAAACACCGATCTGCTCTCAGTCATCAGAGAATAGTTTGCATTTTCAGAAATGTGTATAAATAGAATTGTACCGTAGTCCTTCTTCTTTTTTTCACTTTTCTCACTCAACATAATTATTTTGAGATTTATCCAGGCTGTTGGGTGTGTCTTGATGGTTCATTCCGTTTCATTGCTCAGTGATACGTGTCGTATGGATACGCTGGGGTCGTTTATACTGTCACTGTCCGTTCAGACTCACGTTTTCCTTCTGCATGTCTTGGGATTTGCTGGTGTTATTCGTGACCACGGAAGAGACGGATACTGAGGTGTTCACACGTGCGCACACACACGTGCACCAAACCCTCTTAATAAAAAGGGCAGTAGTTCCTCGTTCTTCTGTTTATCCCCCTTTATCCTGCTCACGGATGAGCAGCTCGCGAGTCAAATGTCAGAGTAAGTTTGACAAGTGTTGGGGATGTTAGGCAGACTAGCCCTTTCTTTGTGTCTGTGCTCATGTGTTATTTTGGGATGTGAGTGTGTGTGTGTGTGTGTGCGCGCGCGCGTGTGTTGAGTTTATTTATTTTTATCTGGATTAAATTTGCTTCGACAGATTGCCTTTACTTGAGCCTCACAATTTGGCAGCTGTGGATACAGTTAATCTAGCCCCTTTTAATTTCATAGGCAAGTATAAATAAATTCCTCTTAATTAGTTCCTTGGAGTTTTACATAGACGGTTGAGAGTGAAATGAAGGGAGGTAAGCTCCAGTTAATCAGGAATAGGTGCTTCTAACCTCTGTTGAGGTCTGGATGAAATCACCAGCTCTCTGCTCCTGTGCATTTGGAAGAGCTTCCTGCTTTTTGGTTTCTGTGGATGATGCGAGAATATGCTTCAGGACCTGTCACTTGATAAGCCCCGGGGAGTCTGGCTGTTCTTAACGATGTGGCGGTCACCGCGGAGTGGGCGGTTACGGGAGGTCTGGCTCCTGCCTCGCAGTTCCCCGCGCCAGCGTCTGGGACGGAGGAGGAGAGAAGACCGTGTCTGGGGGTGCGCCTGTCCTGGGAGAGGAGGGTTCTTGGCTGGCCCCTCCCGGCGTGTGTTGTTGACGTGGGAGTTGCCGGATCATGGAGGCACTGGCCGTACGATCCAGCGAGGATACAGTCCTGAGGCGCATCCCGCGTGAGTCCCTCGACTCTGCGCTCCTGCGGCCAGCCGTCCACCTGCCGTCCCGCTCCGCCGCCCTCCTCTCGCCCATTTGCGTGTCTTCTGCTGCTGGCGGAGGCTGTGAGCGCGGGATCACGTCCGTGTTCGTTGTAGCTGAACAGTAGGTGTTTGTCGAATGGTGACTAGAATTCGTCTTTATGCTCCCATATTTATTTTTAAATTTCTGGTTGTGAAGTTTCTAATTGTAGCAATTAATACAAGGAGGGTTAAGCCTCTCACAAAGATGGAAGTTAACATGAGCTATTCTGTTCTTAATAGTCTGCTTGCTCTCCGTCGTTTTCATCAAACCCGGAGGCATGGCTTCTCCCCCCTACTTTTTCTTTCTGTAAATTAGAAGCACACGTGGGGCTAGACCCTCCATTCGGGGATGAGTGGGAATACATGGACGGACAGAATTTGTCCTCAAGCCTTGAGAAGCTGACGGTCTTAAAGGAAAGTCAGACTAATAGGCCCGTAAGTGACCAGTGCTATATAGGAGTGATTTAAAAAGTGTTTTGGAAGCCCCCCAAATATGAGTACATGTTCCGTAGTGTCTAGTTGAGGGGCTGGGTGGAGGCGACCCCATGAACTAAGTTGAGGCCCTGAGAGGGAAGGGGCAGGTTTGGGGGAATGAGGAGTTACAAGGGGATACAGTGAAGAATTTAGTTTATGTGTCCAATCTGAGTTTTGCGAAGAATGTTATTCTTACTGGGTAATCTGTAGATTTTTTATGATGGTTTATAAAAACCAGTTTCCCAGTGTTTTGGTTTGAATTTATTTTTACCAATCACGTCAGGTGGTCGTTCTCGAGTTAAGGGTTTTGTGTTACCAAAGTTGGTTCTGACAGTAGTGGAGTTCAGTTTACTCGATGCTTGTTGAAAGAACTCATCTATGCCAGTGACCTAATCGGGTTCGAGATGCTTACATCCTTTAGGACCTGGCTGCCACCGCTTGACATTCAGTGGGATGAAACGAGCAATGCAGAGGCAGTGTAGGGAGATGAGATCATTGTGATCCTAAATCTTGGTTCTCAATTTTTTTTGTTTGGAAATTTGAAAACAAGTGCGAATCACTTTTTTTTTTTAAAAGAGATTTATTTATTTGAGAGAGAAAGAGAGAGAGAGCGTGTGCATGAGCAAGAGAGGGAGAGAGAATCTCCAGCAGATTCTGTGCTGAGCACGGAGCTGGACGTGGGGCTCGATCTCACGACCCTGAGACCGTGAACTGAGCTGAAACCAAGAATCAGATGCTCAGCCCACCGTGCCACCCAGGCACCCCACAAGCATGTGTCATTTAAAAAAAAATAATTATTTGGGGGTAGATAGTAAATGACTGTGGTGCAAAATAAAAAAGTAGATGGCATATATGATGGAAAGTCTCTCTTTACCCCATCCTCTGCCCTGAAGGACAACCACTGTTATCAGTTCCTGGGGTATCCTTGCAGCGAAATCCCCCCGGGCATGTCAGTGACCTTGTGGAGACCCAGAGATAGCATGCATCTGGGAGCTTACTGAGGCCTTCAAGGTGTGCTTCTTTGTTCTTTTTCTTCTGCTTCCCTATTTATTTCTCTTAGGCAGTGCCTCATCTAAATCCCAGGCACCTTTCCCAGTCCATGGGTTTCACGTAACTTGCTAAGTCCATGGGCAAAGCCCGCATATCTTTGTTGTGTCCATTTTTACGTGTGTCGAGGACTGCCGACAGTCTCCGGCTTCATTTCTCGGGGACCAGAGCTGCAGCACACGGCCGTGTCCTGAATTAGCTGTTGGCAGTGACTTCTGAACCCGGTCACTGTTCATCCCCTGGCACTAGGGAAGGGTCTAGCTTTTCTTGAGGCAAGCGGCTGCCTGGTAACTGAACCAAATCAGTGTTTTCTTGACAAGGAGGAAGGTCTTCTGTTTTGGGAAATCTAGATCATTTCATCTTGGTACTTGCGGGGTTGCCTCCTTCTTTTTGATGGCTGTTTAGCATTTCATTGACTTAATGTACCATCCTTCAGTCTTGTTTTTTCCAGTTTTCCTGTTACAGAATCTGCAGTGCACATACATTGTATTAAATGCATCCTCTCCCAACGTGCCACATTGTTCTCCATCAGCATTTTGTTAGGATACATTACCACCAGCCGTGTTTTCAAGCCCGTTTCCTTATGCACTTGACAATACAGAGTGCTTTTGAAGTTTATTTTACTCAGTTAGATAAGTACTTTAAAGTTACTTTATTCTAATTTTAATTTCCATTTCTCTTATTATAAAGTTTGTGCATTTCTTTTCCATGTGAATGATAACTGGCCATGTACATATCTGCCCATTTTTCTATTATTTTATCATTTTTTTTCTAAATAATCTCTACACCTAATGTGGGACTTGAACTTACAACTCCAAGATCAAGAGTTGCAGGCTCCACTGAATGAGGCAGCCATGCACCCCTGTTACTTTTTTTATTATTGATTTGTAGGAGCTTTATATATACTGAGGAAAGTAGGTTTTTATGGTGTGATTTCTAAGTATTCCTTTCAGGTTTATCTTTTTACTTTGCTTATAGTGTTTGGCAACTAGGAAATTTTTTTATATTTATGTAATGGAATTGCTTCTAATTTTTTTCATTGATTTTGGCCCAGAACATTATGAAATGTTGCCTTTATTACATTCTATATGCCCGTGATGTGTTTGAATCTCTCTCTGGACTTCCAGGTCTGTTTTATTCATCTTTCTCTTCATCCAGCCTCATTGTAGTTTTTAAATTTGCTTCACTCTCCGATAGGGGAAGGCTCCTCTCATTGCAAATTTCCTGGCCTTTTCACTTGTTCATATTTCTATATTTTAAGATCAACTTTTTCTTTCCTAAAAAAAAGTCAACTTTTCTTTTCTAAGAAGTTGATGTTTTATGGTGCTGGACTTAAATGTAGTGATTGATGGGAGCAATGAACAGTTTTGGGGACACTGGAGTCTTCCTACCCAAGAATGGCCGCCCCTTCTAGGCGAGTAGTTTTTGGATGTCTTCCCGTACAGAGCATTTTAAAATTTGTCTCATGTAAATATTGTCCATTTCTTCTTAAGATTATTTTTAGTTACTTAATATTTCTGGTTGCTGTTGTATCTGCGTTTTTCCTTCCGTTAGCTCTTCTAGCTGGTTTTTCGTCTGTTTGAAGATGTTGCTTTCTAAGCTGAAGTTAAGAGATATTGAACAAGTTAGCAGCAGTTGGACTCCGAAACCTGTTATGCTACTTCATTCTGTTTTGCCTTATCATCTTCCTACCCTTGTTCTGTTTTGGTTCTGATGCTCTGCTTAGCTTTAGAACACCCGAAGAAGTAGAACCAACCATACTACAAATGGAAATTATAGTGATGTATTCAGAGGGACATTTAAACCTCAAGCAGAAAGCTTTTGCTGGCCAGTTATTTTTATTGTTCATGATCCCCCAATCATTAAAAAAATTTAGGTATTTTAAGTTAGTGTGATGCTTTGCTTCTTAGTCTATATTGAACTGTTCCCTCCTCTTAATTTATTTGTGTCGTCATGATACATTCTGTTCAGTGACAGTGGACTGTGTTCTCTTGCTGCACCAAAAGCCATCAAGTTTTGTTTTCACATTTTCTTATAGACTATTTCAGTTAACAATTTGGAAAACTTGGTTTATGTGACAGTGTTTCAGTCTGAGAACAATAATTTGTGAGCAGGAATGGTATTAATACTTAGGACTAATGGGATTATTAGCTAAGTTTTATAAAGAAAACAGGAGTCTATTAAAGTTTGTTTTGATATGTGCATGTTAGTACTGCTGAGGTACTATATAATTCTTGACTTTAATTTGACATTCAAAAACTACTAGTGTTGAGCCTGCATGGAAGTTTCTATTTCCCCACTCCCTCCGAACTGACGCATTTGAAATGAGGGTTGAACTCTGTTCTTAACCTGTTCTCCAAAGAAAATATTGAACTAAGCTAAATTTTATGTATCTTTGGTCTTTTTTTTTCACTTATATTTCCTTAGAACTTTTTATTTGGAATTCTTCTTAATGACTTTTAACATTTCTGGTGGGTGTCAGAGCAAGTGTTAAAATCCTAAGCAGTATTTTGTCTTCTAAAATGTAGTTAAACGAAGCATCAGACTGTGACTTTAAGGAAGCTATATATTGGTATTGTAGGATTTAAAAATTGTTACATCAAAAGCAGAGAAATACCTGGTTTTCTTTATTTAAGTAGCGTATAAATGAATTGGACAAAGTTGGTAGAAAGTCGGAATGCGGTTCTGCAAAGGGCATTTGTTATGTTTCTGTGACTTACTGTGGAAAGGAGTTTGTGCGTCGTCAAAGGGGTTATCCTTGTGGAAAGCTAATTAGGCTCTTTTTAGAAGACACAAAAATAGGCCAGTTCCTTAAAAAAACAAAAGTTTGTTTACTGTGTACCAGAATCTGTGTCCCACCTGAGGACTGTGGAGATGCACATGGAGGAGTGCACACAGGGGCAAACCACCGAGTGTGTGTAGGTGCTGTGGGACCACAGAGGGTCCCTTGACTTGACCTGGGTGGGGACAGGCCAGCAGATGCAAGGAGGACTCTCGGAGGAAGAGTTTAGGTCTCTGTTGGGAAGAACTTTTGGACATTTAGTGGTTTCCAACAATGGAACAAATTGGCTTGTGAAGTAGTGAGCGTCCTGTCTCTAGAAGTCAGGAGATAGATGACCGGCCATATCCAGGCAGTTTCTGAGGGAAACACGCTGTGGGCTGAGGGTCTGGGCTGGCCGGTCTTTTAGGACACTTGTAATTGTAAGACTTTTGTGGGTTTCAACATGCGTAAGGTATAGATAGACATACATAAGGTATAGATAGACACATAACAGTTTAATACTATCAATATCATGCCTTGTCTTCCTAATTTAATTGCGTGTATAGAACATTTTGGATTTCTTCCTTGGGGTGGGCCCATGATGACTTGGACAGATAGAGTGATGGTTTCTCAATTCCCTTCCTGATTGTGAACTGCGACACCCGTGTAGGACAGTGTATGCAGCAGAGTGGAAGTGTGGCCCCGGCCACTGAGCTCTTGGGCTGGAGTCAGTGTTCTCCCCATCCTGGCTCGCAGCCCAAGCACAGGGAACCCCGTGGGCTCGCGGGCTGCTGGGGCTCTGGTGGCAGCTCTGCCTGCAGCGGCCTGTGGCCCATTTTCAGGCTGGGGCTCTTTAGGAACAAGTGGGCCTTGCCCCTGCTCTCATGTCTTCCCTTCCCGTGGCTGGATGAAGAATGATGAGGTTCTGGGTGATGGCACCCCAGAACAGAGGGGGCGGGGACCCCTAAATCAGCCGCCCAGGGAGGCTGCCCAGTGACCAGGAATTTGGTCTGCCTTGGGCTGTTACATGACCCTGTTTTGTTGGAGCCATTACATGTTTTTGTGTGTCTGTTTATTACAGCATCTAACATGACCGTAGCTAACACACAAAGTTTAACAATTAAACAGTCAGTATCTCTGTAACCACAGGCCCAGGGGAAGGGGGAAGAGGTGGGGGAGGGGAGGGAAGGAATAGACTATTAGCCCCCCTCTCCCCCCCCGATGTTCCTCATTGTAACCCATCCCTTCCTCCACAGTCATTACTTCGGTGGCGTCTGGGATAATCCTTCCCGGCTTGTCTGTATAGCTTTGGGACTCACGGAGGCATCCCCAACCAGTGTGGGCTGTCGTTTGTTTTTTGGAACTTTTTATGCGTATATGTTTTTATGTTGTTTGTAGTCCTCTGAATGAATTCAAGAAATGTGTAGTTTCTTTTGTACAGCATCCTGTGTTGAATTTAATCCATATGTTGTGAAAAAAATCTGAAATTCTTTCCTTTTCATTGTTCTGTGTAGTTTCCTATTGTATAAATATACCACAGTTTAGCCATTTTACTGTTTGTTTGTTTTGAGAGAGGGAGATTTGGGGGGCGGAGGAGGAACAGTGCGGGAAGGAGAGAAAAGAATCTCAAGCAGGTTCCACGTCCAGCCCCAGCACGGAGCCCACTCGAGGCTGGATCCCATGACCCCGAGATCATGACCTGAGCCGAAATCAAGAATCACTCAGCCGACTGAGCCACCCAGAAGCCCCAGCCATTTTACTGTTCATGGGCGCTGGGTTTTTCTAGCATTTGGCTATTGTGAACCACACTGTTTTGAATATTCTTGTACAGTCTTCTCGTCCCCTAATACACCTCCCAGTAGTGCAGTGGCGGAGTCACAGGGTAGGAATGTTTGGAGTCCTGTAAGCAAATGTACTTGTTTTCCAGAGCAGTTGTGTCCACATCATGTCAGGGCCCGTTGTCCACACCGTAGTCCGTGCTTGCAGTTGTCAGACTGGAAATCTTGGCAAGTCTGGTGGGTACTTAATGGTATTTTTTATGGGTTTAATTTATAGTATTTCCTAAAGATTTAAAAAGTGTTTCTATGCCTTGCCTTTGGGGCCCATCACATCTACTTGGATTTGAGGTTGGTTGATGAGGACATGTTTCCCAAACATAGCTGCACGCAAGTTTTGCCTGCGGAATTAAAAAAAAAAAAAAAAAAAGTCAGTTCCTGGTTTAGGCTTGGGGAATAAAACTTCTGGGGCAAGTATCCAAGAATCATTTCTTTCTCTCTCTTTCTTTCTTTCTTTTTTTCCAAGAATCACTTCTAACTAGCTATCTTGGGTGATGCTTACACAGCTGGACTTGCACGGGTAGACTGGAGCGCCGTGTCCATGATGCTGATGGTTCTGTCCGCGGGGCCTCGAGACCCCTTTTTTCCTTGGCTACAGCCTGCGTGCCTCACTCCCTACCCCAGAAGTGTGGGGTCTCCCAAAGCCTGGCTGTTTACCTTGCGAGACACTGTTTGAGAATGTAAATGTGCTATCTAGAAGCCATTAATACTAGAGGAAAGTAACATTAAAACAGATTCTGTATTCCCTTGATATGAGACATGGAGGTAGCGATTGATATTTTGGGCCACTTTTGTTAATATGTTGAGGATTATAATCCTCTTGAGTTGCCTCAAGATTTAGAGCTTTTTACTCTAAAGTTGTTTTTTTTTTAAAATTCTGTATTAACTCTAAAGTCAATCGTTGCTTAGTTCTGATGTAGTGTTAATTGACACAATGTTGTTGGGCATGTGTGGCAATTTAAGTACACATTTTTTCATTGGAGGGGGAACATTTTTAAGCTTTTAATATAAAGCATATCAGAAACCACAAACATTGGCAAGGATGTGGAGAAAGGGGAACCCTCCTCCACTGTTGGTGGGAATGCAGACCGGTGCAGCCTCTCTGGAAAACAGTATGGAGGTTCCTCAGTAGTTAAAAATAGAATTATACATGATCCCATAATCACACCATGGGATATTTACCCAAAGGATACAAGAATACAAATTCAAAAAGATCGTGCGCTCCTTTGTTATTGCAGCATTATTTACAAAAGTCAAACCTATGGAAGCAGCCCAAGTGTCCATCAACCGACGAAAGGATAAAGAAGATGTGTAGAGATACAATGGGATGTTACTCAACCAAAGGAGGAATGAAATCTTGCCATTTGCAACAACATGGGAGGAGCTAGAGGGTATAATCCTGAGGGAAATAAGTCAGTCAGAGAAAGACAAATACCATAAGGTTTCACTCCTATGTGGAACTGAAGAAACAAAACAAGTGAACCAAGAAGACACACCAAAAAACAGCCCCTTGACTACAGAGAGCAAACTGAGAGGCACTAGAAGGGGGGTGGGAGGCGTGGGTGAGACAGGTGCCCGGATTCGCAGCGCAGTCGTCGGGGTGAGTGCTGAGCAGAGTGGACTCGTTGTCTCACTGCACAGCGCCCCGGAAACTGGTGTGACGCCCTGTGGTCACTGTGCTGGAGTTTAAGTTACAGCATCTCTCAGATTCACCAGTGGCTGTCCAGTAGAAATGCGGTGGGATCCACAAGTATTAACCATATCTATAACTTCAGGTTTTCTAGTAGACACATTAAAAAAGTAAAGAGGAACAGATGAAATTAAGACTCATAAAATATTTTATATAACTTAGTATGTTCAGAGTATTTCAATATTGTGCTTGCTTCGGCAGCACGTATACCAAAATATTTCAATATGTAATCAGTATAAAAATTATTAATGAGGTAACTTTACATTCTTTTTCGCGCTATATTTTTGAAGTCTGGTGTGAATTTGATATCTCGATTTTGCGTAGCCGCACGGAAGTGCTCAGAGTCACATGTAGCTGGTGATCTCCCATGTGACAGCACAGGTCTGTTGAGAAGATTGCACAGTGACGAGTGTATAAATTGATATGCATTTTGAACACCTCCCAGATCCCTTCCTCGTGTTCCAGGAGAGGGAGGAAATTTGAAGCATAACATTTTCTTTTTTTTTTTTTTTTAATTTTTTTTTTCATTTTTTTCAGTGTTCCAAGATTCATTGTTTAAGAAGCCTAACATTTTCTTAGCTACACATTGGTTCAAGTGTAGACACCCTTGGTAAAAATGAGAGAATGGTAGGATCAGGTTCAACTTTGGAACTAAAAGAAAAAGCTGAATACAGAGTCACAAGGTCTGGATCCCAGATCTTCCATGCTTGCTGTGCCCTTTAAAGAAGAGATAACACTTACGTCACATGAGTACCGTGAGGATAACTTAGGCTGTGTTAAGCATGGTCACATTTATTTTACAAAATCAGAAAATGTTAGTGCTCCAGGCATGAAGATACTTGGTTTAAGTACAAAGCAGACACAGATAAATGTTTTAATGCCTTAAGTAGAATATTTGGAAATCTGGGTTTGATCTCCTTCAGTGATATGATCACACTTGAGCTTTTTCCTCTGTTGTTGTTTTTTTTAAACTAACTCCCAAAATAGATGGCTATGTGTCCGTGTATTTGTGAAATAAATACAGTTGTATGTGTAGTGCAGAAAACAGAGGCTAGAGATGGGGGAGAGGAGGGGCACAGCAGGCAAAGGGGAGTGGGAGCTCCAGCCTTCCAGCGGTGGAGTAAATAAGTCACAGGAATAAACGGCACAGCATCAGGAATACAATAGTGAAATTGTAACAGCACTGATGGGGACAGATGGCAGCGACACTTGTGGTGAGCATAGCATAATCTTCAAGCTCGTGGAATCAGTGTCCTACCCTTGAAACTAGTGTAACATTGTGTGTCAGCCGTATCCAAAACAAAAAACCGAAGGGCACACAAGTCATAAAGAAAATTTCTATTGAATAAAACACCATAAACAAAGATAAAAGGCAAGCCGTAGGCTGAGAGAAGTTATCTGTAAAGATCAGTTTCAAATACATGGGTGCCCAGCAGGTCCGTAATTAGGACAGCAAGTCTTTGAAAAAAAAGTCACTGAGAAGACAACCCAGCAGAGACATGAACAAAGGCTATAGAGAGGATACAGACTATCCAGTAAACATGAAAAATGCTATTTCATTTTTACTGATTACTAGTAATCAGTGGAAAGCCACCAGGAAAAAAGATATATGTTTTACATCCGTTAGCTTGGCAGAAATTACAAGTCTGACAGTAGCAACTACCGTCAAGAATGTGGGGCAGTGGAACTAGAATGTCGGTAGTGGGAGAGAGATGCAGATCCTTTGAGTCTTTTACCATTTTATAACATTCAAAACATTCAGGAGGCACCTGGGTGGCTCAGTTGCTTCAGTGTCTGTCTTTGGTTCAGGTCATAATCTCAGGGTACTGAGATCAGGTCCCGCATGGGGCTGCACGCCAAGCGGGAGTTTCTTTCTCTCCTTCTCCATCTCCCTCTGCTTGTGTGCGCGCGCTTTCTCTCTCTCTCTCTCTCTCTCTCCAATAAATAAACAAAATCTTAAAAAGGTTTAAGCAATCAAAGCAACACAATACTTTGCAAATTACAGAGATGGTAAAAATATGAAAATACTCATGAGACTATTAAATCTTAAGGCTGATAGTTATTCCTTATGGGGGAACTGGAAGGAATAGAACCAGAAAGAGGGGTTTGCACAGGGAGCTTCACTGTACATCCAGCATCGGAAATACTGGGGTACTTCAAGTCCACCACTTCTCCATGACCTCCTTCTTAGAGGTGACCAGTCTGACACTTTGATGCCTGGTTCTGTGCATGTGCTCAGGGAAGCAGAGCCGCGTGTGGAGAGTGGCACAGCCTGCGTCCCCAGGATGGTCCTGAGGGTTACAGGAAGTGGGCATGTCAAGCACACCGGCTGTTTGTTGAGCCCCGACAACTAGGGACGTGCGGCATCCATGAGTAGGTCATGTGGAGACCGTGCTAATGTCTAGCACATTGCGGGTGCACAGCAGGTCCGTAATTAGGACAGCAAGTACATATATAATGAAGGAAGGTATACGTAGTTTGGCTTTTTCTTCTGTTCTTCAGCTTGTGCTTTTTTTTTTTAATATTTTATTTATTTATTTGACAGACAGAGATCACAAGTAGCCAGAGAGGCAGGCAAAGAGAGAGGAAGGGAAGTCGATTCCAGGACCCTGGGATCATGACCTGAGCCGAAGGCAGAGGCATTAACCCACTGAGCCACCCAGGTGCCCCTCAGCTTGTGTTTTCACTTCCTAGACTGTCTTGGTGATCTTCCGCATCAGAACATACAGACGTATGCATTCTTTTAACCACATTTTATTTTTTTAATTTTTAAAAAGATTTTATTTATTTATTAGAGAGAGAGAGAGAGAGATTGAGAGAATGAGTGGGAGGAGGGGCAGAGAGAAGCATGGGGCTCGATCCCAGGACCCGGGATCATGACCTGAGCCAAAGACCGATGCTTAACCCACTGAGCTACCCAGGCGCCCCTTTCTTTTTTTTAATTATGTCTTTTCCTATTGACTTTTAGTTGTTTCTACATTTTAATATTAAAACCCTTTGTCATGTATCTCATATATGCATTTTTTTCTTCCAGATGGTTACTTATAACATTAACTTACCATTCTTTTGTTGTGTGGAAGTCTTTAACTTTTGTGTAGCGAATCTGTTTATTGTCTATAATTGATATTATTTATTATGTTATTGGTATTACTCAATAAGCTTATGTAATCTCTTATATCCTTGTCTAGGGCGTACCTAATTCTAGTTATCCGAGCAAATCAGGGTAAACTAGATCCTGGGTGGGGACAGAGTATTTGTAAATGTCACAGGCATAGAACAACAAAGGTCTGTCTTGCTACTTGTCTAATTACGAGCTGTCGGGGGCTTTGCTCCTCGTTTCTGGAGCATTGCGGATGGAAAGACAGCTCTGAAGGTTCTGACTGTGGTAATTACGGCTTGACATGCACCACTTTGCTCACAGCTCGCTGTCCACGGCTTGTCGTGACGGGGAGCCGGGACGTTGGTGCCTCCTCTGCCCCGGAGAGGACCAGCCATGGTAGGCAAACAGCGCGAGTGACCGCCATGGTCGGGGTGGGCCGTTAATTCTTTTGAAATTTGTTTTTAAGCGTAGGAGGCAGTACGTGGCTTTCTTGGTTTCTTCGTCTCTGAAACAGAGCAGAGTGAATCGAGAGGGTTTGTGTGGGGCTTAATGGGTAACTGTAAAGGGCTCAGAATTGTCGTGTCAGTTTGGGTCCCGAGGAGCAGTTCGCGGAGCTCGACCTGGGGGAAGTATCTGGGGTGCCTGGGTGGCTCAGTGGGTTAAGCCTCTCATTTTGGCTCAGGTCATGATCTCAGGGTCCTGGGATTGAGTCCCGCATCGGGCTCTATGCTCGGCGGGGGCCTGCTCCCCCTCTCCCCACCTGCCTCTCTGCCTACTTGTGATCTCTGTCTGTCAAATAAATAAAATCTTAAAAAAAAAGAAAGAAAGCCAGAAGGGCCTGGAAGGAGGTGGGAGAGCCAGCCGCCTGCAGTCTGCATCCTGTGGACGAGGTCTGCGAAGCCAGGCTCCAGGTCCTCGACATGGGCGCGCCTCCTTTCCCTGCCACAGCCACTCTCGGGGAGCAGCCCGGGGAAGCGGGGCCGGGGGATGCCTGGTGATGGACTTCCAGGGCCTGGCGTGCGCCCGTCGGTCCGCTGGACACCTGCGAGGGGCACAGCCACCCTGGCCCACAGGAAAAGTGCAGGCAGGTGCCAGCAGCAGAGCTGGTGAAATGGGGTGTGACTTCGTCTTTGCCGAAGAGTCCTTTCCCGCGGTCACAGCGATTGATCAGCTTTCTTTCTGCTGCTGGGACAGGCGTCTTTCCTAGACATGGGAAGTGCACGCTCTGTTCAGCAGAGTCCGTCGGTGGCCCTGTTGGTGTGGCTTTTGAGCGGCACTACCGGGGCCCTCGTGCGGGTTCTACCTGTGGGGGTCTGTGCCTCTTTATCTGGGATTATGCCCTAGACGTTGAATTTCTGAGTAAGAAGAAGTACATTGTAAGTTCTGAGTACCGTTGTCACTTTCCTTGAGAGAGCCACACCAAGTGACAGGGTGCCAGCGGTGAGGGGCGCCTGCTCCCCGGTCCCATGGCCACACTTCGCTGCCCTGATGACCTCACCAGCATGGCTTTACTGGGGATGGAGAGAAAAGATTCCAGATCTTTACTGGACACCGACATTTGTAAATGTTCGTGCTTTTTGCTTAATTTTCTGTTGAGTAGCTCAGTTTTCCCGTGGATATATAAAAGTTCTTTGTATATTAAATAAATGACTCTTTTTTTTCAATCATCTCTTCTGTATTTTCCCACTTTTCGTTTGTCTTTTGACTTTTTTTTTTTTTTTTTGCGTTTTGCCATACATGATTTAAAAATCTTTATATGGTAAGATCTACCAGTCTTTTCTTTCAAAAGGTCTGTATCTCTTTGAACTAGCTTTTCAACTACCTAAATACTTTTCTCCCTGGTTTTATTGAGATCTCAGTGATGTGTGTGATGGTGTGAGTGTAAGGGCTGCAGCATGATTTGGTGTATGGGCGTGTTGTGAAATGATCTCCGCAGTGAGATGACCTTCCAACCCCTCCCGCAGGTTCCGAGTGCGCTGTGGATTCGGAGCTGCGGTGTGTTCTTGGGAAGAGGTGAATTCAGGGACGTCCTAGGTCACGGTCTTGGACCCTTCTCTCCCTAAGTGCGCTTACAAATTTATTTTGGGATTTTAAGTTATTTCTTTGAATGTCCTTAAAAAAGAATTAATCTTGTTGCTGTTACACTGCAGTGTTCTGAATTACTGAGTAGTAGGCTTTTAACCTGAGTGCGTAGACGGGAACTTAGTGTGAGATCTAGCGGCGTCATCTGGTGTTGGAGAGAACACTTCCCTCACCGGCTCACACAGTACACGCTCCTTAAAGAGCGTCCTCTGATACGTCTGCAGCTGTTGCCTTTATAAGGACTATTTTGTGCAGCTTTTCATAAAAAGCCTTCTTTTGTATAAAACGAGGTGTGGGACCAGTAAGCCTTAGCGAAGCTTTCCCAGTCTTCCTTCCTTCTCCCTTCCTGTGCCCTGCCTGCCCTCCCACCTCAAGCCCTCCCAAATTTCTGGGAGCGGTTTCTTTGAAGGCACATCAGGTCATGCATGTATATTTTCAACAAAACAGCTGTCAAAAGAGAACAGTAAGTCTTCTTAGTCTAAATTTCTTTCCACCTGAAAGAAACCTTGTAGAAAGGGGTGACCTGTCACGCATCAAAACAAATGGACATGAACTCCACAAATCTTTTTTATTGTCTTTATTAGCAACGGAGTGGATATGGCCAGTTGTCCATGTTTTTGTTAAACAGGATGGCAGTGTTTTGCAGATAGCATTGTTTCTAAAATACTTGTCTGCAGCAATCAAGTTTGACCTTCAGACATTCTCTGGAAGTAGAGAGGCAGCCATGGAACAGCCTAGAACCAGTCGGATTTGGATTTGAGAGTGGGGGGCCACCCGTTATTATAATTGACCTGGAGTTGGTTGAGTAAAATGGGGAAATGGCACCTTGTTTGGGGGATTAAATGAGATAACCGGTGTCAAGTACCCAGGACGTGACGTATCTCTAGACATCATAGGTGTGTGCCTTCTTTCTCATTCTCTCTCCCTCTCATAATCACTGCCCTTGCCAACCCTACCTCCCATGAAAGACTGACCGAGGTATGGCTTCAGCTTGGCAAAGTTTTACCTTAAAGGCCTTTGAGAACAGTTGCTTGAACATCCGGGTATCTACGTATTCTAGTTTTTTCTACGTAAGGTAGTTGTGCGGACTTACGCATCTGGGTGTCCTATGGCTTCTTTTCTGGACATGAATTGTGCTTCGCCTCCTCCTAGAGTTCCTGCCATTGTCTGGCTGTCCAATCCTTAGCCTCCCCAGCCCAGTCACAAGGCTCAAATGCGGGCTATGCCTTGGGGCTGCTTTCCCAGGTCCGGGGCATGGAGGGCACCTCTGTCGGCTTCTGCTGGGTCTGAGCCTTGGCGCTTACATTGTCCTCTGGTTCTGTGTCCATGACTCACTCTTTTGGTTCTTTTGGAGCAGGAACACGTTGTGTGCATCTTTGTATCTCCTGTGTAGTTGTCCTGGCCAAACAGTGGATAATTTATTAATTATTCTTAAGCTCTTTATTTTAGACAGGTCACCTAAGCATTAAGACATAGTTTCCTTATTTATAAAATGTGACTTTCTGCTCTGGATATTCCCCTTTTTTACCATGTTATCATTTATTAACAACCAGTTGGCTTTCACATTCGCTCATCCCCTCGTCTAAGGACCAGATCTGACAGTCCTCTGGCCTGAGCATCTTTTGAATTGGTTCTCTCCTCTCTGTGTCCCTGCAACTGTGGGCTCCTTTCTCAGGGAAGCTGGAATAGCAGCCGCCTGTCCTTGTTCTGTTCCTGCCTTTGCAGGAGAGGATGGACCACATCACTTTTTCATCTTAAAAATCTCCAGTGGTTTTTCAGTCCTTACGGGCTCAGTTGTAAACCCCTCAGCGTGACTTTCCAGCCCTCCATCCTGACCCCTCCCAGGATTCCATGTTGGGCTCATTTGCATTTTCCTTTCTCAGTGGTTCCTTCATGTTCTTTTTTTAACTAACATATAATGTATTATTTGCCCCAGGGGTACAGGTCTGTGAATCATTAGGCTTACACATTTCACAGCACTCACCATAGCGCGTACCTCCCCCACGTCCATAACACAGCCACCCTATCCCTCCCTTCCATCTGCCAGCAACCCTCAGTTTGTTTTGTGAGATTAGGAGTCTCTTATGGTTTGTCTTCCTCCCGATCCCATCTTGTTTCATTTTTTCCTTCCCTAATCCCCATGACCTCCCCCACCCCTGCCTCTCAAATTCCTCATATCAGTGAGATCATATGATAATTATTTTTCTCTGATTGACTTAATTCACTTAGTATAATACCTTCTAGTTCCATCCACGTCTTTGCAAAGGGCAAGGTTTCATTTCTTTTGATGGCTGCATAATATTCCATTGTATATATATACCACATCTTCTTTATCCATTCATCTGTTGATGGACATCTTGCTTCTTTCCATAGTTTTGCTGTCGTGGACATGGCTGCTATAAACATTCAGGTGCCTGTGCCCCTTAGGATCATTACATTTGTATCTTTAGGGTAAATACCCAGTAGTGTGATTGCTGGGTTGTCGGGTAGCTCTATTTTCAACTTTTTGAGGAACCTCCCTGCTGTTTTCCAGAGTGGTTGCACCAGCTTGCATTTACACCAACAGGTGTTGGAGGTGTAGGAGGGTTCCCCCTTCTCTGCATCCTTGCCAACATCTGTTGTTTCCTAACTTGTTAATTTAAGCCATTCTGACTGGTGTGAGGTGATAATCTCATTATGGATTTGATTTGTAGTTCCCTGATGCTGGTGGTGTTGAGCACTTTTTCGTGCATTTATTGGCCATCTGGATGTCTTCTTTGCAGAAATGCCTGTTCTTTCATGTTACTTATGTGTGTGTGTGTGTGTGTGTGTGTGTGTTTGTCATTTGTTTGTTTAAAATGCCCCTTTACCTAACTTTCCAACACTATTGGTTTTTACACCTCGAGGATCATCAGAACCTGTGGGTTGTTTTCTCTTTTTGTTTTTTATATCAACTTTTAGGTTTACCCTGAAGATTTTTGATTCAGTGTCTGGAGTTAAGACCTGATCTCATTTTCTTTATCTGTAAGAAGATGGTGTTGAAATGGATATTTACAAAGATACAACATTTTGTATGTCAGTGGCCCAAGAACACTTCTGTGATAATTGCCACACTTTGTTTAGTGTATTAGACACTAATGAGAAGAGAAAGGGAGGAGAGAGAGAAGGGGGGAGGCAGAGAGAAACTCCTCAGATGGTTGTGGATGTCAGCTATGATTGGGAAATTCTGTCACCAGCCTTGTGACATTCATCCCTCTATGTTCTCTCCCTTGGTGAGGTGTTTTTAAAAACACTTTCTCATGTAACCTTTCAAAAGATATTGAAGTTCCTTGTGTACCTATTTGCTTTTTTCATTAGATTCTAAAGTTGCCCAAGGCCAGGTCTGGGACTTGTGCATATTTGGGGTTCCTAATGCTTTGCCCACAGTAGATGCTCTCTATACATTTTTGGTGAACTCAAGGATATTCGAAAGGAGGGTTTCAGACTGTTAGAAGCCTTGCAGATGTGAGTAGTATTTATATCAAAAATATCCATTTTTCCAATGTATTTACTTTTTGCCTAAGAATATATTGTTATAACCCTTTAGGAGGGAAGAAGTGCTTAGAACCTGTTGGAATGACAGTTTGCTTGTATTGAGTCTGACTGTTTCGAAGAACAATGGTCTCTTAGACCAAGTACAACAATGTTCAACTGTTTTTCTCCTGGTGGTGCAGAGAGGAGCACACAGTTGTGCTGTCTCTAGGCAGAGATGTCTCTGGAGATCTGTGGCAGCGTCTACATGAGGATGGTCTGATTGGTTCACACTGAGGCGCCTGAAACAGGGGTTTAGTTGTTTCATGGTTTTGGCAAGTTCCTCATGTCCAGTGGATTTTTTTTCCATGTCTTTAGATTTTAAGACCTATTTTCCTTAATAGTCTGTGAGAATCTGTTTCATAAGAAAGAAATGGAGATTTTTCTTGCATCTTTAAATACCAAAGAGAGCTTCGTCTTAGCCTTTTACGAGCCGCCTTGCGAGGGCAGAAGGTTCGGGCGAGAAGAGCGGGGGCGCGGACGTCAGCCTGCCCCCCGGTCGGCGCAGTGTCTCTGCGAGTTGTGGCCTGGGTGCACTTGAGGGTAAATGTGTTTCCTCACTGCTTGCTGAAGGCGCCTTCCGCTGTCGTCACTCGTCCTGCCGCCTCCTGAACCAGCCCCTGAGCACCCCCAGAGCTGAGACAGCTGGTCCCTGCCGTTCCTAAGCAGTGGTTCGAGACCCGTCGTGCTTTTTGACGCCCTCCATGGAGTGGCCGTGAGCTCCGCCTGGAGGAGGACGCCTTCTCCCAGAGCCTCGGGGGTCCTGACCAGACCCCACCCAGGGCATATGTGCAGAAACTCAGAACCGTTCTTTTCTAATAGAGGAAGGCCTGTGTCATTAGACACGGTCTTTTCTTTCGCTTATACCACAGGGTGCCCTGTGTGGTTTCTAGGTCTGCATTCCCATGACCTTAAGGTTCCTCCAGGCCCCTCCAGGCCTTTCCACGATGGGTGCCACCTGACCCTGCAGCACAGGTGGCGTGCACCCGCCCATCTCGCAGAACGGGGAGCTGCCATCCCTGCCCAGGCCCCAATTTTTGCTTTTGTTTCTGTTTCTCTGGTAAACTTGGGAGATCTTAATTTTATATAGCTTCGGGGATTTTCTCCGGAGAATTTAAATGTTGTATCAAATGAAAGAGTCAAGTCTGTGTTGCTAACATGGAATTTTAATTTTTCTTTACAGGTCAACTTTGTAGTGTGCCAACTCTTTGCCTTGCTAGCAGCTGTTTGGTTTCGAACTTATCTACGTTCCAGCAAAACCAGCTCTTTTATAAGACATGTCGTTGCTACCCTTTTGGGCCTTTATCTTGCACTTTTTTGCTTTGGATGGTAAGTAATTGTTTTGATTATATTTAATGAAGCCTTTGGACATCTTTGTGGTTGAGTGTGTACAAAGATACATGATATGGGTTTTGTTCCTACCTTTATATGTAAAGTTTTATATTTTTATTTTTAATAGAAAAAAAGTGTGGAGATTGGGCTCTGTCTCTTCAGTTTGGGCTCAGAGGGCACTTTGCTATTGTAGTGTACGAAATAGCACAGATGAAGGGAAAAGGCATACAGACTTTTCCTTCTGTCCTGACCGGTTCTCTTCACCGACTTTGACATCTCTTATGCCAAGACAGGTGGCTTTTAAGAGTCTGGTACAGCCCAGTGACAGAACTATTACCATTTTTAGATTCTGCTATTAGTAAAAAGAGGTTTTTGTTTGTGTTTGGTGGAGAACAATCCCTTATGACGGAAGCTCTTCTTTATGACCCTCTAGATGTTTGTGTCACCTTCGGTCAGCTCCCTGCCTACCCGCAGGGCTTCCCGACAAACCTTAGGTACAGAAACCCCCTCCTTCCTGTGTGCTACGGGTGGCTCGTTGGGGGACAGAAGTGAATCAGGAGAAGAACACACAATCTTGGCGAAGCCACAGAGACTCTCAGGGAAGGGCCTCTTCGTGATTGCTTCCGAGTTGTCCTTTTTAAGTGGGAGCTTCTGCGGCCTGCTCACTGACTGCCCTGTGAGCGCACTCACAGATGAGGCCTTGCGGGTTTGCTCTTCCGAAGACTCTTGTTTGAGATGAAAACTCCCCGAGCGGGGAGAACACACTGGCCGGACCTGTGCTTCCATTTCCTGTCATGGGGGATAGGCTCTGCGGGACCTTGGTACACCTCTGCGTTTGTGCGAGGACTTTTTTTGAGTCTTCTGAGGGCTGGACTATGGCTGGTATTTCTTAATCTAATTTTTGGCTCTGGCAATTGCAAATGTTTCCTAGAAACTAATGAAAAAAATCAATCAAGGATCATGTATTCAGCCTCTGCCCTATTGGCAGGTGGCCAGTCCCCTGATAGGCGCGGCCAGCAGGCAGTATCTGTCCTGAGGCTTGGAGCCCGTCTCTCAGTTCCCACATACGGGCTTTTCCGCTTCCCTGTGATGACAGCGGATTTGTGGCATCAAAGTTTTCTAGTTTTCTCAGATGATTCTACTTACATTTCTCATAAATCATGCCAGTGTGTGTGTGTGTGTGTGTGTGTGTATGTACATATATGTGCTTTTTTTATTATGAAACTTCTCAAAATTCAAACTTTTCAAATATACCCATTACCCAGCTTCAACAGTTTTGAAAATTCCACCTTTCTTATTTATTCCCCAACTTATTTTTCTGAATTAATTAGAATCATATCCCAGTCTACATATTTCACCCTTAAATGCTCCAGTATTTGAGAGATAGGTTTTATTTTTTACCTGTTTATTTATTTAAAAGTTTTGTTTTTTAAAATTCATTTGAGAGAGCGTGAGAGCACACAAGCAGGAGCAGGGAGAGGGAGAAGCAGGTTCTTTGTTGAGCAGGGAGGCCAGCAATGCAGGACTTGATCCCAAGATCCCGGGATCATGACTTGAGCTGAAGGCCGACGCTTAACCGACTGAGCCACCCAGGTGCCCTATTTTTTATTTTTTAATATCTTTTTAAAAGATTTATTTATTTGAGAGAGAGAGAATGTACACACGCATGTGCCCAGGGGAAGGAGCAGAGGGAGAGAGAGAGAGAGAGAGAGAATCCTCTGGCACACAGCCTGCTGAGCGGGGAGCCCGAGATGGGGCCTGATCCCAGGACTCTAAGCTCCAGGCCTGAGCCAACATCAAAGAGTTGGATATTTACCGAACTGAACCACCCAGGTGCCCCTAGGGGGCATATTTTAAAGAGGGGTTGGGGAAGGCTTGTATTTCAGAGTGGCCAAGTCCAGGGACACCATTCATGTAGTGGTCAGTATAAACACTAGAAAACGGAAATGTAAGTAGTGCCTTTTGGGGTTGGGCAGCAAGGAGCACTGTGAAGGTGAGCATTCTCTCTTTCCTTAGGGCTCTATACTGAGGAGGTGTTTTCTTGCCAAAAAAGCTTCTCGGATACCTTACACACAGTGCAGTGAGGAAGCTGACCTTATGTAATCCTTAGTATTTCAAATCATACGTGAGAACGAGGATTTTTCAAAATAGAGTTCTCTGGTCTTTTTTTTTTTTCCTCGAAGAAGAAACATTTTATATTCCTTTCTTTGGGAAGAGAATTTTTTTTTTTTTTTAACTGCTCTGTACCAGGTCTAAATAACTCTTTGCTGATTCGAATGTGTAGGGTAAGTAGAGGATCCTTTCAGTTTGCAGTTTAGGGCTTTGGTTTTTCAGGCTCGAGGGTAGTCATTTCTGCTATTGATTTTGACAATTTCCATTTTGGGAGACATGTTAGTACTCTCTAAGTAGAATTGATCATTTTACCTACTTCTCTTTGGTCTCGGATTTTTTTTCTTTTTTTAACAATCATTTGCAAGTTTGTTTTAACTGAGAATTTGTTTATACTTTGAGTTGTTGATTTAACTATCCCCGATCACCAAGAAGGCTAGTGGAGTGGCGCTTGGACTCC
The DNA here is from genome assembly GCF_020171115.1 of Neogale vison. Taxonomy (NCBI): domain Eukaryota; kingdom Metazoa; phylum Chordata; class Mammalia; order Carnivora; family Mustelidae; genus Neogale; species Neogale vison. Next base: position 138,075,192 of record NC_058098.1, read on the forward strand.
AGAGTCAGAACTGCACTCTGCTCTGGGCCCTGCGAGCTGCCAGCTCTCTTAAGTGACTGGTGACATGGAGCCCCAAGCCTTTTGGCTTCACCTTTCTCGTCTGCAAAAGGGGCTCAGTGATCATGGCAAGAGCTGAAAGGTGTCACCCTGCAGAGAGGAGCTTAGTGCCGGAGCCAGCTCACTGTGAGCCTGGACAGTCACCCCGGGCTAAGACCACAGTCGTGATTATCTGCTGTCGCTCCCGGAGTCCGGTGAGCACTCCGGATTGGAGACTTTCTGTTTGTCCAGTCTCTCTTCTAGTGTTTGTTGTGCAGGATTAATACTGTCATTGTGTGTCTTCACCTCCCGCCCGCAAGCTCTGCCCACAGAGACCGCGGCCCGTTGGCTCTTCATCCCTTGTGCCCAGGACGGCGGCCGCCAGCGAGCCCTCGCGTCCTGCTGGGATCCGCTGAGTGCAGCGGGGAGGGGTTTCTCACTCTTTTTGAAACTTGCGTTCTTTTTTGCTAAACATAAAATTTACACCTGTGTTTGGTGTGATTTGAAATTCAAAATAAGATGTGTCATCTAAAGAAACCCCGAAGTTTTGAGAGAAAGGCTCACTTTGTTCTCTCCACCCTGGGGCGGCTGGAGAGGCGTGAAGCCCCGGCGGTGGCCCCAGCCTGCTCTGCCCCTTCAAGAGTCAGCCGGCGGGTGACTGGCCCAGGGAGAAGCCACTGGCGTTCACCATCACCGTCAAGAAGCCACTTGAGTTCGCCCTGCTCACAGGGCATGTGACTTCAGGACTGAGTTTCTGCAACTCTAAAATGGTGAAGGTTAGAGGAAAGATGTTAGGGTACCTCCTGCCTTGAATGTCTACTTTACTAGTAATAGTTGGGTGCGTACTGTGCACACCCCAGGCCTCCCCCTGCACGGATCCTCTCTTCAGCCTGAACAATGTGTGGCTCCCCCGCATTCATGATGCTCCTTTTCCTAATGAGAGCACGCGGGGGGCTGCACGTGGGGGGAGGACGAAGAAAGGCCTTAGAGCCACGAATGAGCGGAAAAGCCGCTCGAGGCTTGTTGGGGAGGTCGATGATGCAGAGGCGAGCAGAGATCTGCTTCAGACGACAAACCCGAACGGCCACGGCGAGGGAGGCTGACACGACAGGAGGCAGGTGTGATGTCACCCCCACGCCCCCGTCCGACTGCCAGGCACATTGTCTGAGTGGGGAAGCCACGGGAGTCTGGAAGGAACCACGGCCCAGTCTGAGAAACAGAACTTGTCGCTTCTAGAGTTGTTGTATTTCCAAGGAAATCTAATCATACAAAAGGAAAAAAGTCCTCAAAAAAACCTATTTTTAAGACCAATATCTTTAATGAGTTCTACTCTCAATTTAAAAAGCCCTTAAAAGTATGTAGTGATCCTCTTTGTCATTTCCCCATTAGATCTGTTAGTGAGCCGTCCCTGCTGGCAGCAGGTAGGACGGGGATAGTTAATCAGACAAGTGTGTGTTTTGATCCTGGTTCTTCAGCTTCCTTCTGTTTCCGTTTATACTCGTATGTGCTTTTCTGCTTTCTTACGACTTCCTAGTGACAGTAGTATTCCAGCCAACATTGTTTTTGTGTGATATGTGTGTTTAGATGGAGGGGGAGACAGACAGACTGACTGACATCCTCTGTTCATTGGGTTCAGTAAGTTTCTTCTGTGGGCCTGCCTTGGAGCCTCCTTCTTACTGATAATATTTCTATGGAAAAATTTATTCAAAGGTTTAAGTAACTTTCCCACACTAGAGATGCCTGTTATCCTATAATGATTAGCTTAAAAAGTAATTTTAATCACAGGTTAAGATCTTTGTTTATATTTTAAATTGTGTACAGTGGTTTGAAATTTCTTTCATAAATTATTCACGCCATCAGAGGGGAAAGGGAGTTGAGGGTACAGGTCTGTGTGCCCAGGCATGCATGGTCTCAGGGATAGGTTGGATTGAGCTTAAAACCAGAAACCCTAATCATGTTAGCCTGAATTTTATGAAATGAAGGGATAAATTAGTTCTCTCATTTAAGGGTGGATTTCCACATTGGGATGTTAGAAAATTTGGTGTCACTGCAGCCAGAATGTTTTATAGATGGGTGACAGCAAGTGAAGAATTAGATCATTTGACTTGAGCCATCGTGCTTTCCGGATAAATCGATGTGGGTGTACCTAGCTTTCAGTCAGTGCTATTGTTTGGTACTTTTTGTTGCTTTGTGAGAAACAGTTTTAGGTATTTGGGAAAACAAGTAACTAGTGTTCTTCTCTCAGAAGTTTTCTGAAATCCAGATTTATTACTCCTTTTCCTCATAGTGTCCCAAGTTATGAAAAAAGCTGTAATCCCTGAGCCGCATAACCCCACAGCGCTTTCGTGTAGCCAGGAGACGGGGAATGCCAGGGTACTGAGTGTGCCTTTATGGGGCTTCCTTTCGTTTTTCTGGCTCTTCTGGGGCCTGTGATATGGGACTCCCTCTGAGGCACTCACAGAATTCTAGGCTGTGGAAGTCAGATTCCTTACTTTTTACCTGGACACGTTCTGTGTGATACGTAAGCACTTTGTAGTCTCAATGGTCTCATCGTGATGTCTGTGAATGGGTGCCTCTCTTCTAACAGCGCTCTTGCTTTTTATAGGTATGCCTTACATTTTCTTGTACAGAGTGGAATTTCCTACTGTATCATGATCATAATAGGAGTGGAGAACATGCACAAGTAAGTGTTGCTCTTTATTCCCGTATCAATATGTATTTCCCTGTAATAGAATTAGATCAAAATATAATTCTGTCACGTTAAACATTACTCCAAAGTGTGATAATTTTCTCAAGAAGAGCTGTCATACATTACTGAAAGCAGGCTTTCTCAGCCTTGGCACTGTTGACATCTTGGGCTGGATCATTCTTTCATGTGGGGGCTGTCCCGGGCACCGGAGGATGGTGAGTGGCATTCCTGGCCACCGCCCACTGGGTGCCAGTAGTGCCTCCACCCCCACTCCCTCTAAGTTGCGATAACCATGAACGTTTCCAGATATTTCCGAAGGTCCCTTGGGAGGCAAAACAGCAGCCACATTGTGTCTTCTTGTGTTTTCTGAATATAGCACGGTTCTTCTGAGTTCTCATGAAGCATCTGTTGAATGAATGAATGAGCAAATGGACGAATGATACTATGACTCGTGCCTGACAACAGTCCCTTTCCCGGTCATCTCCTGAAGCTCTTTATAGCCCTTAACTCCATCTCAGGGCTGCCCTAACAGTAGCCCTGTGTCCTCTTCCACCTGTGGCAGAATCCCAGACCGAGTTCTTGAACCTGAACATCTGTGCGGGCTTTAGGTGGATCTCGGTCCCCAGGGACAGTGGAATGGGCGCGAGGAGGGGCCAGGGAAGCAGAGAGGGTGGGAATGGAGGGCGGGTATAGACGGAGGAGAGGAAGGGGAGTAGGTGTTTTGGGCACCCTTCTGGAATTGGAAAGGCATTTTCCCTGGAGAAGGCAGCACAGCGTGGCTGTTCTCCGACGTTCGGCACAGAGCACGGACGGGCGTGGGAACCCAAGTGCCCTTCATGTCAGCTTTTTGTTTTCTGACTTTTCTGTGGGAAAACTCGTTTTGAGTTCTAAAAATTCTCAGACTTCTAGAACACAGCACAAAGGAACTTCCATTATTTAAATACAAAGAGCAGAAATGTGGGAAGGTTCAAATGGAAAGAGTAGAAAATCCCCTTAGCCTAGAGAAGTTAAGCTGAAGTATTTTCATTATAAGTTGGCAGATAACTTTCAACAAGACAGATGACCTCAGTAAAAAAGCGCCGAAGCTTTAGGTGTATTCCGTAAAATCGTGCCTGCCTACTGGGCTTGCAGGTGGTGCTAGGAAAGTCGTTTTAAACTTCCCGTTCCATCGCCTTGCCGCCCCGCCAATCTGAATGAACATTCTTGTGGGCCACAGTGTTGCCAGAAACTCCAAGGTAAAGGAGATGTGGCCCTCGCCTCTGACGGGCATGCTTGTGTTGGCGATCCTGACAGTCAGGCGTGCGGCAGTTGTTAGCTGACGCGGGGTCCAGCGATGGGGACGAGGACGTCTCTGTCTGACTGTCGAACCCCCAGCCACAGTGCTGAGTGTTAGCAGAGATGGATGTTCTCGGGGCCGGGGGAGCATAGGGAGGGAGCCACCAGCTGGGAAAGGAGTGAGGTCCTGGCTCTGTGTGTTCAGCCGTTTGCTCTACGGCCAGTGGAAAAAAGGAGTTGGGCACAGAGTGCTGAGATTGGGTGTTAAGTAGAAAGCATGCTGATGTGTGTTTTTAGGAATTGAGAAATACGGACACATCCTCTCCCCAGATGCCTCCTGTGCTGATGGTGACCCTGCGCAGCAGGCTGGGTCACGGGGAAGATCAGGCGCAGACTCTGCCCTCCGCCCGGCGGCCTTAGGGCTTGACTGGATGAGTAGAGGTTTACGGTCCTGGATGCCCGGGTTTGAATCCAGACTCTGCTGAATTCTCTTTAGCTTTGGGACCTCGGCCATGTCACTTGGCCTTTTGGGCCTAAACTGGATTAAACCAGTGACTCTGTCAAGGAGCCTGTGCCCACCCACTTCGTGCTGGGGGCGCCTGGGTAAGCGTTCGGCCAGAAGAAGAGGTGTTCGGATGCTACAGAGGTCATTCTTAGTTACGCGTATTTTGCTGTTTTTCCTGACGATGTCATGTCAGAGCTGGGCCACCTCCCTGGCCGCCGTGCACTGTAATTCATCGTTTCTTCTTCCCAGGACATGAACCCCTTGGCAGGGATCTTTTACTTACTTGTTAATCTCATGGTTGAGCATATAGATTATAGAAGCTCTCGGTAGGTGAGGTTAACTTTTCTGTTCTGAATGAGTATTTTGTGCCTTTTGTCTTTGAGGGTTTTTTTTTTTTTTTAATGTTTTTAGTTTGGTGTTTCCAAACATCCCGTTCATTCCTGCGATCGGCCTTGAGTGGCGTGCTTGATGGGCTGGCCTGCAGCTCTGCGGGTGTTTCTGGCTCACTACCTCCTTGTTCTTCCCCACCGAGCCGCAGCCGGCGGCTTGCAGTGGGGCTGGGGCAAGAAGAGGCAGATGTGGCTGACCTGGCCTTGATCTGCGTCCAGGAGGACCCCGAGGAGCAGGCAGCACAGGGTCACGTCCACTTGTCCGCCAGCTCTACCGAGACTCCTCCAGTCTGGATTCCGAGACAAGGATGGCATTAGGAGCTGCTGAGCTCTACTAGGAAGGAACGATGAGCTCGGAAATGCCATCTGGCAGGCAGAAGCCTCAAGTCACTTGAAAATTTGTCCGCATGAAGTTAATTAGCAGCGGGTAGTGGCTCAGCGGGAACTCTATGGGGAAAATCTTAACTTCACTGAGAACAATACCATGGTCCCGGGAGAGGGAGTAAAATGTGGCAGGAAGGAAACTGGACTCTTGGATTTTTTTCTTTTATGCTCTCTGCGGACCACGTTTGAAAGCCTCGTGGTGCTTGGGGATAAAGATGCGGGCCCTTTTGGTACGGTGCTGCCAGAAGTTGAAATTCAGCGGGAAAACCGTAATTCTAAAATTGATTTTTTATGTGAGCTTATTTTAACAATAGTTAATGCTTCCATAATTATTGTGTATCAGTCACTGTATAAAGCCCGTATAATAGCCTTTGGAGACAGTGTAGACTGGACCTCTGTGTGTCTGTCTCTAGCCAGGGCCCAAGCTTTAGCTTTTTACCTCTGCAGTAGGTTACTTCTGAGCATTAAGCATGATGATTATGAGAATGAGTCACTGAAAATGAAACATCCTAAATTGATTGAGAAAATGTGATGTGAGCCAACAGGGTCCCCAACAAAGGCAGAGGTGTTTATGTGTTTGTCATTCTTCCTTCAAACAGAGATGCGGTTATCTTTATCTGAAGAGACGCAGTAGCCTGTTGGCACACTGTGCTTGGGTTGGGGTCGAAGGTTTTTGAATATTCTCAGTTCTCACAGGGAGGAAAACCTGTTACTTGGTGATAGGTAATAGGATGTCTGGGTTCTGCTGCATTTCTGAAAAGTCTTGAGGACGTAGCATCATTCCATTAAATCCTGCACTCAGGAGAGGGGCCGATTCAGTTCCTTTATGCCATTCAGTCAATTATAGCATCTCTTTTAAGAGGTATTCGAAGTCTACACTTTATTTCTAATTGTGTGCTGGTTCTCTGTTAAGAGGGAGGGTTCAGTCATCCTTGAGCAAGTGAGGGAAGATTTTTGGTTCCCCTTTGTAGGATGAAGCCAGGGTTTTTATATGTGGGGGGGTTATATTAATGTAGGGATGTTAATAAGACTGACACACCTCCCTTGGTAAATAAAGGCATTACTTTGGGTGACACTGTTCATCTGAATGTATTAGAGTAAAGAGAAATTTGCACAGGTGACTTGTGTAACGAGGTTCTGCCTTGTCAGGTCTGCCTAAAAATGTCTGATTAATAGCTAATACTCCAAATTAATCACTTAAAAAAACAAAAGAGAGTTTTGGAGCTATTATCCAATTAAATGATAAATCCTTGTTTTGAAGATAATAATTCATATGTTATCAAAAATAACTGGATAGTTATGATAATTAAAAATAAGAATACCTTTCACTGGAAAAGTAGGGTTTATTTTCTGGTTTTCGGTACTTCTGGAAACTAATTTTACTTTTACATTAAGCCCATCATCCTTGCCAGAATGTTGAAAGGAAAATGAAAAACTCACATAACCATCTGTTAGGATGATGAGCAGAATCACTCAGTAATATGTCATAACATGTGCCACTTACAGAAAGTATGTGGTCCGGGTCGAAGTTTTGTGAGAATAAAAGCTTCGTGACTGTTTTCCTCGTTTTCTTAACCTTTGAGTAAGAAGTGAGGAGATGGTTTTGGAAAATCAGGGCTTGCTAACGGATGGAGGTAACTGTGGTGTGACCTTACAGTAATTCTGTTCACATATGTGAGTTGTGTCTTCACAGTGTTAGAAGCACTGTGATTTCAGAGAGAGCTGTTGGACTCTGACTTTGGCATTTGAATGATGGAGGGACATCTAGGTGCCAGTCCCTTTGTGGAGTGCTTTTTACGAATATCCCAATTAACTGTCCCAACAGGCCGGTTTGGGAGGTGTTCCTAACGTCCCAGAGGTTAGTTCACTTGAACACAGACACAGAACCAGTAATCATCAGGCCTGTGAAGTCTGTGAAATCCATGTATGTTGTTAGATTATTTACCAACAGTCCTTTATAGATTTGTTGTTGTTGTTGTTTTTGTAGTTGGAGAAACAAAAGATTTTCAACTGTTTACCGGACAGCATACAAAGGCTTGGGATCTTTTAAAAATGCTTTAACCTTTAAATACGTATCTGACAAAGAGTGATTTTAATCTCTAAAGCCTCTCCCATTCTTTAAACTTGTTCAGACTTTTGTAAGTGCTGTACTTCAGGTCGATGTTTACTAAAACACATAAAAAACGTAGATTCTAATATGCTGTTTTAATGTCAATTGATGAAAACTAGAATATTAAAATACTTTTAGATTAATTTGTCAGAGAAAAAAGTACTGCCCTCCTCCTACTTGTTGCTAGCTTACTGAATAATTCATATTGAGAGCAGTTCTGGAAAGACAGTCAGAAGGTAATGGAGGACCTACCAGAAAATCCAGAATGTGGCCCGGTGTCATGGCGAGAGGGGATGGCGGGGCGTGTTTCGCACCAAAAACCGAGCTTTTGCTTAAATTTAATGAAGACCAGAAAGAGATGGGGTTACACATCTTTTCCTGACCTAGAAATGAATCTTGTGGGTTTTACAGAGGATGTGCCTTTAGCATGACTTGTTGTGTGAAGAAGATGGAATCAGGATGGGCCAGACACTATTTGCCTTTCAGGGTTTTGGAAGATCTTGTATGGAACACCTTTGGTTGGAACAGTTTAATTTTAAAATTCCAGTGATTAGGAAGCTATCACTTAGATTACTTTACAAAGCTTTTTTCTTAAACATGAGAGCACTAAAATGTCTCAAAAACAGACTTCAAGGATTGAAAATAAAATCCAATGAAAGAGAAGGATAAAAATTAAGAAGCGAATAGGGTAAATTCCCTGAAGGACAACAGAACATTAATTATTCATAAATTACTGGTAATAGCTAAACTGCCATTAAGAGTTAATATTTATTAAATCCAAATTCTATGTCCAGTACACATTAAATGCGCAAGTGAATTCCCATGTAGTCTTCACGACCGCCCTGTGCCGGAAGCCTGTTCTCAGCTTCATGGTTGAGAGTCACGTGCCCGGCCAGGCCCCCACAGCCGGTGCTCAGCAGGCTCAGGGTCTGAAACCAAATCCGTCCAGTGCCAGAGCCCGTGCTCCCGGCCACTAACCTCAGCTGCACCAGCGTGAGGATTCTCTATGGGAAACAGTTGGTGTCCTACCCCTTTTATTTTGGGGTTATTTTCCTTCATCATTATCTGGTGTGCATGCAGATAACAGAAATGAATCTCAGTTTGACGACTGTATTGGGAAGCGAACCCTTGTAAATCTAATTTTTGGGTTAGTTTTTTTTTTTTTTTTTTAAGATTTCTTTATTTGAGAGAGAAGTGGGGGAGGGGCTCAGAGAATGAGGGAGAGAATCTCAGGCAGACTCTCTGCTGAGTGTAGAGTCGGATGTGGGTCTTGATCTCGTGACCCTGAGACCATGACCTGAGCCAAAACCAAGAGTTGGATGCTTAACCGACTGTGCCACCCAGGCGCCCCTCTGGGGTTGGTTTCTTACTTTTACCAGCACTTCACTTGATCACTTCTGTCATAAATCATTCTTCTTACCCCCAGTAGCTAACAGAACATACTTTTATCATCAGCATTTTTTTCTGTTCCAGTAATCCTCACCTCTTGGGAGTAAAGGGAGGTTACATCAGAATTTAGGGGAATGAGATCATGATTCTATGATTCTGATACGTCGGACCCCTCCACCTCCACCTCCACCAAGCAAAGAAACAAGCAGAGCACCGGCAGCATCGGGCGCGGGATGTCGTGTTCATGTCCGCTGCTGTGAGGTGGGCCTGCTCCCCCCACCCCGCACGGCTCTCCCAGCCTTGGGGCTTACCTGGCTGCTCTGTCCTTTGGCTCTCCCAGCCACCGTGGTCTGCCCTCCTCTAGATCATAGTTTGCAGAGTGCGCTCAGAGACTTCCGGGGGTCCCCGAGATCCTTCGAGGAGGTGGAAAGGTCCAAACTATTTCCATAATGACGTTTAGACATTATTCGCCTTTTTCCTTTTCATTCTGTCACGGGTAGACAACGGGCCTTTCTCCAGAGGCCGTGTGCTGGTGATCCTGCGTGGAGCGTTTGCGAGTTCCGCTGTCTTCTGTTGAGTCAGACGTTACGGAGACTTACCTAGGTGTAAAGCATTGCCACCCTTCTCATTAGTCTTTTTTAAAAAAAATAGAAAATATATTTTTCCTCAAAGTGTGGTTTATATTGGTATGTACTAGGTTTATCATTATTTTGGAATTACGTACTTTTAAAATCCTCAGTTTTATTCTAGTGTGGTACAGACCCGTGGCTCTTGTTTATGCGGGTGATGCTTCTCTGGTTTCCTCTAGAATTTTTAAGTGGGTATAGGATCCTGAGACCGAACACTGTGAGAGCAGCCACGTTAGCGCGCCCCGTGGCCCCGCAGGGCTTGCGCGGAGCGCTCACCCAGCCTCTGCCCTCGGAGCCGTCGGAGCGCCTCGCCAGCGTCCTTTGTGTTGTGCTCTCCCTGTCCCCGTGCCTGGTGCCGCTCTGCTTCTGAAATCTCTTAAGTTCTGGAGCCCTCAGGGAGCCCAGCCTTCTGTCCCTGTGTTGTCTGCTCCCTTGCTCCCCCGGGCTCCATCCACGACGGGTCGCGGACGGTCGTGGATCCACGTCATGTCCTCCTGACCTCGCGTTCTCTGTGTTTCCACCTTTCTCACAGCCTCTTCATCGTGCCACACACCACCAGGCAAACGTCCAGTCTGGGCTGGACACAGGTCTTCAGGGTCCTCGGGCAGCCATGTGTTTGAGACAGAGCCACACAGGGCGACTACGGACACCTGATTTCTTTATTTCACCTAAGGCTTGGTGTCCTTGCGAGGTACTCTAATGGAGGTTTTTTATTTTTGTTTCCCATTCTTCTCAAAGATGACTCAGTGACCTTTAAGTCCATTCACCTTATCTCTACGTTCTCACACCTGGCAGACAGTGTAAGTTCATAATTTGAAGTTATGGGGTAGAAAAGAAGATACTCCTCGGAGATCATCCTTGGAGACGCAGGGTAAGGTGGTGGAAGGAGTAGCAGAAGGGAGGAAGCGGAGGGGACGGACCCCGGCATGGAGGGGATGTGAGCCGGCTGTCTGCAGGTGGTCCTTCCCAGACAGGGAAGAGTGCCACCCACCCCGTCCTGTTCCTTTCCACACCCGGTCCATGTGGGAGAACCAGACACATCTGGGGCCTCCGCTCTCTGTCCGCACTGACGCTCTCTCTGCATCGTCTTCCAGCTGAGCAGCCAAGGCGGGCGCAGGAATGAATCCTCACTGCTCCCAGGTTCCCTCCATGTCTAGCCGTCATTAGGGACTCCTTGTGCTTCGGTTTCCTCTTGGGTTGTTTTGAAGTTCTCAGACATCTGTAAGGCCTTTAAAACAGCACCTGCTATGTAGTGAGCCCCCGTTAGCTGCTGCTCTTCTCCACCCCCCCACCCCCCCGCCATGTCTCCCGTCTGCTGCTGCTCGGCAGTGGGACACCTGGACACGCACGGGAGTCTGCCGGCCACCCGGCCTCCCTGTCCCCTTGTCGGGCCTCTGCTCTGCTGCCCCAACCATCTTTTTTTTTTTTTTTTTAAGATTTTATTTATTTGACAGAGAGGGAACGCAAGCAGGGGGAGCAGGAGAGGGAGAAGCAGGCTTCCCGCAGAGCAGGGAGCCGGATGTGGGCCTCGATCCCAGGACCCTGGGACCATGACCCGAGCCGAAGGCAGCCGCCTAATGACTGAGCCACCCAGGCGCCCCCAACCATCTTTTAAAATGTCTGCCTGACTGTGGCTCTTCTGCTTGGACCGTGCCCGGCTCCCTTGGCTCGGCAGCTTGGCAGCGCCTTTGTGCCTTTGCCCTGCCTTCCTTTCCTCTCTTGGTTACAGCTCTTGCTCCTTGGCTCTGACGGGCCCAGTCATAATGGGCTGTTTGTCGTCCTGAACACACACTCTGCTGTTTCACGCTTGGTGCCTTTGTGTTTGCGGGGAGCCCCCTACCCCGACGTGCATTCCTGTGGGTCCCGCAGGGTGTGACCTCTGGACTGGAGCCCTTCCCCTTCCAGCCTTGCTGCTAACAGCAGTCACCCTCACCTCGCACGGCCCCTGTATGGCACATGTTGTGGCGTGCTAGACATATCTGGTCGCAGGCGGGACCGTGCTGTGGCCAAGACCCCAGCTAGAGAGCCATTCTGCCCTGTCCCGCGCACCTGCTTGGTAGCTTGGTCACAATGAGTTACTTAGCTTCTCTCTCTCTCTCTCTCTCTCTCTCTCTTTTTTTTTTAAGACCTATTTATTTCAGAGAGCGTGAGCCCAAGATGGGGAAGGGGAAGAGGGGGATTCTATCGAGCAGATTCTGCACTGAGCGGGGAGCCCAGCATGGGCTCGATCCCAGGATCCTGACATCATGACCTGAGCTGAATTTGAGAGTCTGACACCGAACCAGCTGCACCACCCAGCTGTCCCTGTGTCACTGAGCCTCTCTAGCCTCAGTTTCCTCACTTGTACGTTAGGATTAATAATAATTCCTACCTCGTAGAACTGTAGTAAAGATGAGGTATCCTGGGTTTCATTAGACATAAGACGCCAGGGCGAGTGAGACGTGCCGTTATTTCACCTCCCCCTGTGGAGGGTTACCTGCCGTCAGCTGGGGGAATGTCTTGATTTCAGACGTGCTGAAGTGCGAAAGCACATGAGTTTGAGATTCAGCGAGACAGTCCGCAGAACCGCAGGATGGTGCAGGCTGGGGGCCCCGCGTGCGTCACTGGTACGTGCTCGCCTCCCTTGCTGGACTTGGAACCTGAGAGGAGAGGGACTAAGCTGGATTCGATTTTGTGTCCTCAGAATCTGGCTGGATAGCATTAGTGATTGCAGTGTGTATCTGAACATCTGAATGCTCCCGAAGGTCGGGAGCCGACCGTTTTCCCAGACCTACAGCGGACGGCGCATTGAAGTATGTTCCCTTTCTTCCAGGTTCCAGTTTCTGAGAAGGTCTGACCGGTTCAGCTTTTGCTCAGCTCTGGGGCGTCTTCTTCCTATTCCCACTTCTTAGATATTTGATATTATGAGACAAAATATGGATCTGGAAAATTGTAATTGATGGTCTTTCTTTTGCTTTTAAGAACTTTGAAGAATTAATTGAACACTTCTCTCCCCCCACCAGGTTTCCTCCTATAAATTTTTTCACTCTGAAGTTTAAGAGAAGAAAGATGAGGGGTGCCTGGGTGGCTCATTCGTTAAGTGTCCGCCTTTGGCTCAGGTTGTGATCCCAGGGTCCTGGGATCGAGCCCCGCATTGGGCTCCCTGCTTGCAGGAAGCCTGCTTCTCCCTCTCCCCCTGCTTGTGTTCCCTCTCTGGCTGTCTCTCTCCCTCTCTGCTGAATAAATAAAATCTTAAAAAAAGAGAGAAAGAAAGAAAGAGGAGTGGTCTCTGTGTGGGTAGGGAGGGAGGTCAGGGCCCTGTATTAAAATGCAGCCCCTGAGGGATGGGGAGGGACAGGTTCCTAATCTTCTGCTTGGTAGGGGCCCAAGACCTTTGAATTGGGGACTGGTAGGGGTGTTGTGAAGCCTTTTCCAAACATTCTTTTTTTTTTCAGAGTCCTGGTTTCAGTAGCAATGAGAACAGGCTGAAATCTAGATGTGGTTTTTTGTGGATAATTGTCTTTCCCAGTTGCTCCCAAGATTCTGTCATTACATTGCCAGATGTAGTTCTTGATGTTATTAAAAGCTTTAAGTTTATGCAAATTGATTGACTTAGTGGGAGAGGCTGAGGTGGGGGACTACTAATCAGATGATATTTTGAACTAGAATTCGAAGGTTTTAAATGTCGATGTAAACTATAAAAGTCTATATTTTTAAAGATTAAATGATCTTGTTTAATGCCAACAGCTAAAACTGAATTTTATTTGTACATTTGAGTCGACTTTGAGAACAATTATGTGACTTCATTATGTTACTGAACCAGGTGTGGAAGCAAAAGTTGGATTTTTTTTTTAAGCTGAACAATAGCGGGCAGTTTGGTTCCTTTCAGGCATCTGTAAACAAAGTGAGAACAGGAAAGAATGGAGTGACTTCATCTGTCAGTGTCACGGTTTGTGTCTGGTCTGGTAAATGCAGCTCAGCTCTTCATTTTTTCTGTGAACAAGGTTTCATAAAAGAACACATGAACTCTCTCATGGCTTTTATTATATTTGTAACTCACTGCGGTGTCTTTGTTCCGGCTGAGAGAACACCTGGTCAGAAAGGCAGGGTAGATCACTGAGCAAGCCCAGGCTTCCCAGGGACAGTGGCGTTTTCTGAAGGAACATAAGATTACCTGCCAGTCTCTCGGAAGGAATCAAGAGTGTGTTCTGGTCACCAAACCGCAGATTCCGTATGCAGGGAGAAGCCTTAAAGTGGGGATCCTGCTGAGGTGGTCACTCGACCTTACAGAGGACAGAGAAGAGGAAAAAGAAGAGTGGGAACCCGTGTTGTTCTTACCTGAGGATACCTCCACTCCTCACTCGTTGGCAGAGGAATCCTGTGAGTGAAGGTCTGGCCATGGACATAGCAGCTTTGATACCAGAAACAGCTGATTTGGTTTGGAGGACAGAAGACTCACGCAGGGGCGAACAGAGAAGGCATTCAGCCCCGCTCTCCTGCAGATATGGGCCATACACCGAATCGGGAGATACTGGGAGACAGAGACCATAAGCAGACTTGAGAATATCTCCGTGCAACCCTGGCTGCCTGGAGACTGCATCCAGGCACAGGGGAGGCCTGAGAGAGCCTAGGGGAGAGTACGGGGCTGGGACAGACCTAACAGGTGCCGGACTGTGAACGAGTTCTCTAACCCACATGTAGATAATACAGGCAGGCCTTACTGGGCGACAGTATTTGAACACAAGCTTGGACCACTGAGCTCTGCAGATGCGGGTGATCCCTAGAGTGAGACTGAAAAATAAAATCCAAGTGTTTAAAAAACTGAGCAGAGACATCAGCTGCTACATACCACAGGTGAGAAAGAGTGAGCAGATTACGTCCGAGCTAAAAAACAAAAACAGCACAACAATGTTCAAGGAAAAAAAAAATCAAAATTGAGTTACTTTATTATTCAGTACATCCAGATTTAAACAAAAAACTTGGACAAACATGGAAAAGGCAGTCAGTTGAAACTGCCTCTACATAGATCCAGATGTGGAATTTACCAGAGACTTCAGGGCGGCTGTTACAAATACGTTCGAAGAAATCAAAGAAGATATGATGACCATGAGTCAACAAATAGGGAATAGCACTAAAGAAACAGGAACTGTTCATCAGAACCAAATGGAGTCCTAGAGTTGAATAGCTAATAACCGAAATGAAAAACATACTAGATGTGCTACCTAGTGATTGGTGAAGCAAAGAAAGAATCTGTAAACTCAGAGGTAGATCAGTAGATAGCAGCTGGTGAGTAGCAGAGATGTAAAACACACTGAAGAAAACCAAACGCCCCCAAGTCTTACAGGGCAGTGTCACCCAGACCAGCATGTGCGTGGTCAGTGCTTCCAAAGGAGAGTAGAAACAGGAGGAGCATTTGAAGAAATAACATCCATATCCATCAGTATTCCAAACTTGATGAGAAACATGAATCTGCCGACCGGAGAAGCTCAGCGAGCCCCAAGTAGGAGAAACAAGCAGATCTTCACTAAGATACATTGTAGTTGCGCTGTTGAAAGACGGTGAGAACAAGGGCATCTGGAAAGCAGCTCGTTGTCTACAAGGGAACAGTACAGTTCTTACCGGAAACAGTGGAGGCCAGAGGAAGTGGAATGACGTATTCTAAATGATTCTAAATGCCAAAAGAAAAAATGTTCAACTGCAAGTCCTATAGCCAGCAAAGTTATCCTTCAAAAATGGCAGTGAAATAAAGACCTTCCTGGATACACAAAGACCTGCCTTACGAGAAATTCTAAATGAAGTTGTTTGAGTTGAAAGGTAGCATAACAGATGGTAACTGGAATCCACAGGAAGAAACGGAGAGCTCCAGAAATGGTACATGTGGGCAGTGAATATAAAAGATGGTGTACATGTATATTTTCTTAGTTTATCTAAAGGGATGTTTGAAGCAATTATTAGACCACTGTGTTATTAGGGTTATACATAGATTCCATGTATGTGACAATAGTAGTATAAAGGACAAGGGAGGAATTGAAGCTGTACTGGAGCAAACTTGCTATATTTTATCAGAATCAAGATAAGATACATACTGTAATTCCTTGAATAATCATGAAAATAACTAAAAAATGTATAGTGAAAAAAATCAACATAGGAATTAAAACAGTATGCTACCAGACATTGTTTAATACAAACTGAGGCAATAAAAGAGGAACAAAAGAAACCCGGGACATTCCTGAATCAAACAGCAAAATGGAGGCTATGAATCTAACCACATCAGTAATTACACTAAAAGTGAACCAAAAGGCAGACTGGATCCTAAAAAAAAAAAAAGAAAGACCTAATCATATGCTATCTGCAACACATTCTTTAGAAGAAAAGATACCAACAGTTTGAAAGTAAGAACGGATAAGATAATCTTGCAAGTGCTGGGATAGTTGTTGAAGAACACTGCCCAGCTAATAAATGAGTTTGGCAAAGTTGCAGAGATACAAGATCGGGAGACACAATTATATTACTTATATTCCAAATAGTCCAAAAATGAAAGCACAAAAACAGTTCCGTTCATAGTAGCATCAAAAGGATAAAATACTTTGGAATACATTTAAGAAGAGATCTGCAACTGCACTTGAAAACTGTAAGACATCTCTGTGAGAAGTTAAAGGAGATTAAATGGGGCCGCCGGGTGGGTGCCGTCAGAAGAGCACGCGACTCTTGATCATGGAGTCGTGAGTTCAAACCCCACATTGGGTTTAGAGCTTATTAAAAAAAAAAATGGAGAGATATTTCATATTCATGGGTTGGAAGGCTTATATTGTTAAGATGACAGTTCTCTCCAAACTGATCTACAGATTTAATGTAATCTCTCACAAAAATTTAAAAAGAAGTCAGCAGGCTGATCATACAATGTATATGAAAATACAAAGGACCTTGAATAACAAAAAAATTTTTTGAAAAAGAACAACAAATTCAGTTGTACATTGTGGTAGAACCACAGTGTATATGTGTATAAAGAAGTTGTATAATATATAACGGTATAAAGAAGTTGTGATAATAGGGCGCCTGGGTGGCTCAGTGGGTTAAGCCGCTGCCTTCGGCTCAGGTCATGATCTCAGGGTCCTGGGATCGAGTCCCGCATCGGGCTCTCTGCTCAGCAGGGAGCCTGCTCTCTCTCTGCCTGCCTCTCTGCCTGCTTGTGATCTCTGTCTGTCAAATAAATAAATAAATAAATAAATCTTTAAAAAAAAAAAAAAAAAGAAGTTGTGATAATAGTGTAAGGACGGGCATGTATCTCACTGAAACAAAACCGAGTCTAGAAACAAACCTTTATTTTTTATTTTATTTTTTATTTTTTTGAAGATTTTATTTATTTATTTGACAGACAGAAATCACAAGTAGGCAGAGAGGCAGGCAGAGAGAGAGGAGGGGAGCAGGCCCCCTGCTGAGCAGAGAGCCAGATGTGGGGCTCGATCCCAGGACCCTAGGATCATGACCTGATCATAACCCACTGAGCCACCCAGGCCCCCCAAACCTTTATTTTTTTATAGTCAGTTGGTTTTCAACAAAAGTGCTGTGGCCATTCATTTGGGAAGAACGGTCTTTTCTGTAGATGGTGCAGGAACAGTTGAATATGTGAAGAAGTAAAAGGAGACCTTTACCTCACACCATACACAAAAAGCCACTCAGAATGTATCATAGACCTAAACGTAGCACCTAAAACTATAAAACTTGAGAAGAAAATGTAGGAGTACTTTATGACTTTGTTAGGCAAATTCTTAGATATGATCCTCAAAGAATGACCCCCACAAAAAACTAATGGTACTTCATCAAAATGAAAACGTTTTTCTCTTCAAAGACACTTTTAAAACAATAAAAAGTCAAGCCATTAAGAGATAGTATTTGTAACACATATATGTGATTGAGGACTTGATCCATAATATATAAAAAGCCTTTACAACTCAATACTAAGACAACCCAATTTAAAAGTCGGGAGTATGGGCTCTAGTCAGTAAGTACTCGAATATCCGAGTACCTGCTTTGTGCCGCAGTCTGTTCCAGACAAAGACTGATGCTGAGCCTGCTGCCCTGGAGTTACTGGTATGTGGGGGGAGGCGGAGTGGCGGGTCAACAGATGCAGAAGAGCGAAGTTATTTCAGAGAGAGATGCATGAAGTAACATGGATGCTGTTGGGGACAGTTGACACGCGTGAGCCAGCAGTTCACAGAACCGGAGGGAGAGCCTGGGAGCCGCGGGGAGAGGCCTGAGCCCGCCTCTTGGGAGTGTGTGTTGGAGTCAGAGACCGAGAGCGGCCCAGGCTTGCAGGTGCCTGGTGCACAAGGTCACTTTTTATGAGGCGAACTCAGAGAGGCAGGCTGGGCCACACTGTAGTTGTGAGTACGGTGGGAACCCACCAGCGAATTTTGAGCAGAAGGATGTACCTTGTCGGACTACGGCTCCAGCTGCTGGTGGCTGGCGTTCCAGGGAACGTGTAGCAGAAGCTTCCAGAGGGACGGGGAGACCAGACCAGACATGTTGGTGGCTTCGGACCTGGAAGTTACTGTGGAGACAGAGGCGGACATGCTGGGGTGGACCGTAGGGGCAGGAGTAATGACTGGATAGAGGATTGGCTGTGGGACAAGACGAAAAGGGAGGAATCGGCTTCTGGAGGCTCGGCGGCAGGCTGGGCGGGTGCTGTGTGTGAGGTGGAGAAGCACCGGGCTGGCTGCCGGCCCAGCTCAGCCGGGGGGCTTGGTTAGACGCTCAGGGCAGTGAGCACTGGCAGGCAGACGGGCAGTCAGTGATCACGGTGAAAGCTTTTCAAGGCTTGGAATTAGATGAAATCTTCCAAGGAGGAAACTCTCAAAAAGAGAAGGTTGGAGGCCTTGTTTGGGTGACTTTTCTCAAGTCCCAGCCAGAAGAGGTCAAGCCAGCATTCCAACCTGGGTCATTCTGAACTCCGGAATCAACTTATGTGTTTTCTTGAGACACCCTCATTTAAAAACTTGGCCATTTCTTCTCAGTTTCTATAGGCAGAAAAAGCTCTAAGATGCTGGAGTTCAGGGCACCTGAGCGGCTCAGTTTTGCTAAGTGTCTCTTTTCAGCTCACGTCATGACAGAGACTGGGATCGAGTCCCACATAGGGCTCCCTTCTTTTCCCTCTCCCTCTGCCCCTCCTCCTGCTTCTGCTTGCTTGCTCTTTTTCTCTCTGTCAAGTAAATAAATACAATCTAAAAAAAAAAAAAAAAAACCAAAAAACCCCAAAAACTCAAAACCGTTGGAGTTCTTTTTACTTTTCCTTGGAAATCCTTCACACTCTCTTTCACATTCTCTCCCGTAGTCAGGGACGTCTTTCCTTGGGCTGTGTAACCGTCCTGTGACTTCCAGACTTCCTTTTTCCTACAACCCATCATATACATTGATTAGTCTTTATTATTCTCCACATAACTATTTCATCCTACTACTTCTTTGCTCAAAAACCTTGGAATGCGTACAGGAGAATACCCCAAATACTCACATTCAAGACATCCATGCCCTTCAGAATACTTGGAACCTTACTTTACCAACTAAGCTTATATTCTGTTGTTTCTCCCAGTTTTTGCTAGATGGGTGTCGTTCCGCCTACGGTGTGGTGTCCTGACTCTTGGCTCAACACAACTTCCCTCAACTGGGAAGCACCATCTTCTCTGTCATTCTGGTTCTGTGTTTGGGGCCTACATAGACATTGTCATCCCGGGAGGAGCCTTCCAGTCCTTTTCTGGCCTGGGGGGATCTTTCACACTAATTCTGTTGTGCTCTGTATTCATCTTCTCAGTATCATTACTCACACGCTCATGTCCCACCCAACAAAACTGAAGAGAAAGTCTTCTCTTCCTTAAGCTCCTCAAGGAGCTCAGTGTCGTGGAGGCTATGGACAGCTAAGAAACCAGTTTTTACGAAGTGTGGTAAAGCTTTTCTAAAAGGAGCCCGGTGGGTATACTAAGGCAGAAGTGACTGGTGTTCACAGCTAATCCCACGAAACCCAGCCCTGTTTCTCACGATGCGCTCTCACACATTGTGACAACATCCCTGACTTGATGGCAGGTTCTTGAACTGGAGGACTTGTATCTTTCTGTTCCTCTATGAAAGGCAAGTGTATGGAGTCAAAATGACGTCTTCAGGAGCCAACTCTAGGAAAAGATAAAACATGTGATCTTTAAATGTGAAGAAAGGCTGTTCTGTATCTTTAAAGAGCGCGTGTTTATAAACATGGTAATAGTGGAAGGAGCTTTCGAACTTGGTTCTTAGACCCATGGCTAGGTAGTTGATCACCTGTAGGTTATTTAGAGATAAATTCAACTGTTATTTAGGGGTGCCTGGGTGGCTCGGTGGGTTAAAGCCTCTGCCTTTGGCTCAGGTCATGATCTCAGGGTCCTGGGATCCAGCCCGCATTGGACTCTCTGCTCAGCAGGGAACCTGCCTCCTCTCTCTCTCTGCCTGCCTCTCTGCCTCGTTGTGATCTCTGTCTGTCAAATAAATTTTTAAAAAATCTTAAAAAAAAATAAACTTATTTATTTATTTAGGATTTTATTTATTTATTTGTCAGAAAGAAAGCACAAGCAGGGGGAATGGCAGAGGCAGAGGGAGAAGCAGGCTCCTTGCTGAGGAAGGACACTCCCCCCCGCCCCCCGAACGATGCAGGACTTGATCCCGTGACTCTGGGGTAATGACCTGAGCCACCCAGGTGTCCCTAAACTGTTAATTGTAATACTTCAGCAGAAACATCTCAAAATGTGTTATTGAGTGCAAGTAAAAAAAAGAGAGAGAGAGAGACCAGTTTCACATTTATTAAAAGTCCTTTAAATGTATAGCTGGATTATTAGAATAGATAATATGGGAAATTATCAAAAAGATTTTAGAAACCCGACATTCTGATAATGGTCTTAAGACGAAATTTTGCGACTGCCAGTAGTTTGTACAAATTAGACACATGCGTTTCCCTGAAGCTCCACTGAAGTGGTAGGAAGCTGTCCGAGGTGTCAAGTCCAAGACAGAGGTGTCAGGACAGCTGAAGCCCCAGGTGTACACAGAGGACAGTGCTGTCGAGGGGCCTGCCTGTCCTGCCCATCCGGGGATCGTTCCCGGAGAGCGGCTCTGTGGGCCTGCACCCAGCTCCGCTGCGGCGAGCATGTCGTTCCCCTAAACTCTGAAACTCTGTGCACATATGACGTTCTTATAAATAGGGACGAAGGAGGAGGTGAGCCCCCTTCGGGATGTTGACTTAACTTTCAGAAACTGTTGCATAGAAAAACAATTCTGCATGTCTCCTTCCACAGAAAAACCGCCACATGAAAACAGACTCAATTAATCATAATGTTTTTAAGTAGAAAATGTGGATAATTTTTAAGCAGTGATCTTTCCAAGTCTCTGCTCCTATAAATTATTTATTGAGTACTTTTCAGTCTGCATTTCCCATTAGTGCCATCTTTAGAGTTAAATCTAATGCATCACCAATATTTAATTTTTAGTTCTTAGCTTATGTTTATTGCTGAGATAAAAAAAATAAAAAGGCTAGCTAGATTGGGTGAATTGTTATTTAATTTGAAATTGTATTTTCTATAAGTGGAAATGTGTTAAATGTGGCTAGAAATTTGGGGGTCAATTTTGAGAGAAATGGATTTGATCTGTGGGCTTGGAGAATTACTTACTTACAGGTGTCTGTTTAAACGGAGTGGAGTCTCTCTTCAAAATTGCCCAATAACCCATGGGCTTCAGGATCATATGGTACCAGCAGAGGTGAGGTTTGGAGATATCAGTTTGAATAAAATTAATCCTTAACTTAAAGGCTTTTGTGACCCACTGGCAGTTTTTTTTTTTCCCAAAGATTTTATTTATTTATCAGAGAGAGAGAGAGAGAGAGCGAGCGAGCACAGGCAGACAGAGAGGCAGGCAGAGGGAGAGGGAGAAGCAGGCTCCCTGCCGAGCAAGGAACCCGATGTGGGACTCGATCCCAGGACGCTGGGATCATGACCTGAGCTGAAGGCAGCTGCTTAACCAACTGAGCCACCCAGGAGTCCCTCCCCACTGGCAGTTTTAACCTGAGTTTGCTTCTGTCAACATCGCGTTTCCAGCCAGCAGTGCCAAGGAGACAGAGGGAGAGGACCCGACTAGATCAGGGATGGTTTAGCAGCAAGCAATTTGTACAAGAACAAACTGATATTTAAAGTGACATGGAGCCCTAGCTCACCAAATTAATTAATGCGAAAACAGCACCAGTGGAAAATCATGACCGACTAGAGACAACACTGGTGGTGACAAACTTGTCCTTCCCCTGATCCCTGGAATTTCTGTGATCTGCCTGTGCGCACGTGTGATGGGTGCTTTGAGTGAAGATGGAATGGGAGAGCTAGGCTGTGGGGATGGGAATCACAAAGATACATCCAAAGTGACTTAAGTTTTTTTGGGCTAAGCAAGGGCATGAGAGATGGAGCTGTTTACCAGGACGGAGAAAACCATGGAGAAAGCGAGAAAGCGGTTTCGGTGGGATCAGGACTTCTGCTTGGAACATGTCAAGTTCCAGATGCTTACTAGCTAGGCAACACCTAGTGATGTTAAGTAGCTTGCTAGTTGTTTGAGTTTGTTTGATTAGTAGGTGTAACTAGGCTGGAGCTTGAGACCCTGGAAACTGTCAGTATACAGACATATGTGAAATCACGTGGTGGGGAGACATCTTCATGGAAATCAGTGTCACTGGGGAAGAAAACCAAACCGGAGCCTCAGGATGAGGAGAAATACACAAAGGAGACCATATACAATGTGTTTGTTTCCAAAATATAAACTATCAACTTTAGATATAATTTACCTAAAACAAAATAAACCACCAGTTCAGTTCAATTCCAGTGTAATTAACATGGGACAAATGCATAAACCGTGTAACCACTGTGCAGATCAAGATAGAGAACATTTTTACTCCTGCCCCGAAGTTCCTTCCTTTCCCTGTGTAATCAGTCCAGCTCTGTCTCCAGCAGCCAGTGATCTGCTTTCTGTCACTAGAGATTAGTTTTGCCTGTTTTAGAATTTTGTATAAATGGAACTCTACAGTATGTCATCTTTTGCGTTTGCCACCCGCCCCCCATTTTTTAAAAACTCCGCTAATGTTTTAAAATTTGTCCATGAGTGTTTATCAACAGACTGTTCCTTTGCTGCTGGGTGGTTTTCCCAGAAAACCACCATAATTTATGTATCCTTTCACCTGTTTATTAATGGACTTTTGGATTGTTTCAGAATTGGGGCTAATATGAGTAAAAATTCTAAAATATTTTTGTACAAGTCTTTGATGGATAGGTGTTTTCTTTTCTTTTCTTTTTAAAGATTGTATTTATTTATTTGAGAGAGAATGAGTGTTAGAGAGCATGAGAGAGGAGAAGGTCAGAGGGAGAAGCAGACTCCCCAAGGAGCTGGGAGCCCGATGCGGGACTCGATCCTGGAAGTCCGGGATCATGACCTGAGCCGAAGGCAATCGCTCAACCAACTGAGCCATCCAGGCACCCTGAATAGATGTTTTCATTTCTCCTGCATGTGTATAGCAGAACAATTTGGGGGACTTAGGGTGAAGGTATTTTTAATTGTATAAGAAACTGCCAAACTTTTCCAAAGTGATTATATGAATTTTCATTCCCCTGGTGAATATTGAGGACACCGGTTGCTTTATAGTCCCAGCTCCACACTTGTTTTTATCCTACTTTTCAGTTGTTGTCATTCTAATGGGTGTTTAATGGTGTCTATGATTTTAATTTAGATTTCTCATAATGAATGATGGCAGGCATTTTTTTCTTGAGCTAATTGATCAATCGGAAACCACCTTTTGGTACATGTCTGTTCTTTTCTTATTTTACAGTTCATTCAAATTTTTACATTTCAGTATGTCTTTTGTCAGTTTTTTAAAATTTTCTTTTATTAAAATTTTTAAAAAGATTTTATTTATTTATTTGATAAAATCACAAGTAGGCAAAGAGGCAGGCAGAGAGAGAAGAGGAAGCAGGCTCCCTGCCGAGCAGAGAGCCCGACGTGGGACTTGATCCCAGGCCCCCGCGACCTTGACCCTAGCAGAAGGCAGAGGCCTTAACCCACTGAGCCACCCAGGCGCCCAGTTTTTTTTTTTTGTTGTTGTTGTTTTTTTAATAAAGATTATTTATTTATTTATTTGACAGACAGAGATTACAGGTAGGCAGAGAGGCAGGCAGAGAGAGAGGAGGAAGCAGGCTCCCTGCTGCACAGAGAGCCCAATGTGGGGCTCGATCCCAGGACTCTGGGATCATGACCTGAGCCTAAGGCAGAGGCTTCAACCCACTGAGCCCCTCTTTTGTCAGTTTTATGAACTATGAGTATTTTCTCCTGGTCTGTGACTTGCCTTTTCATTTTCTTAGTGGTGATTTTTTAAATTAAGTTTTTAATTTTCATTCCAGTATAGTTCGCATGCAGTGTTATGTGAATCTGAGGGAGGGCAGTATAGTGACTCAGTGCTCATCGTAAGTGTACCCTAGGCGTGATTTTTGAGGAACAGAATTTTGAAATTTTGATGAAGTCAGCTTATCAATTTTTCATTTTGTAGAATTTTTGTGTCTTTTCTAAGAAATCTTTATCTGCCCTAAGATCATGAACATTTTCTTTTAGAAGTTTTATAGTTTTATTGTTTAGGCTTAGATCACTGATCAATTCTGAGCTAATTTTTGTGTATGTTATGAGTTAAACGTTGAAATCAATTTATTTCCATACGTATATCCATTTGTCCCAGGAATGTTAATGGCAAATACCATCTTTTCTGTATTAGATTGCAACTCATCTCTCTGTGTGGCTTTATTTCTGGACTCTGCTCGTTGATCCACGTGACTAACTTTGCACAAGACTTTCACATCAGAATACTGACTTGACTTTCTCCTTATTTTGCCTTTCCAACCCTCTGTATATACTTCCCCAAGACCCTGTTTGCTTATATGCTTTTTGTTTTATAGTGTTCCATGTATTTTTAGAGTTGTTTCAAATACTATGTAGAAATGTAAAGCCTACAGATTAGCCAACAGTGTGTTTGAAAGAGAAAAGCAAAATTTCAAGGTTTCACAACTACATCTAAGTACCTGATTTCAGGACCTAAGTATAAGCAAGCAGAGTCTGGGAAAAGCTAGACAGAGGGAAAGGCAAAATGAGGAGAAGATGGGGAGTTAGAACACGGAGGTGTAAGCCTTTTCTGGAGCTGTGTTTCTGCTGAGGCCATGCAAGCTCTTGCTCCTTGGAAAACCAACAGTTCAGTTTCATTTCGTTAACAGTTTAATTTGATGGTAAAGTTTAATTGATGTTAACGTTAAAACTCATTTGTTCGATTTTGTCTTTGCTCCCACTAGGATTTTGATCTTTTTGGTGATGTTACCTGTTTTCCTCATTCGGGAAGAATTCTTTTTCCCTCAGCATTTCTGGTTCATTAATCCCATGGTCCCTGAACTCTTTTTTTTCCCGAACAGTTTCCACTCTGTAGCTGATAACGTAAATGAATAAATATTTTAGATGTGATTTCTCTTTTTGAAATGAGGCAGTAATTCAACATTTATATTTAACAAACAAGAAAATGTTCTGTTCGAGAACCCGTCCGATGCTGTTGCTTTAATTTTGTTTTAAGTAATAATTATATCAGGATGCTTTTGGCTGTAGAGAGCAGAAATCCCAGCCCGCGGTGGCACAGCACTGTGAACAGTATAGAAAGATTCACCTTTCAAAGCAAGAAGTCATGAGGCAAGGCAGCTCGTGTTGGCTAAGTCAGCAACTCAGTCTTAATGAGGGCATCAGAAAGCTTACTTAACTTTTCTATTTTGCCATCCTAGCATGTTGGCTTTGTCCATAGGCTAACTCCTTTCATAAGCTAAAAGTGGCTGCCGCGCTTACAGACATGCCAGTAGGCAAGGTCGTACTCCCAAGAAAGGAGCAAAGCCTTTCCAGAAGCTCTGTGTCAGGTTTCATAGACCAGACCCAAGTTTCATGCCTACCCATAACCCAGGCAGTTGCAAGAGGGTCAAGATCACGGTTGATTGAGTTAGAGTCGTCAGGATCCCTGGGTGTCGCCTTTTTTAAGTAACTCCTGTACTGTCACAGGTAGGAAGAATAAAAAGTGACAGGGCCATTCTTTACATCTAGGTCTATTCTGTCTGGAGTTTATTTGCACGTGTATTTTTCTGTTTGAAGGCACTCTGTGAAAATCAGACGTTGAGCCTGGCCCTTGTGATCATACCAGGCACATGCGTGGTGGCTCGTCCGTTTGCTTTCCTCCGCTCATCAGCAGAGGGCAAAGTCAAAGGTGTGCCCCATCACCTTGCCCTGTGATCTCGCTTAAAAGAAAACAACGGAAGTTGAATGTGCTTTGCCATTAGATGGGAATGTGTTTCAGTTGCAGAAAATGGCGGGGGGGGGTGCGGTTCACCCCCTGGGATTCTTGCTGGATTAGGTTGTTCAGAGCCGAAGCAACAGCTCATTGGGTCATTAAAGAATTGGGATTCTTCTCTTGCTCCGCGGTGCTCTCCAAGCCTGTTTCGCCACCCGCGGTGACAAGATGGTTGCTCCAACAAGCACTGGATCTGCTTTCTGGGCAGAAAGAATTCAAAAGTGTGAAAAGCCACACCAGCTGTCTCTTCCCTTTTTTGTTTTCAGGAAAACTATCCAGCGCCATACATTAGAAATACATTGTGAGCCACAGATGTAATTCACAATTTTCTAACAGTTTCAAAA
The DNA here is from genome assembly GCF_020171115.1 of Neogale vison. NCBI lineage: Eukaryota > Metazoa > Chordata > Mammalia > Carnivora > Mustelidae > Neogale > Neogale vison. Next base: position 138,101,317 of record NC_058098.1, read on the forward strand.
GGAAAAAAGAATCTTATTCTTTTTTATCTAATTTTATTTTATCCAATACAGCCAAAATAGTATCATTCCAAAGTATAGTCAGTATAAAAATTCTTAAAGAGAGCTCTTAAATTCTTTGTGAAGCCTTCAAAAAGCAGAGCGGATCGTGCAGCTGTAGCCGTCTCCACGCGGAGTGTTAGTGACTCCCGGGCTTTCTGGGGAAACGAGATGCGTAAGTTCACATACACAAACTTGCTACACATTTTACTAGTACAGTGAATAGATTGTTCATGATCCACAAGTCATAATAAAATACACAACACTCATTGTAAATTCCACGGAGCCGCTGATTCTTGCAGGATGTTTCCGCTGACTTCTGCCCAACTCTCAGCTGCTCAACCCCCACGCAGCAAGATCGGACTATACAGAAGTACTTGGTTGCCCTCCGGTTCAGTGAGGACGCTGCTTATGTCGTGGGCAAACAAAGGCAGTTAATACGGATGTCGGTTGTCATTTCTGTGTATGTGAGTGAATACGGTGAAAATCGGATGAGGAGGATGTATGTCGGAACTCCACTCGTCTGTCCACGTGTGAGCGACTTCTTTGCTGCCTCAGTAATCGCTTTTGCGTAATGGGAGACTATTTCCTCTTTCTTTCTTGTTCACAATACAATGGCTGTAGTCATGACGCCCTTTTAAAAGTTGAATATGCTTTACTAGCATTTTCTTCACCATTTCCCCCCCATCCTTTGTTTAACATTTTAACTATAATTCAGATCCATCAGATTTCCCATGAATGTGTTAGGCCTTGAGGGTCATTACAGCTGTTGCAGCCATTCAGCAATGCTGCCGTGGACACACCTACACAAACGGACATGAGTGTGGCCAAGGAAAATGTCATTTACAAAACCAGGCAGTGAGTGCGGTTTGGTCTACAGCCTTTAGTTTGCTGATCTTGGTTTAAACGATTGATCTCAAAGGTTTATAGTGTTTGCCCGTTTTTATAGTGTAAATGCTTCTTTCCCTGTAGCCTTGAAGTGACTCACTTGAAGTCCCTCAATGGGGGTTGGGAAGAAATGCTCAGTAGCTCACCGTTCTAGATATTTCCATCACGCAGGTGCAGGACATGCGAGTAGAATTGGATGATAAGAAGGAAGGAATTGAGACGTGATGAGTTTTGAATATTTAATGCCTTTGTAATACTGTTTCTTTAGTTTATAATAATGGCTGTGTTTAAATACCAATTGACAAAAATTCTTAAACTATCAGCTTTCATGAGCTCGTGTGAACCAGATCTAGAACACTCTTTCCAGTGGAGACCATACTGGACAGCACAGATCTCAGTCTTTTCCAGGAACGTCAGCAGAATACACGTCACAGACAAGATCTGTGTATCATGGGACGTGCCTGGGTGGCTCAGTGGGTTAAGCCTCTGCCTTTGGCTCAGGTCACGATCCCGGGGTCCTGGGATGGAGTCCCACATCGGGCTCCCTGCTCATCAGGGAGTCTGCTTCTCCCCCTCCCTCTGCCTGCTGCTCTCCCTGCTTGTGTGCTCGCGCTTTCTCTCTCTCTCTCTCTCTCTCTCTCTCTGTCAAATAAATCAATTACATCTTTAAAAAAAAAAAAAGAAAGAAAGATCTGTGTATCATGCCGCTCTAACTGCAAGAGGTTGGGCATTGAACATTTAGCCTTGTGGCCTCTAGAGTAGAGGAAAGCAGGGGGCAATGGAGATAGAAATGCACATGGAGCAAGTCCCCTACACTCTACAGTTGTGTTCTGCCACACAGTTGTGTCTACTACAGTTGTGTTTTAGAACTTCTTCTTCGATGATATACCAGTATGTCTTTATATACACACAAATGTGTGTAGAGTTTTTTAGTACCTAAAACGGGATTATTCTTTAGTTCACTTTTTCTGCTTCACTGACCTTTATTGTGTGTGTGCATATATGGATGTCTCCTTACTCACTACTACTGAATTCCATAGTAGGGCTTTCTGTTTATTTTATTATTTCCATTTATTTTAACAGTATTGTATTGGAGACATGTATTTGGTTCTCTGCATATCATTAGTGCTTTAATAAGTAATTTTTAATAAGTAATTTTTTTAAAGATTTTATTTATTTATTTGACAGACAGAGATCACAAGTAGGCAGAGAGGCAGGCAGGGGGAGGGGCGAAGCAGACTCCCCACTGAGCAGAGAGCCCGATGCGGGGCTCGATCCCAGGACCCTGGGATCATGACCGGAGCCGAAGGCAGAGGCTTTAACCCACTGAGCCACCCAGGTGCCCCAGTAATTTTGTTTTTTGAAATAGACTCCACAAAATGAAATTGGCAGCTCAAAGAATCTGTACAAATTGTGATGTATACTGCAAAATTACTCATCAAAAACAGAAAAGGGGCTGTTTAAAATTTCATCCCACCAACTGCATTTGAGAATGCCTGTTTTCCCTACCCAAACTGGAGAGTGCCTGGTTTTAAACTTTCGCCAGTGATACTGGGCAAGTATTATCATTCTGTTCTGTTCTATTCTATTCTATTTAGAGCACTTGACCCAGTGAGAGAATGTGGGTGGGGAAGGGGCAGAGGGAGAGAGAGACTCCCAAGCAGGCCGCACACCCAGCGTGGAGCCTGACGCAAGGCTCAGTCTCATGACCCTGAGATAATGACCTGAGCTGAAACCATGAGTTGGATGCTCAACTGACCGAACCCCCCAGGTGCCCCTAATTCTTTTTTTTTTTTTTAAGATTTTATTTATTTATGGGAGAGAGAGAGAGAGTGAGAGAGAGCATGAACAGGAGAAAGGGGCAGAGGGAGAAGCAGGCTCCCTGCTGAGCAAAGAGCCTGATGTGGGGCTCGATCCCAAGACCCTGGGATTAGGACCTGAGTTGAAGGCAGAGGCTTAAGCCACTGAGCCACCCAGGCAACCCCTCTTTTTTTTTTTTTTAAGATTTTATTTAATTGAGAGAGAGAAAGCATCAGAGGGGAGGAGTCAGAGGGAGAAGCAGACTCCCCACTGAGCAGGGACCTGATGCAGGACTCCATCCTAGAACACTAGGATCATGACCTGAGCCAAAGGCAGTTGATTAACTGACAGAGCCATCCAGGTACGCTGGGTGCCCCTAATTCTGATATGCTTTTCTGAGTGATTATTATGATTTCCTGATCATTCCTTATCTTGAATCTTATTTATTTATTTATTTATTTATTAATTTTTTTTTTTGTAATCACTGTGTCCAACATGGGGCTCAAACTCAGGACCCTGAGATCGAGAGTCATCCTCTCTTCCAGCCGAGCCAGCCAGGTGCTGCTCATTTATTTTTCTAAATGGACTGACTTTATAATTTTTTTAAACTCTATTACTTACTTGTTCACATTCGCATCCATTTTCGCTTGATTTGTTAAATAGTTTCGTGTTGATCTGTGGGATTTTTTTAAATTAAAGATATTAATCTATATCTAGTGAACAATTTCTGTTGCTTATTTAATTCTCTGTCATCTGTCCTATAGAAATTTCCAGTGTTTATAGAGTAAATATTTGTCAGACTTTATCTTCATGGCATTTATGATTTTTGTCATGCTTATGAAGATTTTCCCATGCCAAGATTTTGAGGGTATTTTTCTGTATATTGTTTTGGTACTTTTTATTGTCCTATTTTTTTTACATTAATCTGGGTGTGTGTGTGTGTGTGTGTGTGTGTGTGTGTGTAGGGTGAACCTGGAAACTATTTTTATTTCTGAAATGAGAACTAACTTTTTAATCTCCTTTACCTCATTCATCCTTCTCCCACTAATTTCATGTCCTAGCTTTATAATAAACAAAAACTTGCGGTTGGACGAGGCCTTTTTTGAACTTTCTTCTCTGTTTGGTTAATCTTTTGATCTGTTTATGAAACAATACTACATTATAAATCACTGTGACATGTTCTTTTATCTGCCGCAATCGGGCAAGTCTTCCTCGTCATATGTTTGTTTAGTTTTCCAGAAGACCTTGAAGGTCAGCTGGTCAGATCCCACTGAAAGTATTGCGGAATTTTGATTAGGGTTATGATGTTAAATTGAGAGATTAATTTGATAAGAGTGGACTTTATGTTACTGGAATTTTCAAAATAAGTCTAAAATTAAATTCATCGATACTAATACATGTTCTGCTTCTCTCCCACGTCAGCCACTTCCATATGCTTTCCCCAGGAATCAGTAGTGTCTCGGGGCTGAGCGAGTACCGGGTGTTTTGGCAGTTTCCTTTACGGGTGAGGAAAGCGCCCTTTTCTCAGTTTGCTGAGAGTTCTGATCCTTACATGGAAACATCGTTCCCTTCCACTAAATGCCGTTCTCTGTATTGACTCGACCTGCTTTTCGCTTTGGCTCATCATCATGATGATAAGGACACAAGCAGTCCTTTCGCACTGAATCGTACGTGCATTTGTCACAGCCGCGCTACCTGGGCCAGACACTGCATTCCACGCCGCGGTTAGCTGCCGGGCGCCGGGCGCGCGCTGCGGAACGACTTCGGCTCGCGCGGCTGACAAACCACCGCACCAGACGCGGCGGCTGCGCGACCGCGCGTGGCCGTTTCTCGTGGCCCCGCGCGCTGGCGAGGCTCGGCCGGACCGTGTTCGCCGGCGGACGGCGGTAGGCGCCGCTCCGTGCCGGCCGGAAGCGGGCCATGCGGAAGCGAGGCTGCTGGCCACGCTCGGGGCTTCCCTCGGGCCCTGGAAGTCGGCGGCGCCGGAGGCCCGCGGGGGCTGCCGGCTGGCAGCGCGCCGACTCCGGCCGGCCTGGTCTGCTCCCGGGCGGCGGCCGGCCTGAGAGAGCGCTGAGGACGAGCGGTTCGAGAAGGAAACGGAGGAAGCGGCAGGACGTCGTGTGACCGGGCCTTGCAGCCTCAGGAGGTCGTTTCTGTGACGTTCTGTTGGGAACCAGGTGGTGTCGGGCGCCCGCCCCGGGGGAGAGGACGGTCCTCCGGCTCTTGCTGGGCGGGGCTGCGCGTGGCCGCAATGCGAAGACCGCCCTTTGGCCCCCACGATTTACATTTGTCCTACGTGAGAGGTATCTCTCCGCCTGAGACCCCCAGGGTGTCGCCTCCTGATGGCGTCCAGCGCGACCCGCCGTCTGCTCAGCCAAGCCGTCGCTCTGCGGATGGGGCGTCCTCCGTGCGCTCGGCAGCTCCGAGGCGGCTCCGCGCGGGAGGCCCAGCGCGCCGCGGGGCAGGCCTTGTCCCCCTGCGCCCAGGACCCAGCGTGGGTCCTTCTGTGAAAAGAGGACAGGAGTGCAAGTGTCTTAGCAGTCTCTGGAGCAGAGCGATGGCGACGTGCAGTTGGACACCTGCTACCTGTTGCTTGAGGGGTGCCCCGGCTCGTCCCTGCCCGTTGGTCTCTGTGGCTCTTTCTCCACACCCTGGGCTGTCATTCCTTCTACACAAGAAACAGCCAGATCGTGCGGTCCAGCAGCTTTCTTTGCCTGCCACCTGCCAGTAGCCGACTGGGGACAGAAGGATGTCTTCATTTTGAACTGCTTCTCCCTTTCCGTCCGGTCTTTCTGAAAGGCTCAGGGGAGCTTCCGGCGTCTGTAAATCTCCTGCACTAGACAGAGGCTCCTCCCACGGCTCCTTTCACTGTGGTCTGAAAGGGCTGCGGGACGGCAGCTTCCCGGTTAGAGAAAACGTTCTTGCCTGGCGGAGAGCCCAAGATGCATATCCTGAAGATTCTGGGAACTGTTGCTTTTCCCGAGAGGTTTTCTAAAGATGTGCCCGTAGGTCTTCCTGAGAAGTCATTGAAGGTTACTCTTGACTTCGTCTTTACTGCGATTACTTTGTGACTACTTCGTGACTGGAAAGTACAGAGTACTTTCAGTACTTTTGTCCTGAACCCTTTCTATTTTTGTCTAAATTCTGCTGAAAACCTGAATACTGCTCAGTTTTAGCTCATTGCTCTACCTCCATACCTCGTTGTAGGCATCTAGAAGGCCCCCGTGTGCACTGTTGGCACACAGTACGTGTTCTGTGTTCCATGTGGGCGTGAGCAGCAGTGTTAGCCAGTTTCTGTAGCTTCCAGGGGCCGTTTCCTGACTGCCCTTCCGATCTTCACTCGCCGTCTCCTTCAGGCCTTTCCACTTCCCCCCGCACCCAGTCCTCAAGCCCATGCTCTGTGTTCCAGAATTTTATTGGGATCACCAACTTGTGCTCTGATTCGCCCACTCTGCACAACTGTGGTGGCCTAAAACACATTCGTATGTTCTTCCGCTGGTGATTCTGTGGGTTAGGAATTCAGGAAAGGCTCCGCGGGACAGCTCGTCTCTTAGGGGTAGACATCGGCTTCTTCACTCACGTCTTGCGATCTGGTGTCTGTGTCACTCTCTCTCCTACGCAGCGTCTCATCCTCCAGAGCCTCTCCGTGGGGTGTCTCAGGACAGTCGCACTTCTTTCATGACAGCTTCTTTCACGACAGCCAGCTTCCAAAAGGCAAGAAGTAGAAAATGCCAGGCCAGTTACCGGCTATGCCTGGAACTAGCGAAGCGTTACTTGTGCGGCCATCTACTGCCAAAGGAGCTGGAAGGCCAACCTGGATTCAAATTGGATAGAGAAATAGACTCTTGTTCAAATGGGGGAAGCAGAAGATTGGGTCGTAGAAGAGCCTATGAAAGGGAGACATTGTTGTGGTCATCCCTGGGAAACACAATCAGCCACATGGTTTTTAGAAATTACGTTAAGGTTGATTTGTCAACACTGTGTGTGTGAGTAGGCATGTGTGCTACTTGGCCAGAAAGATTTATCGGGAGTCTGTCAGCTTTGTACAACATTTGAAAGAGCTGTCCTCCTTTTTTTCCCTCCCTCAGGAATAATTAAACTAGATCGAAATTACCTATTTGTCTAAAGTTAAAAAGATTTCTTTTTTAAAACAGTATTTATTTATTTGAGAGAGAGAAAGTGCATGTGCGTGTGAGTCAGAGGAGGGGCAGAGGGAAAGGGAAAGCGAGAGCGAATCCTCAGGTCGGCTCCCTGCTCAGCAGGGACGTGAGACTGGATCCCAGGACCCTGAGGTCGTGACCTGAGCCAAAATGAGGAGTCAGACACTCAACCGACTGAGCCACCCTGCGCCCCAAGTTTTTTAAAAAGATCTCTCTCGTGAAACCACCTGACTTGCCTACACAGGAAACTTAAGATCTTTAACTTCCCCGGATATGTTGGGCTTTTCCTGTTGATTTTTTTCTCTGTGATCAGTGTGTAGAACGTCCTCCCCCAATCTGAAAATGTCTGGATGTTTATCCACGTTTCCTGTGTGTCTGCTTCTTCCGTGGTACAGTTCTTCAGACGTCTAGGATGACGCCATGAACTGTGCGATGATCGTCCTCCCCGCTCACTTGCACTGTAGCCTTCATGCCGTGTGGTCTTGTGTGTTCTAGCGTCTGTTTCTGTTCTCTTCATTCTGATACGTAGAGTCTTCCATACCCTGTGTTTAATTATTGTAACTCTGTCCCAAGCACCTCGAGAATCCGAAAAATCACTAAATGTTCATGCCTATAAAACAGAGTAAAAGCCACCTGATCCACACTAAGGATGTGTGATTTTAGACTTGAGAACAAGTTTTTGAAATCCTATTAAGAATTTGTTTAATGTGTAATTTAGCCAAATATTTTTGGGCCAAATTGTGTTTTCTAAAAAGAAGGAGGAGTAAATAGAAGAAATACCAATACTCACAGTTTTATACTTGTGACTATGACTTGCAAATCTATAATTTGGTCTAGGGAGGTCTTTCAGAAGGAAAAAAATAATAAAGGCCTTAATTAAGAGGCATCCACCATTGAAGATGGTACAAAATTCACAAATGTAAACTGAAATAGAACTAGTAAAGAGTTTTTATGGTTTACTGAAGAAAGCTATTTGTGGAGTAGATCTAGAAATATTTAATTTTTGAACCATTTAAATTTTGAATCATATGGTTAATAAATTACCTTAAAATGTATTCTTTAACAAAATGAATCTTTTACTTTCACTAATCTAGTTTATTTTTGTTTTCCAGATATTGTTTTGTGTTTGCTTTGGGATACCTCACAGTGTGCCAAATTACTAGAGTCTATATCTTTGATTATGGACAATACTCTGCTGATTTTTCAGGGTAAGAGTAAAACTTTAACTCAGTTGCCTGTTTTTCTCTCTTCTAACTTGTTGGTGAAAGGACAACATACAGTTGCATTTAGTAGTTCAAATGAAAAGTGATTGACAGACGTTTTAGTTGAAGATTGTTTTATGAATTTAGACTTTTTTTTGAAGATTATTTGAGAGAGAGAGAGTGCGTGAGTGCGGGCACACAAGGGAGCCTGAGCAGGGGTGGGGCAGAGGGAGAGAGAGAGGGAGGGAGGGAGAATACCCAGCAGACTCCCCACTGAGTGAGGAGCCTGACATAGGGCTCGATCTTACAACCCAGTGGGATCATGACCTGAGCTGAAATCAAGAGTTGGATTCTTAACCAAGAGAGCCAACCCAGGTGCCCTAAATTTAGATGCTTCCTTCTTGTGAAGTGGTCTTTTATGGTGCTGTATAATCACGAAAAGAACTTGTCCTTTTAAGTTGACATATATATAATTTCTAAATATGTAGCAATTGAGTTTGTTATATGGCATTGATATTGGAAGCATTCTCTAATTTTATGGAAATTTTTGCCATCAGATGTAACTGTCGAAAACCAGCGCCTTGGAATCTGTCCTTGATTCTCTGTTTCTTTCTTTGTTCTCCTAAGCCTCTTTTGTATTCACCAGCTTCTACATAAGATCTGGTCACTTCTTCTTGGTTCTTAATAGCCCCCGAGACTTTTCTCTGGACCAAAGGTCCTTGGCCTAGCCTTGTCTTCTGAATTTCCTGGAGAAGACACTTGAGTGTGTATTTTACTTGTACGCATTTCACTTTTATTGAATGTTCTACATTCTTATGTCTAGTATTCCACTGAGCCATGGAAATAACTTCTGCCTTTTGTTCCTTCAAAAGGCAGGTAGTTCCTCTGTGGTACTCGTTGTCCTGTAACAAAACTGATTAAATGTCTGCTTCAAGATAAATGTAGTCCAAGTCCCTAAAGACTAACGTGCTCACCATCTTTATAAAAGGACCTCTGCTAAGGATAAGCAAAGTGGAAAAAATAAAGTATATCATGGGATCAATGAAAAAAAGTAAATTCAATAGTAGGAATAGACCAAAGTTGTATGACCTTAGAGAAAAATTACTGCTATGAAACGAGAATTTTAGAAGTTGAAATTTCTTTTCTCCTTCATGGGATTCAAGTAGATTTTACTTTTTAAAACTGATTTCTTACCTACAAAAGAACAAACAAAACCAAGCCAAAACGAACCAATTAAATACACTAAAAAAAACTAGTTAAATTAGTGATATGTTGAGTAGAATAAGGAAATATACCTGGAATTCAGAAAAGGAGAAGAGAGGCTGGTGATTTAGCGTGTAAGTGATAGATGTTACAGAAAAGGAGCTAATGGGCTGTATCAGTGAGTGTGTTGGGCCGCTGAAAGTCTTTGGAATTTGAAGACGTAAGCCAGGTTGCATGTTGTCGTTGGGTATAATGCAAGTAGGAGCTAGTTGTGAATACTTAAAAGAGTCAAGGTCACCTAGTTTAAGCCTCCGGGAGCCGTTACCTTGGTGGTCTCATTCATCGGGGTCTCCTTAGTGCTTAGCACATGGTGGCATTAAATAGACACTTCCTGAATCAGTAATAGTAATACCTTAGTAAAGAAGAATGTAGAAAATACAGCAAGAAGAATGGGGGGGGCGGGGAATAATAAACACAATGTGGGTAAAGCTCTGTGATCTAAGAGAGAAATTTATAGCTTCAGTGTTTGCCTTATAATGAATTTAGAAATGAGTGAAGCATTTAGTATGAAATAGAAGCAAAAGGCATCCTCCTGACAAATTGAGTTTATGCATGTAGATCACAGAAATGTTAGCACTAGCAACTGGAGGTTGATACTATAAAGTTAGGAATTTCCCATTTGCCTTCTCGAGTGCTCGGACGCTGCAGCCGCGTGCTGGGGGCGCGAAGCAGGCCTGGCTCTGCCACCACTGCTCTGTCTCTCTAGCTTATATTTCGGGGTCCCGCATTCTACTTCATTTAAAAAATACCATGCTGCTTGTATTTTTAAATGGCCAGATTGACAAAGTAATCTAATGTCGCCAAATTGAGGTCATGAATGCGGTTGGCGTGAGTACAGATTGCCACGATGCCGTGGTCGCTGGGCCCTCACCACCCCTCCTCTGCTTTGATCCTGGCTGTTCCCTTTCTTCTTTCTCTCACCTGACGTTCTAAACTCTGGTTCACTACGCCTCTCTAGCTGGGGTTAGGCTCCCTGCCGTTTAAGCAACAACCCAATTTCAGTGACTCGGCGTGATAATGATAAACGTTTATTTCTCAGTCACGTGGCAGTCCTCTAAAGAGGGACCCTTTGCTTCCTGCACTGATTTAGGGAAGGTTATTTCCCAGGCCTTCACCTCCCCTCGCATCCCTGGAATCCTCCCGATGACGCTGACAGAGGTGCTGGGCACGAGCAGACAAGGGCAGGCCTCCTCACCACTGCTGCCCGCATCCTACTGGAAGGGACCGCTTACGTGACCCACAAATTAGAGGGTAGTTTGCAGTAAGAGCCAAAGGCAGGTTTAAAAATAGCTTTTTCTATGACCTGGCTTGAAATATTTTGCTAAAATTTAAAATTTCATTTCAGTATTCAAATGTCATTTAAAATGTTTAAGTATGTGGGAGAAAAACAACAGAGCACATTAAAGATGGATAGCCTGGTATCGGACTCCCAGTTTAACGTGTAATGTGTGTCCCTGAGAAGGAAGCATTGACCATCGGCAGTAGACTGATACAGATTGGGCAGAGACAAATTAGCCAAAGGAGGCCATCTGGCAGAATGAAGTTGGGAGGACTTTTATGTTTTTGTTTGTTTGTTTGTTTTTATTGGATACAGGACAGAAAAGAAGCCATCTAGAGGCAAACTCTTCCCCTAATGAAATATTTAGGCATTTAGAAGTCTTGAGTGTGTTTAACACACGAGTAGAAAAGATCATAGCTTGATCCTGATTCGGGTAAATATCCAAAATGTTGGGTGTTTGCAGAAGGTAGAGTTGAATACAGTGAACGGTCCTTTGTCCTACGCTCTCCTGCGGCCCCGAGTTTGGCAGCAGAGGAAGTGAGGCGGGGCTCGTGCTGGGGAATCATGTGGGAGCTCTTTTGTATGGGGCGGTCTTACTTGCACGGGGCACAGGATACTGATAGTGTGCGTGTGCGCGCGCGCGCGCGAGTGACTGTGCGCGCATGTGTGTGTGCGTGTGACTATGCGTGCGACTTTGTGTATGTGTGTGTGTGTGTGTGTGTGTGTAGTTAGCCATGAGATCAAGATATGTTTAAAGCAATCAGATAAAAGGGACTCACTTTTTTTTTTTTTTAAGAATATATTTATTGGAGAGAGAACACAAGTTGGGATGGGGTTGGGGTTGGGGGGGGCAGAGGGAGAAGCTGACTCTCTGCTGAGCAGGGAGCTGGGTGCGGGCCTGGATCCCAGGACCCTGAGATCAGGACCTGAGCCGAAGGCAGAGGCTTAACCCACCGAGCCACCCAGTCGCCCTTAAGGGACTCACTTCTTAATAGAAGTTTCTTTTCACAGGAAGGCTGACTTTCATGCTAGCCTCAGAAAATAGATACAGGGGCGCCTGGGTGGCTCAGTGGGTTAAAGCCTCTGCCTTCGGCTCAGGTCATGATCCCAGGGTCCTGGGATCGAGTCCCACATCAGGCTCTCTGCTCGGCAGAGATCCTGCTTCCTCCTCTCTCTGCCTGCCTCTCTGCCTACTTGTGATCTGTCTGTCAAATAAATAAATAAAATCTTAAAAAAAAAAAAAGAAAATAGATACAGAAGAAGTATAAAATAATTAAATAGCTTCCCTTTATATCTGCAATAACGAGTTAGCAGATACAATAGAGAAGGGATCCTAGTTTCACAAGCAATTATTAAAAACTAATATGTCTAGGAGTACATGTAAAAGGAAATGCACAGGACCTCTGTCTAGAAAACTATAAAACTTTATGGTAGGATATAAAAGAACACTAACTAGAGAAACATCTTGTGATTCAGATGGTAAAATTTAGTATTACAAAGATGGTAATTCCTCTCAAATTAATCTGTAGGTGTAAGGCAGCTCAAGGTGGGGTTTTGAGGGAAATGAGATGAACTGAAAAGTTTTTCTAGAAGTGTAAGTGCTTGAGAGTAACCATTTCAGTATAAAACATGCTACTGTTAAGGAGCAGTCACTTAAATATTACAGGATTGACACAGGATTAGACAAAGCCATGAAGCCAGAGGAGAGAAACAGACCCATGGGATCCGAGAAATAAAGGTACAGAATAGAAATGTTGGGATTATAGATCCAGTGGGGATGGGGAAAGCCCTTCTTGATTATTTGGTAAATGGTACTGAGACAGAAGAAAGAAAGGCAAATGCTGGCATTCTTTGTAGACAGCTTGTAGACAGAAGCAAGAACAGATTTTTCTGGCAGGAAGGTAATGAGTTCTGATTGCAGTGTGTCGATTTTTGTAGTGCTGAAGGGGTACCTTCATGCATCCACCAAAAGAGAGGTACATGACATAATTTCCCCTTCAAATTAAGGATGTGTTTTAGAGTGAACCACGTAGTATCACATGCTTAACAAACATTGTATTACCACTTACTCAGCTAGGATTTATTGAGTATGTGCTATACATTTCACTAGGTGCGAAGTACTTTTTGTAGGTGACAGTCCTGTCCAGCATAAGGGACAGACTCCTTGGTCTAAGTTACAGGTGGGATTGTCACATGGACTCCTTTTGTTTTGCTTTGTTTTTATTTGGGGTGTGGGGGGGGCAGAGGTCAAGGGAGAGAGAGAGAATCTTCAGCAGGTTCCACGCCTGACACGGGGTTTGATTTCACAGTCTTGAGATCGTGACCTGAGCTGAAATCAAGAGTTGGACACTCAACCGACTGAGCAGCCAGACAGACACCCTGCGTGCACGCCTTTTGGAAAGCCTTGCTCAAGCTGAGAGTCTTAATTGTAGGCATCTTTCTGTGCCCTGTACCGAATCTAGAAGCCCCCCCCACCCCTGCTCTCATCCACCCTCCTGTCACACGGCCCCCACTAACTGTGTCATAAGTGGGACGGATGTGAATTATTCAGCCGCTGAAACTTAATGTTCCGTGGGTCCTGTTTCATCCCAAGGGAGCATCTCCCTCACCTTCACCTAGGCTTGGTGAGAGGAAACCTCCCGTCCGGCTGCCATCGGTCAAGTTACTGAGAGCGGCAGGTTTCTAGGCGGCTTGACTGGTCCGGCTTCCACCCTCCCTGAGCCTTCTCCGCTCTTCTGCGCACTCGCGGAGCAGCCTGCTCTGATGACCCTTCTCGGAGCTCGGCAGGTTTCTCGAGGCTCTGAGCCCCCCATGGGCTGTGCCGCACGGCCCCGCTCTCCACTCGGAACGGTCGTGCAGCCTGTTCCCTGTGCCCGGGGTGCCCCGTGTGGGCATAGGGCATGTGGCTCCGACGCCAGGTTCCCCGTTCGAAGCCCTGTCTCATCTCTGCGCACGTTCCTTCAACGCCTCCTTTGGTTCGTGGTACTTTCTTTCCGCGGTTATTCGTGTACCTGGTCATCTCCCTTGCAGCGAGAAAGCCCCCCAGAGGTCGCGCTCCTGGCGGATTGCCGTGTTTGCTAAAGGAAGGTCTCAGCAGACACTTGCTGTGCCGCGATACCGGTTGCGGTATTTGTCACACGCTGCTTTATTTCGTCTACGCGGTGGCATCATTACCTCGATGGTTTACGTAATAACTTGGGGGGGGGCGGGGAAATGCTTCCAGGCTCCCGCAGGGATCGCCACCGGTGGTGGGGTTCGGGTGACTGTTCTGACTTGTGTGGCTGCCCCGGCCCCGTCCGCTCCTTCCCCAGGGGTCTGGGAGGCCCCTCACACGGATGTGCCCGAAAGGGACGGCCCCTCCCTGCCCTCCTGTGCTCCTGCTCAGCTGCCTCCATCCTCCTGGGGAGCTGCTCTGGCCAGAAACCTTGGCGGCCTCGGGTCTCAGCGCTGCATCAAGTCCATGGTCAGATCGTCTTCTGACGCTGCCTCTTTACCCTCTGACCACAGCTGGGCTCCACCGCAGACTGCACATGCCGTCGCCCTCTCCTGCCTACTTAGCCACCATCCCCTCCTGGCCTTTTTATCCCGCGATGGTTCCCCAGTCTGCGTCAGCCCACAGCCGGAACACGTCCATTTAAAACCAGGTGACTCTGTGCCAGAAACCCTCCAGTTCGTGCATCGCTTGGTTTGGACGGAGCCCATCCTCACTCACCCCTGCTGAAGCCCTCTGGGTCCCACCTCTGCCCCGCCCTGTCTCCAGCTTCTGCACCTGCCCGGGCTCCGCACCTGCTCCAGTCCTGTCTCCCTCTGGGCCAGTCACATTTCTGCCTGAGGACTGTTGAGCTGCTTTTCCCCCTTCCTGGACGTTCTTACCTCCACAAGCTGTCCGCTTGTTCCCGCTTGAAATGTCACCTTCGGGGTGAGGCCAGTTATTACAGCTGTGCCGGCAGTCCCTTGTCCCCTGCCCTGCTCCGTTCCCGTGCCCCGCACTCGGTGGCATCTGGCCTTCTATGCATTGATCTGTTTATTTTTTCTTATCTCTGTCCAGTCCGTTGTGAGGTTGGCGGCAGCGAGACCTGCGTCTTGTGTCTCCAGCGTCTGGTTTATTGTAGGTGCTCGTTGAACACCTGTTTCTGCATGAGGGAGGAAGGGGAACGAATGAGCGCGGCTCGCCCTTTCCGGCTCGTCTCCCGTTGGATTCCGGGATCCAGGGTGTGGGGCATGTTTGGCTGCAGGGGTTTGCTGTTTGTGGAGGAAAGAGATGACGAAGGGGGAGACGGGACAGTTCATCTCTATTGTCAGGGGACTCGCACCCTGCCGTGGCAAACTGACCTTTGACCTGGCAGGTGCTTGCCGCATTAGTAGGCACAGGTCTTTAGGGCGGGCGTCCGCTAGGGATGGTGGACAGTTAAGAAAGTGACTATTCTTTGTAGCATTCATTTTCTTTTCTTTTTTTTTATTACGTTCAATTAGCCAATATATAAAACATCATTAGTTTTCAATGTAGTGTTCCACGAGTCATTAGTTGCGTGTCACACCCAGTGCTCATCAATCATGTCATGTGTCCTCCTTAATGCCCGCCCCTGTATTCATCTTCTAATAATTCAGCTATTAACTGTGGTTGAATTCTGTGTGATAGAACTAACTCCTATTATTCTCATTATCTGTAGAGACAAAGAGATGCGTGTAGACGATTGTTAACTTCTGCATCCTTTTTTTCTAAGTTTTAAGAAGTATAGTGCTGTGAGTTCTTTATATAAGAGAGGGCTTTTAAAAAAATATTACCTAAAGCTGTTTCATCAGTTGAAGTGTTTATTTTGAACAGTTCAAGTCCATATTTTCCCACTTTCTTAGAAGAGGGCCAGCAGGGGTAAATACACATCCACCCAGACACAATGATGTCCTCATGTAGATGGTGCTGGTGGCTCCACCCACGACCCAGAGCTCACTCGGTGGAGGTTCTCCATCCACCTTCTCGCCCTCCTCCATCCCTCAGACTCCACCCTGCGGGAAGCCAGAGGGCCTTTCTGACTCAAATCAAGTGGCCCCAGACTTTCTAGAACCCGGAAAGTGATGAGCTATTGCAGGTTCTGCTAGATGCAAAATCAACAGGTAGTTAAAATGTCGGTAAAGGTATAAGTGAAATAATGTCTGTCACCAAAACAAGTTTTTGTGAACAAAGTGCACTGTGGAGAAGACCCATGGCAGGTGATCTCTTTGAGAACATTGGAGTTGTTCTCATTTAGAAGCGTTGGCTTTGCACCCTGGGTTCGGCATAGTAAGGTGAGATTGGTTCTCCTTCCTCTCACGCTGTTGTTTCCTGGTCTTGCCCATGCCTCTGTTGGCCTCGTCTGTTCATTTTCCCCTGGTTTACTTTTCTGAGTTCTTGTTTATCTCTTCGTGCCTTACTGAACCTTTTACTGTAGTACTGTCCGACTTTCATTTAGAACTTACTTCTGCAGTGCCTCTCCTTAGTAATTCTGCCTTCTAGCATTTTACTCTCACATTTGCCACCCCCTGTTCCCATTTCATGACAGGTTGGACCAGAGGCAGCAGGACTGCCAGCTGTTTAAAATCAAAGGGAACATTCAGGGCTAACCGATAAAGGAAATAGAATGTTGTTGGGACATTTTTGCAAACTAGTTGATTCTCTCGGCCCTTGTGTATGCCAGTTGTTGAAGGTGCAGAGATAAATAAGGCATTGTTCCTGGTGTTCAGTAGCCTATGACTTCTGTGGTGCCAGGAAAGTAAACAAAAGAATTACAAAACAGTATGATGAATGCTTTCAAGCACGCATGAGAATGGACAGGCAGGAGGGAGTGTGATCAACCTGTAGAAGGAGTGAGAGATCGTGACTGGACTCTTGGGAGAGTCTGTGTATTCGGCATTTTAAAAGTATTTATTTAGCACATGTCTTGAGCTAGGCACCGGGGATTCAATAGTGAAAAAGACTGTTGGTTCCTTACCTCATGGACTTTCTAGAAAGGAAAGTGAGATTTTATTTATTTATTTTTATTTTTAAAAGATTTTATTTATTTATTTGACAGACAGAGATCACAAGTAGGCAGAGAGGCAGGCAGAAGGGAAGGAGGAAGCAGGCTCCCTGCTGAGAGCCTGATACGGGACTTGATCCCAGGACCCTGGGATCATGACCTGAGCCAAAGGCAGAGGCTTAACCCACTGAGCCACCCAGGCGCCCCAGGAAAGAGAGATTTTAAAACAGCCACTGTAATTGGATAGATGAAATACCCATGAACCTGAAAATATTTGGAAGGAAGCAAACAAGCCAAAGTTAAATGAAGGGCAGGTGTGGGCATCATGGCCGAGGAGCTACGTGTGGTCGAGCGGACCATTGGGCTTCTAGTACGAAGTGACCTCATAGCTGGGACTTGAAGAAGGAGCAGTCCTTGCAGAACGTTTCCAGAGAGAGAGGTCCAAGTGGATGGAGCAACATTTGGAAAGACTTGGGAGCATTCAGCTCTGCTCCCTGCCTTCTTCCCATCCCTGTTAGGGACGTGATTCCCGGATGGAACGGCACAGCCTCCCACGACCCATTCTCCCAGCCCAGCTCCATGCCGGGAGGCAGCCTGCGGCCGGGACACTGGGGCGCAAGGAGGGCCCGTATACAGGAAGCACATATTTGTATTTTGGGAATATCTCACCTGTCTGTACTTAACAGTTTAGTATGTCACTGTGCGGATAAGCTTCCTTATTTGACTGGCCATTTTGGTATTATGTTTTGAGGAAAAGAGGGAATTAGAATTTAGAACTGAAGAGTATTTTATAATTCTTTGATGAGAATGAGGCAGGATGGCAAAAGTGATTCTCTGCCCAGGGAAGTGGGAATCATCGTTTTTGCAAACCTCGGAGGCCCGTGAGACCTCCTGCAAGCTGACACAGCTCCTGGGTGCTCCTAGCAGGCCGGGGCGGCGGTGGGCTGAGGGCTCGTCTCCCGAGAGCGAGCCGTGTAGGAGGAAGAACTGACTTTTCAGGGAACCCAAGGGGACTCTCCTCCTTTGTGCACTGAGTTAGAGCAGTTGTCCTCTGACACGTGTGAGTGTGTGTGTGTGTGTGTGTGAGAGAGAGAGAGGGAGAGAGAGAGATCTTGTCTGCTGGGTGAAGAGAAGGAGCTGTAAGTTCTCAGGCGCCGGGCTCCGAGCATCTCATGGCCTCCCAGGGCGTGCTCCTTGTGCCGCGCGGTGAAGGATGCTCGTGTTTGCGAGAGGCAAAGCGGACCTTGGCCAGCCTCGTGCTCCGAGCGTAGGGCAGCGGGGAGGGCACCGGGTCTCCGTGGTGGGATCAGGGCTTCCTCCCGCTGCTTGCTGGCGCCGTGGTTGGCCCGTCCTGCCTTCCTGGTGCCGGGGACGCCGTGCGGACTCCGAGCACGCAGAGCTCACAAGCTCTGCTTGTAGGCAACACGGCATTTCCTGGTTTTAGTGAAATTCCAAAAATATAAATGAATTCCTTGTGATTAGTTGTTCTGCAATATGAGTGTCTGTAAGCTAACGTAGTAAAGGATAAATGTGTATGCTGGTGGCTTTCTTACATGGATTTACATATTCTCCCTGTCCAAGCTATCCATTCAATTACACATCCTAAATTATGGAGGAAAGATTGCCATTTCCTTAACTTGACATCACTCAGAGCCGTCTTTAAAGGGTGCTTTAGGCACTGTCCCTAGGGCGGCTCTCAACAGGCCTTCAGTCCTGGGGGTCCCAGACCAGCGAGATGGACACTGTCCTGTTTCTTCCTCCCCCATCCCTCCCGTTCTCTTCTACATTTCTCACCCACCCTCTTAATTTTCTACCTTTTCCCCTTTTCCCACCTCACTTTCCACCTGCATGTCAGCTGAGGCAAAAGGCAGCATGGTATGTTGGAAAGTCAAAACCCAGAAGCCAGGGCCATGCTTGATGCCTGGGACCCTTTCCCCCCCCAGCCTCTGTTCTATCTCCGAGGGAGGGGGCGGGCGGCGCTGCTTATCCCGGGTCGCAGGTGGAGCCTGAGCAGGAAGGAGTTCCTCCCTCCCGCTCTCTCTCTTTCTGCCTGCCTCCTTCCATGCCCTCCCCTTCTCTTGTCCTTTCTTTTCTTCCCTCCTTTCCCCCCTTCCTCCCTTTCTGCCTGCTCCTATACCTTCCCCAAACACAGTAGCCCCTGGATTATCTCTTTGAAATCCCTCCAAGGTCTTTTTGTGTGTTGTAAAAGTCAGCATTTTGTAGTTGTATAAGCAGAAGAAACTCTTTTTCATACATCATAAGTATTATTTTAAGTTTCTGCTTTTAAATACGTGTTTTTTATTTTGTCACAGCCCAATGATGATAATTACCCAGAAGATCACTAGTTTGGCTTATGAAATTCATGATGGTAAGAATTTAGAAATTAACTTTTTGCCACTGAAAGAAATCCTATTCAAATGTACTTTCATCTGAGAAACGACCCTCACTTTCCACTCTGTATTCGAAGAAGTCAGAGAGGGGAGTCTTTAACTCTGCATAGGTTCACTAAAGTGTATTTATTTTTCTGCAGTGTTTCATCTCAGTTTCACACTTGATCCAGTGACAAAAACACTGTAAAGGAATGGGATCCCGTCGTAGGTCCCAAATTAGTGGCAAATACAGAGGAAATAGACGTTTGATCTAAGTCAAGTGTTATTAGTCCCTGTTTCATTTGTGTCACATTTTTATTAATATTTGAATGTTTTTCCCCATGCCCCTTATCCCTTAATGTATGCACACAGTGACATCTGTTTTTAGCATAAATATTTGTAAGTTCGGATTTTATGTCTTCCGTGGATGGACACGTTGCCATAGGAAATGCTAACAGTCTGGGCCATGAGTCACAAATTCGACTCTGGTTTCTTCACAGACTGGAGGAGCGTCCCCATGAGACCCGTCACTTGTAGTGGCCCAGGGAGCTTCTGGCACGGGGTGTTTAGCCCCGCTGTATACATCGCCTGTCCTGTACCCTCTGGTACGGAAGACCTACAAATAATTTTTTAGGGTGGTGTTTGCCTCTTAATTTAGTCCTCCTTTGGTCTTTAAATTGGGCTTAGAATCGAGTAAGTGGTTGTGTAATTGCAAATCATATCCCCTCTTTGGGGAGAGAAGGTAAAGAAATGGATGGGAAAGGTATGAGTAAAGTTTTCATTCCTTAGAGTCATGCAGAGGTAAGGAAATCATTCCTTGCTTCATGTTGAGCTTCTAGCCCTTAATACCGATTAGTCATTGAAGCCATCTAATAATAGATCTTAATGCCCCCTTTTGAAAGTCATAGTGTTTGCTATTAAATATGCTAGCATTTTGGAATTTTTAAGTTAATAATAATTTCCTCTAGAGAAGGGTCAGGTTTGTGCCCTGACGTGTGTTATTTATCTCCTATGGACCTAGATGTGTTGGGTTACATGATGCTCCTTTGATATGACTGAACCTGTGTTGCAATGAGAAAGAAAGGATCCAGTTATTCAAAAATTGGGATTATAGCTTGAATTTCCATTGATAAAAGCGATGCAAGTGTGAATGGGGAAAAATGCCATTCTTTTCTTGGAAACCATAATTGATAAAAGTACCTGTTTTTATTTTTCAGGGATGTTTCGGAAGGATGAAGAGCTGACATCCTCACAGAGGGGTCTAGCTGTAAGGTACGTGCCCTCTTACTGTGTCTGGCCTTGGTTCATGCGGTCTCTGCCTGGGATGCGCTTTACTCTCCCAGCTAAGACTGACTCATCGTGCTGGAGGTACCGACTTTGGAAACCAAACCTTCCTCCCTCCGCACACCGTCCTGATACCAGATCTTGCTAGGTTAGGCTGCCGGTGCCTTCTCAGGCTCTCATGGCACATTGGACATACCAGCCTGCACGTGCCTCTTATGTACCATGGATATCACTAAATTTTCTGTCTCTCCTGTGATTTTCTGAGTTCCCTGAAGACAGTCCTCATGTCTGCCATGCGGTAATGAGTGATCATTGCTGCTTCTGTTTATAGACCGACAACTTGATGGCAGGAATTGGGCTAAGACATGGTAATACAGCACGTAGATGCCATGCTTTGAGATAATGAAGAACCAGTAAGATCTTCTCAGTATTGTTTGAGGAATTCTTTCTGGGCAGGTTTCTACTTCATTATGACAGTCCTCTGTTGACGAACTGAAGGAATAGCTTGATTTCTTAGAAGGCTCTATCTTAATCTAATTAGAGATCGAATACTCGTTTTACCTAAAGAAAAATTCCTAGGAAGCGCCTTGTTCTCTGTGAATCTAGAACTAACAGATCATGGCGGTCAGAAGAATGAGGTTAAGTGTGTGATAGCAGACGGACCCTGCCGTGAGTGTTCACTTTTGGTGGCATGTCTTGGGAATGTTCTTATACTTTCCCCATCTTTAAGATTATTTTACTTTGATATTGTCTGCAGTCAGTACTTACATACCAGTAAATGTGCACTTGAATATACACAGTCCGTGAGAGATGACCTTGATCTGGGTTCTGTGATCTTCAGGCATCCTTTGTCCATCCCTGTAACCTCTCATTAGGAGACACTCAGCCTCCGTTTCTGCCTTGCCCTCCCACACACCCAGCTGGCAAAACCCCAAGCCCTATTAAATTCGACTCTCTGCCTACCGACACAGTGGAGGAAAGCAGAACAGAAAAACATTCATTGCCGATTGCACCTGCTGTGAGTGTGTTACCACAAGTTTCGAGTCACGGCCTTAGAGTTGCCAGGAGTTCGGCTGCGTCTGTCCTGTCCACTCCCACCCCGGTCCCTCTTGGCACCCCCCAGCTTCTGTGTGCTCCTTCCTCAGACTCCCAGCACCCCTCCCCGCACTCATTCGGGCTGGAGCGAAGTTTGCTTCTTGGAGAAAAGAAAGGCAGCTCCGCTTCATTTTGCTGCCACTGAACCTGCCAGGCTGCCCACGTCTGTGACAAACACTCGGCTTTCTGCCCCACACGGAGGACTCACTGGCCCCCCTGAGGCCAGCTTCTCACTCACTTCGTGCTGAATCCAGCCGCTTCTCTTTAACTCGAGGATTTTGCTTCTTCCGTTGTCCGTCCCTTGCATGGCCGCTCGTCGTTTCTCCATCATTTCGTGCTGGGAGGAGACACGCCTTTACCTCGCTTGCCCTTCGAGCTCCCTCCGCATTGCACTGCAGCCTGTAACGCGAGTCTGAGAGATGCATGTCCCTCTCCCCGTCCTCACCCCCTTCCCTCCTCAGCCCCCCGCAGTCGGGTCCGTCCCCACCGCTGGTCAGACAGCGTGCTTCAGGGGGACCCGCAGCCTCGGTGCGTGGAACGGGCGGCCTCGGTGCGCGGCAGCTCAGCCTCCGCACCGTCCGACCCAGCGGACCGCACCGTCCGTGGAGTATCTTCCTCTCTCGTCTTCTGGGGCACCCCCCGCCCTTGGCTTTCCTCCTGCCTCCCTGGCTGTTTCCTGCTGTCTTCGCGGAATCCTCCCCCTCCGAGGCTCACCCCTAAGTATTCGTGGGTTGCGAGGCACAGGCTTGGACGGCTCCGTCTTCTCTGGGGACCACGGTCTGTCCCCTGGCCCTAACCGCTGTCCATGTACTTGCGGCTTGTAACTGTCCTCCCACCTGTCCCCTGAGCTCCAGCTCGTGGGCAGCTGCCGTTTCAGTGTCCCCGCGGGGATCCGAGCCGGCGTCTCAGCTAGAACGCGTTCCAGACAGAACTCCCGAGTTCTGCCCCCGCCCTCCCTCTCCGCAGCCCGCCACCCGCCAGGTTCACAGCGGCACCATTTGTCACAGGGCCTTCGGGTGAGCACTTGGGCAGACTCACGTGTTCGTACTGCAGACCCTCTCCACGGACAAGTTCACTCTTCCTTGGAGATCTGTCTCTCATGTGACCATGACATCGGACTGTCCCTGATCTGACTGGCTTTTCACCACTCCCACCGAGATCGGCCCAGCGGGGCCCTCTACTTGGTCTCCTGGAACAGCGTCACCGGCAGGACTCAGAGTTCTGTCTTCTTCTTCTTCTTCTTTTTTAAGAGTTTATTTACTGGGGCGCCCGGGTGGCTCAGTGAGTTAAGCCACTGCCTTCGGCTCAGGTCACGATCACAGGGTCCCGGGATCGAGCCCCGCATCGGGCTCTCTGCTTGGCAGGGAGCCTGCTTCCTCCTCTCTCTCTGCCTGCTTGTGATCTCTGTCTGTCAAATAAATAAATAAAATTTCTTTAAAAAATTTATTTATTTATTTATTGGACAGCACAAATAGGCAGGGAAGCAGGCTCCTTGCGGAGCAGAGAGCCCGATGTGGGGCTCAATCCCAAGACCCTGAGATCATGACTGAAGGCAGAGGCTTTAACCCACTGAGCCACCCAGGCACCCCAAAGTTCTGTCTCCTTGCCCCCCACCGTCTACCTTCCACTCAGCGGCCAGAGGTCTTTGTAATGTGTGTTGGGTTAGGTTATTCTCCTCTGAGGGAAAACCCACAGCGGCTTGTCGTGTAGCTGACTGGGAGCAGCGCTTAGGACCACCAGGTACAAGACCCGATGAGAACTAGTAGCTCTACTGCTCGTAACTACACAGAGATCCTCGTCAGAAACCGCCTTTCCCGCTGTCACTCTCTGTCCTCAGCCATGCTTGATTTTTCTTCACAATGTATATTACTGTCTGGTATTGTCTGGTATTTGGATTGTCCTTCTCTCTGTCTTTCTACTACACACACTGTGAGGAGAGAACTTTGGCCCATGTATCATTCTGTCCTCATCACCTCAACAGCGGTTCACCAACGAGGGTGCTTGTGCCCCCGCAGGAGTCATTTTTGATTGTCACGGTGGAGGGGGAGGGGCTGCAGACATCGGGTGGGTGGAGGCCAGGATGTCTTAAACATGTCGCGGTGCTCAGGACAGCCCCCTACAACAAGGAAGTATTGTCTCAAAAAGTCCGTAGTGCCGAGAAGCTCGAACCTGTGGAGTTGATTCCAAATAAATACTTAATGGAATGAAAGGATGATTCTTTCCTTTAATGTCATAAATGAAATATTGGTTATATGTCATAACCTTTCCTTTAATGTCGTAAATGAAATATGGTTATACTTCGTTCTCATTTTAACTGCAAGCATTATAATTATCTACTTAGTACCTACAGTGACTTGTCGTTTGATGCGACATTTGAGCCAGAAGTTACTTCGGCCAGCTCTCATGGTTCAGACTTATCTCCTGTCCTTGCAAACTCTGATACATAGTTTGACTTGGAGGCACTGGGCTGTGCCATGATCGCCTGACACTGTCTGGGGGCTTGAAGTAATTGGTGCTGAGTGAGAGCTCTGTCCCAGGAGCACAGGAAGTTCTTCTGTGGCTTTTGCGTGAAGGCGCTTCCCCAGCCTTCGAGGCAGTGAGAAGGCATTCTGTTGCAGCATTCCAGAAACACATGCGAGAGGAAGCTCTGCCAGCAACATTTTCTCTCCTCAGTTTTGAGCCATGAAGAGAAAATATGTAAGGCTCAAAATGCTTTTAAATGTAGAAGGGTAATTCTGGAAAAATCTAAAAAAGGAGTGTTGGCTAAGTGGTGATGTCGCTAGTATCAGATGGGCAGGAAGCAGTGTTTTCTTTTTTGTTGTTTTTTATAAAGTTACATATGAGGGGGTCTGTCAGCTTCTCTTGGCCCCAGAAAGGGTTTGTGCTTTTTAAGGAAACCACTTCTCAGAGAGGAAGGAAGGGCTGTAACATCTTCTAGAAGCCTGCTTCCTGTCCTCAGGTGGAGTTGTTCTTCTAGTTATGATAGTTTATAATTGTTGGTGGGAAGCAGGCTTACTAGTAAATGGAGCTGCTGGTAGAAAATAAATAAGGGGCGCCTGGGTGCCTCTGTCGGGTAAGTGTCCAACTCGATTTTACCTCAGGTCATGATCTCAGGGTCGTGAGTTTGAGACCCTTGGTGGGCTCTGTGCTCAGCATGAAGCCTGCTTAAGATTCTCTCTCCGGGCGCCTGAAGGGCTCAGTACATTAAGCATCTGCCTTCAGCTCAGGTCATGATCCCAGGTCCTGGGATCGAGCCCCACGTAGGGCTCCCTGCTCAGCGGGAAGCCTGTTCTCCCTCTCCTACTCCCCCTGCTTGTGTTCCCTCTCTTGTGGTATCTCCGTCAAAAAAATAAATAAAATCTTAAAAAAAAATTTCTCTCCTCCTGCCTCTCCCCTGTTGTCTATCTCACATGCTCGGAAAAAAAGGAAGAGAAAAAGAAAATAAAGATGTAGACTGCTAATTCATCTATATGATGATGTATACGGTCTACGGAAGTTCCTGTGTTACTAAGTATTTTTTACCCGGTTCCCTGCATTAAGAACTAGAAAGCTCCGTGACCGTGAGATGCCATGTGCCATCTGGACAGACCTCAGAGCAGTTGAATGACAGACGCTGCAGGGCATCCTTCATTCGTTTCTGTCTTGCCCCCATATCCAGTCTCTGGGCAAAGCCCCCAGGCTGCCCTGCCAGGGCGTACACAGGGGCTGCCTCCCCCCGCTGCTCCCGTGTGCTGTCGCCTCCTGCCGGGAGATCCCAGTGGCCTCCTGGCCGGCCTTCCAACGTCCACCCTTGTCCTGTCCAAACTCGGGTAGAGGGATTCTTCGGAAACATAGGTCTTTAAAAAAAACCCTACTGGACTTTTTCACTGCATTCAGAGTAAAGGCCAAAGTTCCTTCCGTAGCTCTGAGAGAGCCCTCGATGATCTCACATCCGTTCTCTCTGATTTTTCTCGTCTCTTTCCCTGGTTCAGCAACACCAGCCTCCGTGCTGCTGGATGCGCCCCAGCTCAGGGATTTCACACTCATCGTTCCCTCTGCCCGGAAGACTTGTCCCGGTCACTCACACAGCTCCCTCCCTTCCCGCCTCGGCTCGGATGTTGCCTTATAGGAGGACTTTGGCTTTTGACTGTAATAATAATAATAATAACCACCACCCCTTGTCTTTGTAGTACTCTGCGCCTCTGAAGTACTGTACACATTTTAATTACTTGCTCTGCACCTGCTGTGTGAGCTCTGAACGCAGATCGTTGCTCTGCTTTGTCCACTGCGGTGTCGCTAGGCTGCCGGGCCCGTGGGTGCGGGGTCTGTGCAGGCGGGGGTCATTGTGGGGCGAGTGACTGGCCGCTCCCGAGTTCGCCAGGCCCGGGCTTGTCTGCCTCAGGTCGGTTTGGGATGAGAGCTTCGGTGGGGCCCCTTTGCAGGGGCTCACAGAGACGGGAGGGAGGCTCTTGGAGGAGCGGCGTGGGTGGGGGGCGCCCGGTCCCCGCCGTCTCGGTCGCGCTCGCCCGGCTGAGCCGCTGTGCTCTCCCCGCAGGCGCATGCCCAGCCTCCTGGAGTACCTGAGTTACAACTGCAACTTCATGGGCATCCTGGCCGGCCCGCTGTGCTCCTACAGGGACTACATCACCTTCATCGAGGGCCGGGCGCACCCGCGCGCCCCACCGGGCGCCGCCGGGAAGGAGGACCTGCCGGGCGACAGAGCCGAGCCGTCTCCCAACGTAAGCTCCCCACAGCCGCGGGCGCCAAGGGGTGTTGGTTCCAAGACGCGGTGTGCACGCGCCCTTGGAAACGGGTCGTAAGAGTGACTTCCCACCGCAGCCCCCGGCGCCAGCAGCGGCGCGCTCCTCACCGGAGAACAAAACGGAGGTTTCTCCAGCGGTGCTGAGGGCAGCAGTCGCTTAAGCGTCTGCCCTTGGCTCAGGTTGTGATCTCAGGGTCCTGGGATCGAGTCCCGAATTGGGCTCTCTGCTCAGCGGGAAGGGGATGGGGGGCGGCTGCTTCTCCCTCTGCCTCTCCCCCTGTGCGTGCCTCCTCTCTCCCTCTCTCTCTCTCTCCCTCAAATAAATAAAAATCTTAGAAAAAAAAATAGGAGAAGCAGTGCAGAGTTCTTCAGTGAGAACGATGTTTTACGGTTCCGGAGTGGTTTACAAGAGGGCAGTTTGCCTGCAACTGACCCAGCCTGGTCTCCTAGGCCTCCTCCTTCCCCGCCTTTCATGTTCCAGCACTTCTGAGTGTTCTGTCCTCCTGTCCTGACCTCCCTCTGCCTCCCGGCACCGCCAGTTGACATCTCACTCCTCTTTAAAGGCCATACATCAAATAGCACCTTGTCCGTAAATGTTTTCCTGATTCCCCCCAGTGACACAGTTAACAGTAGCTGACACTTTGATGGCACTTCCCATGGGCCGGGCCCTGCTGGGGACACCCCATAGTCACTCTCTTGGCCTCACAACACGAGGGAGGGCTGTTACCTGCCCTGCTTAACAGGTGGGAAACCGGCCTGCGGGATTTGGCCGAGATGTCCCGGGCTGGCATTCAGACCCAGGTGGTCCGAGTCCGGGGCCCGCACCCGGTGGCCTCACAGCGGACCGTCAGCTTTACTTCCTCTGAGCTGTTGGGTAGACGCTCCTTTATCAAGAAGGGCTCAGGGCACCTGGGTGGCTCAGTGGGTTAAAGTCTCTGCCTTCAGCTCAGGTCATGATCTCAGGGTCCTGGGATCGAGTCCCGCATCGGGCTCTCTGCTCAACAGGGAGCCTGCTTCCTCCTCTCCCTCTGCCTGCCTCTCTGCCTACTTGTGATCTTTGTCTGTCAAATAAATAAATAAAATCTTTTAAAAAAAAGAAAGAAAGAAAGAAAGAAAGGTTCTGAGGCTCTGTGGAGGCTGAGTTTCTGGCGGATGTGATCTGGTAGACTCTGAAAGTCCTTCGACACCTGGGTCGATCAGAAAGTCTCTGAGTCAAAAACCGGGGCTGGTATGTTTTTTCTGAATGTGGGGCTTAGAGCAAAGGACCACCTTCCTTTCTAAGTTATTACAAAATGAAGTGTGAATGAGGAAGTGCGCACTCATTCTCAAAAGCTCTTATTTTATCTCTTTGCTGCCATGTGACTCATTGTGTTTTGTACCAAAAAGGTGCTTTTGTCTTCATAGTTTCTATTACTGGTTACATGTTCATTGGTAAATGCCGTGTCATGTGGGCTTGAATTTCACGCTTGAAATCGAGTACATTCAGATCTCTTCCATTGACAGTTTTGTGTCTCCAGGATGACCACTTAACCCTTTAGAGATCTCGCTGCCACAGGAGAAAGAAAGGATTAATACAGATAGCTTTGATATTCTAGAATCTTATTCTGGAATACTGGAAAGAGGAGTAAAATCTAGGAATCAATGTTGTAAAATAATTGGAGAATTTCAGGTGGTATAAACTTCTGAGTGGCAGTAACTCAAATCCAAGAAAGCATAATACAAATTTATATATTCTCTTGCCTCACCCTGAATTTGTATGGGATCCAGTCTTATGAAACACGGCTTTTCCTCTTTTGGGTTGTAGGCCTCATAAATCAGAGGTTGTTGGCAATGGCAAATACTCTTAATCTGTTATTTCCCTGTCTTACCATATATTTGGTTTAAATTCCCTATGTGTAAGGTTTGTGCAGTCAGAAATGGTGGTGGCTTACAAACCACTCAAAGGCATTTGGAGCTCTTTGTGCATCCCTGGAGTGTGTGGTCTCTTCAGATCCAAAGTAGGACAGTTGGGTCGCCAGTGATCCTTTTATTGGGGACCTCCTGATCGTCTTTAAATCAGATATGGGTTTGGGTGCCGAAACAAGGACCCAAATCACAAGGGCTTACACAAGGTCTCTGCCAGGCATCTGCAGTGTCAGTGACCCGTGGGTAACATGGCGGCTGCATGTGTTGGGGATCCAACAGGCTCTCCCCTGTTTTTGCCCTCCTTTGGGTGATCCCCCATTCCCACGATGGAAGCTGGTTCACCACAGGAGCTGTCCACGTTGCATGGACCACATGGCCACACTCAGCTGTGAAGGCGGCAGTCACGTGTGGTCTTTAGCTAGACGTGCCCAAATAAAAATTCCATCATTTGCAAGAAGGGGCGGGGGGGCTCCTGGGGAGCATCTGTCAGTCTTGGCCATGATGTCAGTAGGACTTTCCTCTGGGGCTGCATAGCCTCTTAGTGGCAGTCTTCTGCCATCTTACAAGGGGGCACAGACTTGACTGCAGGTTTCTGGAGCTGGCTTGCGCCTGGGGGCTGAGGATCCTACCTCTCAGACTGCAGGCTTCCTCCAGAGTCTCCCCATTTTCATTCCCACTCTTAGCCAGCCCCCTACTCTGGACCTGTGTCCCTAAGACTGGATCTTCTCTGGTTCAGCTTCCCTGAGTGTTAACATCCAGCCTCCTGCTGGAGGGCTGGAAGGGTGCCCCCTTAGTACGCAGGGAGGCTGTGGGAACCAGGGGGCCCACCTGGCCTCCCGAACTACCTGCTCCCACATTGCCTCAGCCTGTGGGCGCCACCTGGTAGCTGAGAGCAGATCTGCGCTACTTTAACTTTTGTTTTTAAGCGGATACCCTAGAAACTTGCGTGTCTAGTCTGATGGCCACTGTATCGCCCATTGTGTCATTAAGACGATACACCCAATTTTTCGATTTCCCTGTGAGACCATTTTTTTTCATCTCACTGCCTTGACAATTACAGTTTTTTCTCTACCTGTTTTAAACCTCACATGTAAAGCTTAGGTATTTGGGGGGAAAGGTGAAGAAGAGGTAGCCTTACTGGACTGGAGAAAGCTTAAGAAAACATTGAGGAAAGCAAGAATGAGGGCCACCGCAAAGAGGCCTCAGGTGCTGGGTACTTAATGAATATTCATGTGCAGGTTAGTTCATTTGAATATTATTAGACTACCAGGCGGGACACTCCACATCCTGGTGTTCAGTTACGTTCCATTACCTGGATGCAGCCTTTCCCTCCTTCCACCTGTTTCTTTCCCTTGGCCGGGGCTGAGACTGAAGTATTCTGGGCTACTAAAAATACGAGAACACCATGAGTTGGATTCTTTTCAGGTGATTTAACCTTACCAGGATATTAGAAAGAACGGCCCTTTCCCCTCCTCCACCAGAGTCTTTTATGTAAATCTTTTTGTTTTCTTAGGTGTGTAGTTCTTTTGGTTTTATCATTTGTGAACAAAATTGCATTAGAGAACTGTCAGATTTCAAGAGATGCATTAAACTGCTTTTTGTAAAAATAATGTCCATGAAATGTACATGGCATTTGGAAAATATAGGGAAACGCACAATGGAAAAATATGCTGTGTGTGTGTGTGTGTGTACAATATGAAATCTGCTGCCATAAGTTATTCACGTGATCATTTTTGTATATTCACACCTGTATGCCTGGGTTTGCTTTCAGGTATTTTTAAACTGAAAGCTTTGAAAACACAGATTGAGGTTTCTAGTGTGACTTGAGCCCGTCCAGAGGGAGCAGTTAGAAGGCTGGACATGTTCCTGCCGGGAGAGCCTGAGGGTGTGGGACACCGAGAGCAGCCGGATTGAGGAGAGTTACAGAGTTCATGCAGGTTAATCTGGCGGTGGTGTGTCAGATGGGTTTCAGATAAGGCTTACGAAACCTTGTCTTGTTCTTTGAGGTCGCGGTCATTCAGAAGCTCTTCGTCTGTGGACTCTCCTTGTTCTTTCACTTGACCATCTCTAAAACGTTACCCGTGGAGTATAACATCGACGAGCATTTTCAAGCTACAGCTTCATGGCCGACAAAAGTCGTCTATCTCTATATCTCTCTTCTGGCTGCCAGACCCAAATACTATTTTGCATGGACGTTAGGTGAGTCGCCTGGGAATGGACTGGACCCTGGACCGTGATCCAATGAGGCACATCTTACCCGGTAGCTAGCGGGGAGGGCGCCCTCTTGAGGATTTGTGGTTAAAGACCGATGGGAAAAACCAGAGCCCTCACAAGAAACAAACTTTATAGCTCATATCCTAAATACAAGGGAATAGCCTAGAAACCGTTAGGGTATGCTACAAACTATTTATATCAGATAACAATAAGAATGAATAAATCCACTGTTTAAAAAGATCCTAGTATATAATAACCTGTACCTTCTGGGAGAACATGGTGTATTGTTGTGTGGATTCTTAAAATTCTCTCTTCACTTTGTTTACTGCAGCTGATGCTATTAATAATGCTGCGGGCTTTGGTTTCAGAGGATATGATGAAAATGGAACAGCTCGCTGGGAC
This sequence comes from Neogale vison, assembly GCF_020171115.1. Classification (NCBI taxonomy): domain Eukaryota; kingdom Metazoa; phylum Chordata; class Mammalia; order Carnivora; family Mustelidae; genus Neogale; species Neogale vison. Next base: position 138,131,948 of record NC_058098.1, read on the forward strand.
TTGATTTCCAATTTGAGAATTCAACAAATAGAGGTTAGTCAGTCATCACAGTTGCCTTGTGATACTTTACGTACCATACTTCGCTTTTATGGGTTATGATGTGATGTTCCCAGAGATACTGAAGGCTTTTTATTACCAATAGTCAGGTCTTCCATTCAGCCAATATCTCTCGATTATCGATCAAACCGTGCACCAGGCACCGGGGTCCATTGAGTAAGATCTGGGTGATCTGGGCCCTATGGCTATAATCTAGAGGGGGCCAACGGGGCACAGAAGGATGGGTTGTAACAATCAGAGAGGTGTAGGGTGTGTGTGTGCTGCAAGATAGGCTCCAGCACAGATGAGATAGCTCCGGAGGGCTCCTAAAGCAACTAAGGTCTTAAGCTGAGTCTCAAAAGATAAGAACCAGATTGCCAGGTACTCCGAGGAGAGGGGAACGTCCTGAGTGGGGGAGAAATGACGTGTGGCTCACGTGGGGAGTGGTGACAGATGAGCCTGCAGAAATCCAGGGCAGGCCCAGACACTTTCAGAGGCCATATTATCAGTTTGGAGGTCTTATAAGAGCCTTGGAGTCTTGTGGGTGGGTTTTATGCAGACAAGTGAGATGATCATGGCTGTGGTCTGGAAGGATCTGCCTGCGTCAGATAGAATGAGTTGCCCTCGTGGGACAGAGTGGTCTGTTAGGAGGGTGCTGTGTTAATCCAAGGTGATGGTGACCTGTACCAGGGTAGTGCCAGTGAGGCTGGAGAGTCGTAAACTCTGGGAGCACCATTCCAGAGACTCAGCACAACTCGCTGTTACCCTGGCCTCAGCGAGAGAGAGGGAGAGTGAGAATCAGGACCAGAGACTGGGCCTGAGCCAGTTTTGTGGGTGACGCCTTTCACTGGGAGAAGGAACAAAGAACAGACACAGGTTTGAAGGGAAAGTTGCTGTGCGTTCAGATTTCAGACTTAACTAAGTTGTCCAGCAAGCAAGTAAATCAGCAGACACACAGCAGCCGAGCTGGAGATCCTAACTGGGGAACCCGTGAGCACGTAGCATTTCAGGCTTTGAAATGAGAATCCATGAGAGCAGCCACGAGAGCACCGAGAGAGCGAGAAGGGCTGGGAGCCGCCTCCACCCCCCCCTGCGCTCCCCAAGGCACCTGGGCTTCAGGCCCGGCAGAGGCAGGCAGGTGAGGAGGAGGACCCAGAGAGAGAGCCGCAAAACCAGAAGAAGGTTTGCCAGCCTGAGAGACTTACTCCAACAAGAGAAATGACCAGAACTTGAGGTGGAAGGTCGAGAGACAGTTGTGTCGGGCACCTTCGCATCCTTGAAGGCTCTCGAAGTGGGACAGTCAGTCAGTGCCTGTGGATGTGACGCCCCAGGAAATATAGCACTGTCCCTCGGTGCTTGCCGAGACAGACCTGACTGGGTCCTCGATCTTGGTCAGTTTAGAGGGAGTGTAGAACACGCAGAAGTGAGTTAACACCAGGTCCGGACGTGGGGGACTCTGGAAGAGAAATGACCCATTTTTCCCCAAAGAATAAATGATTTGGGAAAGTGGGGGGCAGAGAGAGGCTGTTATGGCTTCAAGGAAGCTTTAGCCAGACGCACTGTGTGCACCTTCTTGGGATCCCAGTGAACAGACCAACCGGAAAAACGTGTTTTCAAATACTCAGCGCTATTTGGACACAAAGGGGGTATTAGGTGATTATATTAAGGAGTAAGAATTAGTTCTGTTAGGTCTAATCTTGGTTTTTTAAAAGTCCAATAAATTCTGAACTATTTATAGGTGAAATAAGGTGTCTGGTATGTGCTTTGAAATTCTCTGAACAATGTCAGTAATGAAATGGGGAAGGGGAAGGAAAAACAGGTAAGTGTGGAAACCGAGTGACAGACACATGGCAGGTTTCTAACTTCCTGTTCATCATGGCTGCCGTGTGGACACTCAGACATGTTCTTCCTAAGCAAGCCTCCATGAAACTCAGTACTGCACGTACCATATATCGGTGGATGTACTTGTATGTACACATGTGTTTATATATGAAAAGAGGAAGACTTTTTGCCCCCAAGAACCGGGTTTTTTCGTCTTGGGAGCAATATTGCCCTTGTTGAGAATGCAGGGTGTGAGAGAAAGTGAAGAGTAAAGGAGTTCGTTTTTCTGAAGGAGGGAATGGTGATCCCTGTTAAACGCTGCTGAGATGTGGAGAGAGGAGGACTCATGAGTGCCCTCAGCTGTGACCACATAGGAGTTTACTGATGATTCTGGTAACAGTTTCCAGGGAGGGATAGGCATAAAAGCCAGATTATACAACTCTCAGGCATCTATTACCTGTACAGGGAAGGAGATAATAAGGACATAGCTGTGGGATACAAGTGATTGAAGGAGGAGTTTTAGTTTTGTTTTGTTTAATTTTGTTTTAAAATGGAGAGATTGACATAGGTTTACCAGTTAGAGTATTTGAAGACAGTGTGAAAATATGGTAGAGGGTGAGGAATCAAGGATTTTGGTGAGAGTAGGAAATGGACCATGGGCTTTAAATGGTGGAAAAGAACTTAAGATGCAAGGAGGAGATGGTTACAGAGGGAAGAGGAGAGGTAGGGGACCGGGAGTTCCCTCTGAGGTCAAGGGGAAGCTTTTATGGGGGAGGCTTGCATGGAGAGGCTAGAAAGCTGGGAAGATGGCAGTTAAGGTGGCGCCAAGGTTCCCGGTGGCCACAGGTGGTGGCCAGAGAGACATGGAGGTGAGGGGATTGAGAGACTGTGGCTTGATGGGACACCCTGTCCCCAGTGAGAGTGTCACTGGACGGTCACTGAACGGTCATTTGCCTATCAGGAATGTCTGGGATTATTCGACGACAACCCCCATAACTGCTAACGTGTAGGAGGAAATGTGAACATGTAGGAGAAACTGATCTCGTAGATGGCCTTTACAATAAACGAATTCCACTCACACATGATGTTACTATGTTAGAAAAGCAGTATTAAGGAAAGAAATCAGTACCCTGCCATCAACGTCAAGTAACTTAATTTCAGCACAATAAAATGTTATTACTTATATTTCAAGCTTCATCATTTCGTGGGCCAAAGAAAAACGTTCTTTTGTTTTTCAGATGTCAACAAGTTTCAAGATGTTTCTTGATAATTGGAATATTCAGACAGCTCTTTGGCTCAAAAGGTATGTTCTTCAGGAACAGGCGTTAGCTGTGCTATGGCCTCTGGTACTTGAGTTCAGGCTTCACTGAGCTCCAATTCTTGATTAAGTTTATGGTGTGTTGAGTGATATTGTGACCATGGTGTTAACCAGGAAGGGCTGCTAACAGTGCTAACAGTGTTCCCAAGCGCGAGTATATCAAATATGAGAACTTTTCTGCCTAAGCAGTGAACGTAGCTCTCGCTGGCCTCTCGGTCCATCCTCTCCGCCGTCTCTCTGGGGTTTGGGATCACCAGCGTCCTCCTTCTCCCATTCCCCGGAGGCGCTACAGACGCCCTAGATTTTTCTGGAACAGTTCCAGTGTTAAGATATTTCAGTTTGACAGATGCTTCTGCATGTTAGGCACAGGATGCAAGGATGAGTCCGACAGAAGGACCCAGCTCCTGTAGCCAGAGAGTCCACAATCTTGTTGAAAAGAGGGCAGCGTCACCTACACGTGCCCTTCCCTGTAAGGAGGAAGAGCAGGGAGCTTGAGTAGGGGCAGCGCGGGCAGGGGGTAGGGGAGGGATTATGGGTGCCGGGATCCATGATAGGTGTTCGTCACATGGCCATGGGGGAGAGACAGGCAGCCCAAGCAGAGCAACATCTGTCAAGGACAAAGTTAGGAAATTACACAGAAACTCCCAGTGACTGCCTCCTTATTCCCAGTGAGACCTGTTACTCTGCCTCGTGTTTTTTCTATGAAATCTTGCACCATGACGGTATAGCTCTAAGCTCTGATCTGCATCAAGCTGTCTTTTTTGGGAATGTCCTTTATGTTGTGACAAGTTCAGCATCTTTATCCCTGGAAATACCCACCGTAGGAGAGTGTCACTTGCTGGTACTGTGTAGTCTCCCATGGGCTGCAGACCACCCTAACTCCTGTTGTGTGATTTTTGTTTTTGGTGTATTTTTAAAATTTATTTGACAGAGAAATCACAAGTAGGCAGAGAGGCAAGCAGAGAAGGGGCGGGGGAAGCAGTCTCCCCACTGAGCAGAGAGCCTGATGCAGGGCTCGATCCCAGGACCCTGAGATCATGACCTGAGCCAAAGGCAGAGGCTCAACCCACTGAGTCACCCAGGTGCCCCTACTGCTGTATTTTAAATTCGACACCCATAGGGACACCTGTCTGCTCCGTCAGTGGAGCACCTGACTCTTGATCTTGGGGTCATGAGTTTGAGCCTCATGTGTAGAGATGCCTTAAAAAAAATAAATTTGATACTGTTGGAAAATCTCATTTTCTTACTGCTCTACCCTTCCAGAGAAATTTTAGACTAAGCACAGCCAGACTTGCCAGAAAGAAGTGTTGTTAGGTCAGTTGAAAGTTCTTAATTAAATGATAGTCATTAAAGAAAATTTTAAAAATAATGTAAAGTAAAATAACTTTAACATTAAAGATTTTTTGGTAACTCATGTAGATTTCTAGACACTGGCAGTGCTAATTTGAGCTGTGACATATACCATAAAAAGATGAAAATCAAATTTATTTTCCTTGTACATAGGAGTTTTTAGTAGCTGTCGCTTCCCTGAGGTCACAGGTCAAGTTATGGCTGATGTTAAGTGGTGGCTGCTTGCCTGGTTCCCCTGTGTCCTGTCACGTCCGAAAAGAATGATCGCCGTGGACTATCTGACCTCGCTCTGTGATCTTCTGGCTTCTAGGGTTTGTTACGAACGAGCCTCCTTGAGTCCGACTATCCAGACGTTCATTCTGTCTGCTATTTGGCATGGGGTGTATCCAGGGTATTACCTGACGTTCCTCACGGGCGTGCTGATGACACTGGCGGCGCGAGCTGTGAGTATCCAGAACCCCACCGCGGGCTGCGCCCGTGGTCCCCTTGCCCTGGGGGAGGAGGCTGCGGCCCCTTCCACAGACGGGCCTGGGGCCTGGGGCCCCGGCCCGCAGTGAGGTGTGTGCCTGGTGTGTTTGTCGGGGGCTCCCGGGCCTCCACACTTGGTTCATCTGCGAAGACTCGGTGTGTGGGAGGTACCCACAAGGCGTTCATTGTCTCAACAGAATCTTCTGCACGAGAGCTAAAAGCAGAGTTCAGTAAAGGGGGCCGGAGGGTAGGTTTATTTTAAAAAGGTTTCCTGAAAGCTGTCACCTCTGAGTCCTCTTTTAGACAGAGAGTGGAGCATGGACAGTGTGGACGGAGTGGATGGGCTGTTCCCGGGGCGGCGGACACAGTTCTTTAGCGTGTTGGCCTGCGTGGAACCTGGAGTAATATTTTGGGAAATAGTTGAGAAATTAGGTTGATGACATGGGTGGACAAGGAAGGAGGACAATTTAGTGTAAGTCCTCGAAAGTCAGAGGAAAATAACATGACAGAAAGGGTGTTTGAACAGGCTTCCTATAGCGCCTATAGGTGAGAAGTCTTCGTTTAACAAACCAGCAGGTATTTATGCAATTTTCAGGTTCCATTGAGGGGGAGATGAGGGGAAGCTCAGAGAAATATTAACTAAGGCCTTACCTTCTGGTTGTTGGTGGTCTAATTAGGGCACCAAGTGTATGTACCCATGTATGTACCCACGTGTGCGCGTGCCTACCACCGGGCATCTGTGAGACATCCGTGGGTTTTATAATAAGTAACGTAGTTGTTTCGAGGTGAAAGAAATCCTTCTGGTTGGGTTGACCCGAGGTGGCCTCATTAGGAAAGTTTGGTTGGATTTGGGCTTTGAAGGAACATTATTTCAAAAGTGAGGGAAGTTGTGATGGGCATGGAACATGACATTCTAGGCGTGGAAATGACATTAGCAGAAGCAAGTTTGAAAGTGCCCGGTGTGTTTGGAAATGACAAGTAAATCTGGCTGAAGCGGAGACATCATGAATACCTAAGGGATGAATAATTCTGGAAGGGCAAAGGAATGCAGGGGAGGGGGTGGGAAGGGTTGTCTTAGAAGAACTTGGACACCAGACCAGGTAGGGGCCTGATCCGCATTCTGTCTGCGTACCTGGGAGCCACGGGAGGTTTTTAACCAGGGGAGAGAGTGCTGAAAGCCATGCTTCAGGAGGACTGATTTGCCTTCGGTGGATGGAAGGGGAGAGGGTGGGCAGCTGCTGTGGCCATGAACCGGGCAGGACTTGGTGGGCGCCCGGATCCCGTCCGGCTGCTGGGGCTCATGGTCTCTCTGTGGGAGCTCCACGAACGTGCAGCGGGTCACTGCTGAAGAACCTGGTGGCATCCTCGCAGCGGGGCGGCGCTTCACCTCGGAGCGCGTTAGACAGGAAGCGCAGGGAGCACAGCGGAAGAGAGGGCGTCATGTCTGGTTAAGTTCGTGTGTTTCAAAACTGACACGTTCTGACTTTTTTGAAGTGAAAAAAATGTTTAAATAGTAGTGATTAGGAAACATGTATCTTGAGACTAATGTGCGTTGTGGCCCTTTATTGCGATAATTGTGTTTCGATCTCTGCTCAGGGCATGGCGCCCATCTGTCCGGCACAAATGCGGAGCCTAGAGGAGAGGGAGGGTGTCTCATTCTGTCCCGGCAGGAGAAGTGAAAACAGCACTTGATTTACTTTCTGTACTTCACCAAGTATGATTGAAGGAGCTCTAAGGATATTATTTTTAACTTTTTTAGAAACTATTAATGCAGTTTCAAATCTGCAGAAAAGTTGCAAAGCACTCCCGCGTGTCCTCTGCCCAGATTCCCGCGTTTTGCTCTCTCCCTGTCTTTTATACACGTGGAGATTCATTTTTCCTGAACTGACCTCTGCTGGGGTGGCCCCGTGGTTGTCCCTCCGCCAGCCGTGCGTGGGATTTGCAGCCACTCCTCATCCCCGGAGCAGCAGACGCCATCAGTGTGGTTTTATTAACAACGTGAAAGATAGAGCACGTGTTTGTGTTCCTCTATTTCAGATGAGAAACAACTTCAGACATTATTTCCTCGAGCCTCCGCAGCTGAAATTACTGTATGACGTTCTCACGTGGGTGGTGACTCAGGTGGCGATAAGCTACACAGTCGTGCCATTCGTCCTTCTTTCTGTAAAACCTTCGTTCATGTTCTACAGGTAAGTGTCACTCTTGCCGAGACGCGGGGGGAGTCGCCTTGTTGCGAAGAGCGAGCTCTCGGCTCCCGGGCCGGGGGCGGCATGGAGAAATAGCGCCGCAGCCTTACTTTCCGTAGCCTTTTCTTCATAAACCCGCAAGTCCCAAGCTTCCGATGGAATGATTCCCACCCTTCAGCCCTCAGGGGAGGGTGATTTAGAGGAATCTCAGCGGGGGAGCCCACCTCGGATCTCTCAGAGGTTTAACAGGAAGGTGTGGCTGTTCTTTTTACACTCGGACGTTAACTAGACAACTAGACTTACCACGGTGGTAGTTTTGCAATATGCACATACATCGAGTCATTGCGTCGTACACCCAGGACTAATACAATGTCATAGGTCAGCTGTACCCCCGGTAAGGACAGTGGCATCGGGCTGGATGCGCTCAGCCCTGCTCTCTACCCAGGGTCCAGGTGTAGGAGTTCATGTGTCCAAGCAGAGGCTCACGTGGCACTGGGGATATTCTGGGAGCGGAAGCAAGATAGATCTTGTGATGGTCACGAGTGAGTCCTGAAGAGTCTGTGCACTAGCAGTTCAGGCTGCCAGACCGTTAACTACGAAAAGGAAAGGATAGGAGAACTTAAAATAAGATGAACAATAGAGAATATGACAGAGCAGCTTAAAAAAAGAGAAAAAAATGTAGCTTGTTCCTTACGAGGAATTGTTCTCTTAATTGCTGTAGTCAAAAAAAAACAAAGAAAAGAAAGAAAAGAAAAAAGAATCACTTCTATTTCATGAATTTTTCCCTTCTTACACTTTTATGTTTCTTACCCTTTTATGGTTCACATATGTTTTATGTCTTCTCTGTATTAGAGAAATTCTTGTTTTGAATTCCCTATCTTACCTTCTCTTCTCTCCCTCGCCCACCAGATCCTGCTCTGGCTGTGTTAGTGATATCTTTGAGATCAAAAATTCTGCCTCTTGTAGAGTTTCCATTACCCTAGCGTTCAGAACGACGGCACAGAGCATGTGGTCAAAAATTACTGCCGTAATTATGGCAATACTCGTACAGAAAGACCTCATGTAACTCCAGCTGAAATTCCCCTTTTCACAAACTCGTCCCGTATATTTACATGTGTTTGAGCAGTTGGTTTGCTTTTCCGTCCCAGGAACTTGGGTCACAATCACTTGTGTTTCCAACTCTAAATACAGCCCCTGTCGCACCTGATTGCTGTCCGACTTCAGGAATAATACTTCTGGTAATATCTGTAATATCATAGCCTTTCTTTATCATGTGACGGCAGCCCTCAAGTGGCAATCTCCTCCCTTACTCACATCGCGGGGGTGGGCGGTGGGGGGTGGGGTCTGTAACTTAATTAGGGACCAGGCACAGCCCCAGAGGCCAGAGCATTCAGGTCCCCATGACCTCTGCCTTCTCTTTGTTCGCTCACCGTGTTTGCTTCTGTGGATTTGAGAGATGATTTTCTGGTCGCTGCAGCTGCTAATAAGTACCTTTGTGTTTTTGTTCTGTGTAGCCATGGACTTAGGATCCTTGCAGAGGAACGTAACACTATCCCTCGCATCGTGCTTTTAAGTGGCCTGGGTTTATAGGGGTTTATAAACGCGCACTGGCCCAGCTGGAGTGCTTCGCCTGGGGACAGGGGCCACGAGGGGCCGGAGTGCACAGGAAGCTGGTGGACATGCACGTGGGACGCGGGGCCGTGACATTTCCACCAGGATGCCGTTGCTAAGGATTCATTCTGAGAATGTAATAAAGTAAACTCTGTCCTTTTCCTTTCAGCTCCTGGTATTACTGCCTCCACGTTGCTGGTATCTTAGTATTATTGCTGTTGCCGGTGAAAAAGACTCAGAGAGGAAAGACCACACATGAAAATGTGCCGCTGTCGCCATCCGAAAAGTGTGAAGACAGAGGAAATTCTTTGGGACAGAATAGTTTTTCCACAACAAACAATGTTTGCAATCAGAATCAAGAAATAGCCTCTAGACATTCATCATTAAAGCAATGAAGGGGAAACACTCTGATGGCTATTTTGTCTCTGTTAACAGAAACCAACCTTAGCACCTTCTCAAGGGGTTTGTGTTTGTTTGCAAAGGGATGACGTGGGGGGGCGAATGGGACAGAGCTAGATGGGGAATTTCCCATTGGCCGGAGTGGGAGTGGCGTGAACAACCCCTCCCATGCCATGTCCCTGTAGGCCACGCCTTATCTAAAAATAGTTCCATTATTCCAGTGGGCACTCAGGACCTCAGCAGGTGTCCGTAGGGTCATACGTGTGCCCTGTTGCTGAATGTATGTTGCGTATCCCAAGGCACTGAAGAGGTGGAAAACTAACGTGTCGATCTGGGTGATTGAGAGAAGTTACATTTTCCAAATGAATGTCTTGCCTTAAACCCTCTATTTCTTAAAATATTGTTCCTAAATGGTATTTTCAAGTGTAATATTGTGAGAACACTATTTCAATATTTGATGTCATGTTCTGTAAAGGAATTCTGGAGGAATTTGGAACAGGATATTTAAGATTGTGGACACTTTAAAAATGCAATAAACATCTCAGTATTTGAAGGGTTTTCTTAAAGTATCTCAAATGACTACAGTACGTAGCGAGACCGTCAACAGTGACGGGGCCAAATTATGGGCAGTTTACTGTCCTGGAGAGTTTAATTACTTTGTGTCAGTCTGAGCCCATCAAGGGAGAATTTCTTCAACATAATTAAAGGTTGGTAATGCAATATTTTAAGCTTATTTTCTTTAAAAAAAAAAAAAAAGGAAAGAAAGAAAGAGAGAAAGAAAAGAAAACTGAGCAAGAGAAGATGGCAGAGGAAGGAAGGAAGGCATGAGTGAAGGAAACCCCTCGTCGACCGGGGCGGGAGGTGGCGACAGGGCTGGGACAGGGCACAGGTGCTCCGCAGAAGTGCTCTCCCCCTTTCTTCCTCTGAGTTCTTTGTGATTCTGTGAAGACATAAACGTGTAAATGACTTTTTAATATGTTGGACTTTAAGTGAAACTTAGCACACGTAAATTATATAGAATTATGGAGGGATTATGAAAATAGCCTTGGTAGATTGCATGAGGGTCGTGAAGGAAAAATCACGGAGTAAGGTGACTATCTGTCTAATCACTTCCTTGTCCTTGACAGCATAACTCGGAATCGGGTAAGTCTTAGGGAAATGAAAGCTTACAGTCATTGGGTCTGAGCCTCATTTTTAGAGACTAAAAGAAATTAGTTTCCAAACTCTTATTAAATTCTCACATTAAAATTTTGCTGTTAACTCTCTTTAATGAGTTTTAGATTCTCAAAGTAGAAAAATGTGCTTTTGTCCTCTAGGCCATTTTCTCCACAGTTCGTCTCCCCTCCGGTTACTAGATGTCTCCTTTAATCCCGCAGTCTTGGGGTGTGAGGCCGCCTGGCAAGAGGGCTTTGGCCGAACGTGGTAAATCCCGGGGTCATGGGCTGGGAGAGAGGAGGTGGGCAGGGTCTTCTTACCCTGCCTTCATTTGACCAATCTTTTATTGGACTTCACCTTTATTTGGCCAGTTTATTTTCTTTTTGCCTTAAATTTTTAATGAAATGTAAATTGTCTGTTTCTGGTGAGTCTGGTGAGTCTTTTTTTTTTTTTTTAACTTTGTCATAAATAAGTTTGCACATGAAGTTATGGCAGAACAACTCTCTGGCTTAAGCCATGTAGTTTTTCTTTCAAAGGAGAAAGGAACAGCAGATGTACTTGGGACTTTTGAGATCTTAATCAGCAAAAATATTGGTGTATCTTTGTAGAACGTTAGAAATATCCTAGTCTTTGATTACATAAAATGTTTTTATTTTTCTAAAGGAAAGTTTTTTCCACCTGCTGAGGTTAGCCATGCCCCATTACTTCCCAGAAAAGGATGGAGAGCTAAATAGATATTCTCTGTTTTTCCCATGCATTGAAATTAGGCTGCCTGTGTAATGTGAGAGGTCATAAAAGAATAATCGTGGAAAGTATCTGCCCCCAAAAGGTCTCCTCAGTTTAATTAATGCTGCAGAGAATCTGATCACTATTAAAAAAAAAAAAAGGTAAACAAATTTAGAGTATCAAGGACAAGTCTAGGCATGTCATAATTGAAAACAAGAAAGCTTAATAAAACTTTTTTTCAGCCCATCTGGCCATTATAAATAATCCCTGTTTATTTCTACTACCTATGTCATTTCTCAGCCTGTAAACCTAAAATCATGGTTACCTGTTTGTGGCTCGGTGAATGTACTAGAGCCGTCATGCAGACAGCAAGATGGCTAAGAATTTTCCAGTTGCTTTGAAGATGATATATTCTCTGTACAGTTTGACTGACTTTCATCCCCTTAGATCAGCTAAGTGTTTTGTTGTTGTTTTGTGTTTTGTGTGAAAGGGGTTTTGGATAGCTTTTCTCTAATCTTGGAGAAATTCTAATCATGAGTGTGTCATCCAGAAGAAAAACTAAAGAAATAATTCCAATTCTCAGCTTGACTTTTCTTCTCGAGAAGAAACTCTTTGTGCTCTCTGAAACGAATCTGCTCGGAGTGTGTAGGGTTACCATTTCACTTCTGCTTATAGCAGGAGATTTGAAAACTGGCCTGTCTCCACGTACTGTTAAGGATAAAGGGAGTCGTTGTACTGTATGTTTCTTCTTTTTTAATCAATAGAAGAAGATTCAGTACATGTTTCTCTCGTTTCTCCACTCTTCAGTTGTCTTGAAACCACTCCAGAGATGATCAGTGACCATCATACTTACACTCTTGGTTCATTATTATACTACTCAGGGAAAAAAAATTGAGCAAATATAATTATTCTTCCCTCAGATTCATTTTCTTGAAACAGTTGCAGTTAATATGATATATCTCAGCGATCACCATTTTATAAGTCATTTGTTCTCAGTTTTGAAAATAAGCATTTTTCTTGGAACTCAGGGTAATTGGGGAAATTTACTTGACTTCTCAAATGTCCAGCCTAATCGGGAAGGTTTATTTGGCTTCCACAGTGTTCAGCCACCACCATATTTTTGGTTAAAGAGTATTTTTGTCATTGACCCCCACCATGTGTGACATTTCCACAGTTCCCTGTTTTCAGAAAAATGAACAGTCAAAGGACGGTTCTGGACAGTGAGGTTAACCTCACTGAACTCTGATTGTCCTGGGAAGGGACCAGGTTGCTCATCTGGCTCTGTTATTAGTGCGTTCAGATTTGGGCAAGTCACCTGTCCTCTAGAAGGAAGTTCCTTAATAAGTTAAAGGATCAGTTCCAAAAGTGCACGACCACTTGTGTTTGTAATGAGTGGGGACCATTAGCAGGTTCTCTAAGAGTCATGGGCAAAGGCGGATTTGTTGTCAGAACAGTTGTGGTCATTTACTTTTATTTCTTAAGCTCAAAACCCTGACTTTTCCAAAGGTTTTCTGGGCAACAGAGGAAAACCTTCCAATCCATTAAATCAGAAGGCATGGCAGCACCCATTTCCACTGAGTATAGCCCTTAAAGTGAATCTTTGGTGATAAAATAGTCTCTATTAATGGAAACATGTTTTCCTTGTGCTTTCTCTGCTTGGTTGGTTGCTTGTGCTGTAAGTGAAATTGAAGGTGTTACAAAATATTAGTACAAACCACCAAGTTTACTGGGCAGGGTTTAACTTCTGTAACTTCTGAAATATTATTTCATGCAGAGATCATTAAGGCACATTCAATTTAGTTACCCATTTTAAACTACAAAAGAAATTATATTAAAATCTTGCCATTAAAATAATTACAAAACTTATGCTTTTTTTAAATTCAAGGACTAGATTACATTTAGGACCCAAAAAAATCATCCTATTTAAGATTCATCCCTTGTAAATTTTAATTTGTGTACTCACGGACAGCTCTGGACATTTATACTTTTGTGTTCCCTTGCTATAAACTTCAAATTGTTAGATAATTGACTGTAAGAGTTCTACATTATAACTGAAAGAAAAAAGTGGAGAGAATAATTGTTTCAGCATGGCGCCTGTTATTGTGTCAAGGAAGATTTGTCCAGAATTTTGAATATAAACCAGTATTTTATGGAGTTTTATTCAACCAGCAGTTTTCCGTCCTGGCTGAAATTGAGTACATCAGATTTAACATAGGTGCGGAGTTCTACATAACACTGAAATGTAATCTTAACTGTTCTCAAGTACCTTATTAAACACTTACTCTGAACCTGGTGTACATTTAATGAATGGCTGATGATTTCTACAAGATCCTGAGATGCAGAAAGTTCTGCTCTCCTCAGCCATCCTTGTAAAAGTGGGTCTGTATCAGTGCATGCTCCTGGTGCACAAGGAAAAGGTTTGCTAAGTCACACCAGAACTTTGGGTTTAAAAGATCAGCCTGTTGAGGGCCTGCACAGTGCGTCTCTGCAACCCTGTGTGGTCAAGTCAATTTGTAGCAACTCTCCTTATAGAAGAAAATTTAAAATGAAATTTTCCACGTTGGTGTTTTGTAGGAATGCTCTTAAACAACGACCAAGGTGCTTTTTGAGGCTCTTGTTGTACAGAGGGTACAGCCAGTGACATTTTAATCGGTGGGCTGCTTATTAATGTTTTTATATGTTTTCAAAAAATATTTATTTTAATAGATTTTTATTATGGAAACCCCAGTAAACAACTGACAAGCTCTATAGGTCATTGATTGGGAAGACTTTCTGGAATGGAACCTGAAGACACACTTACATGCTGACTAGTTTGTCTTGCCTTTTAAACTAACTATACTCATCTTGTTCTAGTAAAGCTTTTATAAAGCAAAAACAGAACAACCCCAAGACTATATAGTTCTATAACGAATGATATAAAGGTCCATGCAAAGTCACAGTGTAAAGCTTACTCAATGGTGCAAAGCCACCCCTCCACTCCTGGTTTATCAGATTTTGCTACTGTAAGAAGAAGTGGAAATATAATGAAAACCTGAAAGATACAGAGCAACAGCAGCAGAATGACTAACCATTTTCCTAATAACATGTTTGAGATGGAAAAAGTGACGGGCTGCCTTTGGCGGGAGTAGTAAATGACTGTATCCTGCCCTGTCTCTATTTTGGGGTAACTTCTTTGAGAAATTAATTTGGTAATATCCCTTTTTGTCCTTGCCTGCTAAAGGACAAACACATGAGAAGAGTTTGACAGACTTTATAAAATAGGCCTCTTCCCAATTTGAAGTAGTTTTGGTTCTGTAGCTGCAGATTTTGTCCACAAAGTACACCTTCCCCTGACTTTTGGTTACAAGGAAAAAGGAATCCAACATCCCGCCCAGATATGTCCCAAGCCAGTCTCCATCTCTGTCCCCTGGGCGCGACCGCCTCTCCGAACCAGGAGGGTACCCGAGAAAACAATAGGGATGAAAGTAAAACATAATTCAGGTGACCCAAGAGAAACCCTTCCACATGCAGAGTGAGACGTTGTGAGCTCCTTCCTGCCTGCCCTCTGAGAGCCCTGTCGTGGTCTCTGCCCAGGAGGGCTGGGCCAGTCTCCCCTGCACGAGGAGGGCCCCGGTTCCCGCAGCCGGCCGTGACCGCGCCCGTCGGCCCTCCCTGGGTGAGACCAGCACGTGGTGTTCTGTGCTTCTTTGTTGTCATTATTGCAAAATATTTTTTTAAAGAAGTGTTATTTTTCAACAGACCCATAAATTAGCACTTGTTGTATGGTTCTCAGTTTAAACCACCCCCGCGTCCGTTAGCCGGTGACGTGATGGTTCCCTGACCGCTCGTTTCCAAGCCGTGTCCTCAGCGCCGCGCTGCGGGCGTATTGCTGGGTTTTAAAGATGTTTTTAACTTACATATAAATGTTCTTTTCTAATCTGTGTTTCTTTAAAGATGATTAAACTGTAGTTTAAAAATACATGTGTGTGCGTGTGTGTTTCCTAATTTCAGAGGCTTTAAATCCCGCCTGTAGGACTGAATACTGCCTGTCCCATCGTGAGAGGTGAGATGCTGTTTTTACTAAGGGATTGTTCAATATGATAATTTTCTAAGGCGTTGTTGACTCTTTAACTGCTTAAAAATTATTTAAAACAAACTGTAGTCACATTGTAAGCACTTTGGGAGGCAATTCAAACAACCTCAAAGTAGAGGCACCTGGCTGGCTCAGTCGATAGAAGGTGTGACTCTTGATCTCAGGGTCATGAGTTCAAGCCCCACATTGGGCATAGAACTTACTTTAAAAAACAAAACCAGGGGCACCTGGGTGGCTCAGTGGGTTAAAGCCTCTGCCTTCAGCTCAGGTCATCATCCCGTGGTCCTGGGACTGAGTCCCACATCAGGCTCTCTTTCTGCTCAGGAGGGAGGGTGCTTCCCTTCCTCTCTCTCTGCCTCTCTGCCTACTTGTGATCTTTGTCTCTCAAATAAATAAATAAACTCTTTAAAACAAACAAACAAACAAAAAACAAAACCAGGGCGCCTGGGTGGCTCAGTTGGTTAAGCGGCTGCTTTCGGCTTAGGTCATGATCCTGGAGTCTTGGGATCGAGTCCTGCATCAGGCTCCCTGCTCAGCAGGTCTGCTGCTCCTTCTGACCTTCCCCCTCCCATGCTCTCTCTCTCTTTCTCTCTCTCTCTCTCTCTCCCAAATAAATAAATAAAATCTTAAATAAAAATAAAAAACCAAACCAAACCCTTACACCCATATATGGTATCTATAGCAGAGCACAAGGAGTCCGCCCCATGAGGTTCCTGTGCCATGATTCCAATCTGGAATGTGTTTCCAGAGGCTCTTCTGGACTCTGCCATGACTGTTGTGGAAGAAACCTGGGTTAATGTGGACCGTTGTACAAAGATGCTAGGCTGAACACGTCCAAGACAATCCCATCTTGGTGCTTTCTCGCTGGAAGACCTTAGACTGTGATGGCAGTTTTAATGACCCCATTTTGAGATTCAGGGCTGTGCTGAAATTGGGCCATGACCGAGAGCGGTAGGGACGCAGCAGCCAGAGCCGCCTGCCAGCCCATCCGATCCCCGTGTTTGTCCTGACAAGCGCGACAGCGTGGGTCACTGAATTGACTTCACGGTATGGAAGACCCCCTATTTCATATACATGGACATCGTAATGTATTTTATCTTTTTCTTTGAGCTGTTCATTCCACAATTCTTTAATGACTTCCCACCCACGTGCTGGTAGCTACAAAATAAACCACTGGCCTTGGCTTCAGGAAGCTAATCAATGATCACTACAGAGTACAGTAAGTGCTTTATTCCAGGCGTGCACAAAGGGCCTTTGGAATCGGGAGGGGGTGGGGGGGGAGGCGGGGGAGGCGGGGGAGGCGGGGGAGGCGGGGATCACGGGGCAAAGCCGGCTGGGTTTGTGAGGAAGCCTGCTGCTGGCTGGCAGCGCGCTGGGAGGAGCTCTGATGAGAGGAAGAAAAGCGCAATCAGGCATGCCACAGTATTGCACACAAACAGGAGAAAGAGCAGTTCAGACCCACTGTGTGCCCACTATCCAACAATAACGTATCTTCCCTCCAATCAGAAAAAGGCATAATGGGAAAAATGGAATTTAGACAATTAAAATAAAAAAAAAACTTTGCGACATATTTCAAGTGTATAGTCCACTAGAGAGCAGCTCGGATCGAACAGGTGCTTCCACCACAGTAGATTCAAATGTGCTTTTTTTTTTTTTTCTTTTTTTAATAAAAAGCACATTGCCCGTAAAGCCAGCATCCCTTTCCCTCCTCCCTGTCTCGGAAGTAACAACTTTTGGTCAGCTTTTGGTCAGCTTTTCATTTGGTTGCCTTTCTTTCAAACTTAGCTGTGTGACTTTAAAAATAATTTTGTGTTCTGTTCCGTGTAGCTGCTCTAGGATTCTCTAGCAAGATGGCCTGGTTGGCTCAGGCTGCTCCTAGGGCCAGATGCCAGCTCAGACTGGTAATGTCTTTAAAATACTGCCGTTCTCCCTCCTGGTAAAATCTTTTCTATTTTCCTATGACGTGTCTTTTATTTTTCAAATATGCTTTTGCTTGTGTGATCTCTTCGTGTCCCGCCCTTCAGAGCAATACCAATGGTGTCCATTAGCACAGGCTGAGACCCACGGTCCGGACCTGCCGGACCAGGTCGGAATGGGGTGCCCTGCGTCCAGTAGGGGGATGCCGTCACTGGTGGCATCGCTTCTGACAGGGTGAGTGTGAGATCCTAAGATCTGAGCTGAAGTGCCGGATGTTCATACTGTCAATGGGAAAGGCAGCTGCCCAGCGCCCAGAGACGGAGAGCTGGTAACATGAGGTCCCCTCCGCGGGCCAAGGGGCCACCAATCCCTCAAGAAAGCTGAGTTCCTGTTGGTCACAACTTTTAAATTTGTGAATCATCCATCTGAGGAAACATGTTACAAACACTGCCTTAGGTTCGAGCTTCTCCCATCCAAAAAGACAAAACAACCCTCCCTCAAAACCCCCCAAAACAGACAAGTACTGGAAAACCATCCTACAATCCGAAGCCTGTACAATAAGCTGCTCAAAAGACAAGTCAACACAGGCCCTCTGCTTCCCTACTCGACCCCAGCCCTCTACCGAACACCACAGAAGGTCATTTTTTACCTCTGTTGCTGAATCGTGGTGCTTGGTTTTCCTTGTTCATGTCATGTGCCCTTTGCAGCATTTGGCTCTGACGACCCCTGCCTTCTTGATATCTTCTTGGGATCACTGTCTGCAGACCCATCCCACCGGATTCTCCGTCCGCATGCCGTTCTACTTCCTCAGAGTCCATCCTACCCTCCGCACCTAAAAATCACAGGCATCCCACATTTGGGACAGCAAACTCATCATCTAGTTTCATCACCCAGAACCTGTGATTGCTCTCAGAGTGACTGTCTCACGAGCTCTCGTGAATAGTTCTCTGGTGACCCAGGTCAGAAACCTGTGCACTGGGGCGCCTGGGTGGCTCAGCAAGTTAAGCCTCTGCCTTCGGCTCAGGTCATGATCTCAGGGTCCTGGAATTGAGCCCCACATTGGGCTCTCTGCTCAGCAGGGAGCCTGCTTCCCCCTCTCTCTGCCTGCCTCTCTGCCTGCTTGTGATCTCTGTCAAATAAATAAAATCTTAAAAAAAAAAAGAAAGAAGGAAGGAAGGAAGGAAACCTGTGCACTACACTTAGCCTGAAATTTATGTCAGAATCCTAACCCCAGGGTAAGGGTGTGAAAAGGTGGGGCCTCTGGGAGGTGCTAAGGTCATGAGTGTGGGGCCCTCAAAATGGGATTCGTGCCCTTGTAAAAGAGAACCCAGTTAGCGACCTTGCTCCTTCCACCGTGGAGGGCGCAGTGTAAACGTGGGCAGACAGCAACCTCCAAGAGGGCCTCTCACCCAAACTTGACCAAACTGGCACTCTGATCTTAGACTTCCAACCTACTGAACTGTGAAAAATAAGTTTCCGTCTGTTATAAGCCATCCAGTCTATGGTTCTTTGTTAAAAAGCCTGAGCGGACTAAGGCGCTTCCTTTTATTATGCTCCAGTCACGATGGAGAATTGTGCTTCCTGCAGTCTCTCTCTCCTGCCTCCCAGCCTTTGTATCTGCTGTTCCTTCACCCAGAATTCTCCTCCATACCACATCCCCCCCGACCTTTCCCGCCTAGCTAACGCTGGGTTCATCGTCAGGATACGGCCTCCTTGCTGTCGCTAGTCAGGGAACGTTCGATGAGCTTATACTATGTGCCAGGAATAATGATGAATGCTGACCATTCAAACATGACCTACTTCTCTCTGGGGTCGAGGCAGGAGCCTGGCCCTCCCTTAAGCCAGCCCCCTGGGCTTTTTGTGCTAGAATTGAAATGTTCTTTCAGTCATTAGATGCATAAAGTTGTCAAAAAGGAAGTTCTCTCCTGCCAAAGTTAATTCAAGAGAAAAACAGCGAGCACATCGCAATGGAGAGGCATTCTGGGAAATAACCTGACCGGTACAACTCAAAACTGTCAAGGTCATCAAAAATAAGGTCTATGAGGGGCGCCTGGATGGCTCAGTGGGTTAAAGCCTCTGCCTTGGGCTCAGGTCGTGATCCCAGGGTCCTGGGATCGAGTCCCGCATCAGGCACTCTGCTCAGTGGGGAGCCTGCTTTCTCTTCTCTCTCTGCCTGCTTCTCTGCCTATTTGTGATCTGTCTGTCAAATAAATAAATAAAATCTTAAAAAAAAAAAGAAACTATAAAGAGCAAAAGACTGTTTTTTTGTTTCGTTTTGTTTTGTTTTTTAAAAATAAGGTCTAAGAAATTGTCACTGTCAAGGGAACCCAAGGAGACGTAATGACTAAATAGGCACTAGATCCTACTTGGGGTTCTGCAAAGGCCATTAGGCTAAAAGAAAGACTAAGGAAATCTGAATAAAGTGTGGGCTGTAGTCAGTCATGTATCCGCGCTAGTTAAAGTTATAACAAATGTACCATCTAAGGTAAGATTCTGGCATTTTGGGAAGGAGAGCCTCGGTGGTATAACCGCTCAAGCATCCAACTCTTAGCTTCTGCTCAGGTCTTGGTCTCCGGGTCTGATTCTGGGTCGTGGGATCAAGCCTGTGTTGGAGCTGAGCGTGGGGTCCGCTTAGAGTTTCTCTCTCCTCCTCCCTCTGCCCCTCCACTCTCCATGCACACTCTCCATGTGTCTCCATGTCTCTCCATGTGTCTCTCAATAAATAAATAAATCTTCAAAAAAAACCTGGGGAACATGGGGTATGTGGGAACACTGCTATCTTTACCACAGTTTCTGTAAATCTAAAACTATTCTAAAAGAAAAAGCATATGTTTCTCTATCCATTTATAGGTAGATAGATTTCAGGGATTTAGCACATACAATTACCAACACACCACATTTTGTTGTTGTTGCTGCCGCACACAATACGGAATTCATCAGAATCCCTGTGCTTTTAAAGAACGGCGCTCTAACTGTAGCGATCCTCCAGTCCTGATTCCAGACCAGGGGCTAAGCAAGTAAGGGAAATGACTAAGACCGTGGACTGAGGTCCTGGGATCAGCACCCAGTGCCGCCAGGACAGATGGAGCCTGTGTAGGGGGTGGCGGGGTGAGGGAGCGGGGGAGATGGAAGCTGGAGGGGTGGCTGAGAACATAGTGTTTGAAATGGAAACTTCTGGTGGATGACTAGGTCTGAAGCATGCCAGCTAGTGGCGACAAGATCCTCCCTGGAAGGCAGGTCAGGGACCCAGGAGGCTGGAGTGCTGGCAGGTTCTTCTGTCAAGATGTTGAAATCATCAGGGATTGTGCCCCGGAAAGAATGATGCTAACCAGGTTCCAGTATTTTCTAGTGGGGAGTGACCCAGGTGTCGGCAGCAAGGGGGGACAGCGAGTCTACTGTTTTAGGAAGGAAGCAGGGGAAATTTTTTGCATGTGACAATGAGAAGGAAGCAGGGGATCTTCCTCACCTCCAGGCCCAGTGATGAGAGAGGGAAACCAGCTAATCGTTAAGGGGTCTGCAAGGAAAGGTATGACCCCATGAGAGACCTGGGTTTTCATCAGAGCGAACACAGAAGGGAAGTAGTTGAGGAGGCATGGGGTATTTTACTAACAAAGTGACATAAATTCCTGGGACAGTGGCAGGTTTGGGGGAGTGGGGAGGGTGTGGAAGAGAAGCAGTCCTGAGCTGCGCGGCGTTGCAAGGTTTCCACTCTTAATACTGATGAAGACAGAGATGATCTGGAAAACAAATATACTGAAATGCCACGCTCTAGACACAAGAAACTTCCACGCAGTCACTGCGGCAGCGTGAAGTCTGGATGGCTTAGCCATTCGTACAGGAATTTCCACCAAAAGGCACTGCCATCATAGACTAAAAACACGTATTCACACTGGTTTATGGGTCCAAATTCCTAAAGGAACAAAACGTCAGGAGCACATGATTATCAGAATAACATTCCGTTGTTCTCCATCGTTAGTCAATTTCTCCCTGAGCAAAATGAATCAGAAAGTCAGATGAGAGTCATTCGGGCTGTTTCCTTATATTGGATGTATTTTGAATCATCCTCTTGTCTCCTTTTCTGTTATTCTTGATAAAAGCTAATCAAAGTTTTTATTAATTTTATCTGTTTATGGCCTACCTGTGCCCCTGAAGGAAAATTACTTTCAGGAAAAGCCTGTGCCCCAGTATAAAGGAAGAAAAGTCCATGTGACTTACTCATTACCACCTCAAACACCTATACAAATGTACCGTATTTTCTGTTTTTGTGGGTCAGAGTGGGGTCCAGCAAACACGCAGCTTACTTGATCTGCATATTAACTGCATCCTTAATTTCTCTTTCTGGGACACCTGCATGGCCTAGTCAGTTAAGCGTCTGCCTTGGGCTCAGGTCATGATCTCGGGGTCCTGGGATGGAGCCCCGAGTCAGGCTTCCTGCTCAGCAGAGGAGTCTGCTTCTCCTCTTCCTTCTGCCTCCCACTCCCCCTGCTTGTGCACGCTCTCTATCAAATAAATAAATAAAATCTTTTTTAAAAAAAAGAATTTAAAAAAGTCTTTCTTTCCTTCTTCCTGTTGCCTTTTTAAGTCAGTCTCTTAGGTTGGCCACGTGAAAATGTGTCTGGCCTGATGGTAGCCTTGTTTGACTTAAGTAGAGGTGCAAACAACTAAAAATCAGTCTTTTTCTTGTGGACTGATAATTAACTCTGTTATAACTTTCTTTCCTCCAGCTCTCTCACTCTGTCTGTCTCTCCCTCTCTCTCCCCACCCCAACTGAGCACAGGGTTTTAGATTCCTTCTCTTTCTGGTGCCATCCCAGGGTGAAGAAACTTCCTTCTGTGTGTGTGTGTGTGTGTGTGTTTTAATGCAGAAGGAACATACTAATTAAACTGGTCAGGGAGGACACTGGCATAGATACCTTGAGAAGTGCTAGCAATGCCATCATCAATTAAGGATGAAATGACATCTCATGAACATCCCTGTTCCCCTGCTGCTTTCCAGTGATAGACGTTTAAAGGAATAACTCGGGTCAATAAAGTTTTTGCTTCAAATCTGTTCAAAAAGTTAGAGAATTCTATGTGGTGAGATTAGGGGAGCTACCTCTTCGAATTTTTTGTGTTTTACCAATTTTTCATAATGAACATATGTTCCTTTTTATAATCAGAGGAAAGCTGTTTCAAAAGCAAGATAGTGTATAACTTCTGAAGATTTCTTTTTTTTTTTTTTGAAAGATTTTATTTATCTGGGATCATGACCTGAGCCAAAAGGCAGATGCTTAACCATGTGAGCCACCCAGGTGCCTCAAGATTTCCTTTTAAAAAAGATTTTTATTCATTTATTTCTTTTAAAGAGAGAGGGAGAGAGAGAGAGACCATGACACTGAGTAGGAGGAGGAGCAGAAGGGGGAGGGAGGGAGAGGGACAAGCAGACTCCCCACTGAGCTCAGAGCCTGAGGAGGGCTTGATCCCAGGACCCTAAGATCATGACCTGAGTGGAAACCAAGAGTCAGATATTTAACTGACTGAGCCACCCAGGAGCTCCATAACTTTTTAAGATTTCTATGGAAAATCTGATATGCAAGAAAATTGAAGCCATGTGAGGAGCTTGGACTGCTGAAACCCTCATCCCAATATGCTGATATTGTTAAAAAGATGAAAGGGTGATGAAAATTACAGTGTCGATGGGGAGGGTGGTGAGGGATGGAAAGATAACTCCTAGTTTTCCCGCCACATAATAGCACATGACAAGTAGAAAAGCCAGACTCCTGGAGTGATTTAAGCGTTTCTGCTGAAGCAAGAAAGCCCTTAGGATCTGTTTGCCAGAAAGATTGAGGCAAGCTGTAAACCGCAAAAAGACCAAGGAAAGTGGAAAGAGAGAGATGTTTGGAAGAAAGCGGAAGAGAAGGCATTTCACTTCTATTTTGCAACAGTTACATTGGGGCAATGTACTTAGAGTCCTTGAGTCTGAAAGGGATAAACAGCATTTGGCACAAGTTAGGGAATATTCATTATCAAAATAGACAGAATTTCCTAAAGGTCCCCCTTATGTTGGTGGAAGAGAATGAGCCGCAGTGGGATTATAAAGTCACTTTCTTGTTCCTCGGGGCTGCACCTGTAAATGCTCGCAGCCTTCTTCTGGCTTCCCACCCCTGGATGAAATTTCCAGTAGGGCTCATCATTTCATAACTTTTCTCCTCACTCTTCAATCATATCTAGTCACTTTTAGTCAGTAAAAGTTTTCATTTTGGCTATTAAATGTTTGGCGTGGTAGAGCACTAAACCCTTCCTCAAGTCTCCTCCCTCCCCAGGTCAGACCTGTCATGGAGGGGGAACCCTACCTGGTCAATCTTTTCACTCCTTCGTTGCTTCTCTTTCCTCCCACTCTGCCATCCTTGGAATCTGACCCTCCTCACCTTCCTCTCATCCTCCATCAAAATGTGGGCTGGAGCAAAGCCTGTTTCCAGTAGCTTCTTTCCAGGCAGTTATCTGGCCTGTTTTTGTTTTTAATTACTCCTCAAAGAACAGCTTGTACACGGAGTATCTTCGGGGATTTTCATTTGGGGAAAGGAGGAGGGGAGGACGTTCACGTAGCAGAGGCAATTGTCTTTTCAACATCTGGGACTGACTATCCCACTTCTAGAAGGGGATTTGTAAGGCTTTTAAATGAGAACTCCCCAGAGAGGGGCTTGGGACCACCGACGCTGGTAAACGACAGCTTCCTGCCCCACCTCCCCTGTCTTGCTTTCTGCTGTATATTCCAGTTTCCCCGAGGAAAAGCTTTCTGGTGTGCTGACTCGCTGTCTCTCTGCATGGCTCACATGTAGTGGGCCAGAGCTCAGTGATGCCGGAGCCCCTGGCCTTCCTGTGGAGGGGCAGTTGCACTGACCAGGCAGTGCTGCTGCACTTGCAAAAATTATGGGGTGCAGGGGCTGGAGGGAATGGTGTGAGGAGGGATTATCCTGGGGGCAGCTCCTCTCATAGTGGTGTCCCCCAGGCGAAGGCATGCAAGGATTGAAGAACCCCATCTCCCTAAGCCATCATTTCATTAGCCAACACACTTCTGCAAGACCGTCAGTGCATTTTGACCCAATCCACGTTTTCTCTTGTGTCCACACACTCATCAAGAAAACCTGTCAGGGGCGCCTGGGTGGCTCAGTGGGTTAAGCCTCTGCCTTCGGCTCAGGTCATGATCTCAGGGTCCTGGGATCAAGTCCCGCATCGAGCTCTATGCTCGGCGGGGAGCCTGCTTCCTCCTCTCTCTCTGTTTGCCTCTCTGCCTACTTGTGATCTTTCTCTGTCAAATAAATAAATAAATAAAATCTTTTTAAAAAAAAAAGAAAGAAAAGAAAACCTGTCAACTGCCTTGCTCACTACTCAGGCGGTTCTTTATGTTGAGAGTGCAGGCTGCCGGTGTGGGGCTACGGATCTCTATGAAGCCACAAATTCCAATTCCCATGCCAATTTCACAACCAGTGGTCACTAAAACATCACCTGCTGTCCTGTGTGGGCTGTCAAAAGTTATTTGACATAAAAATAGTATGTTCATCTTGAAATCACTGATTTAGGCCCAGTGGGACTCAAACCCAAGTCCGAGAATGGTATGTCATTGGAGTCAGCTGGGGAGCTATTTTTAAATCCCCACCCGAGGTCTTAGTTTATATGAAGGCCCGTGAATGGTTCTGATGTGCCAAGGTTGGGGACCATTGAAAAGTATTTCCCAGTGGATCAATCTGGCAACTCCTGGAAAAAGCCAATGAGGAGTCATGGCTCTAATAGACATTGGTGAGACATGCACGAGACAAGGAGGCGTTACCCTGGATCATACAACAGGATGGTAGATAGTGTGGTTTCTTCCTTATTGGCTTACTGAGGCCAGACACTATTTCAAACAGGGTAAAGGAGTGGGTGTGGAATAAGGATGGAGTGAACCTCATAGTGTGGGGAAGACAGGTAAACAGGGTAAATATGCTTTAACACAAGCTCTCTGGGTACCTCTAGGCGTTACAGAGTAAGAAGGTGGATACAGTAGATGGACTGGCCAGATCTGCTTGAGGTCATCCAGGAAGCTACACAAAATTGGGGACCACTGCAATTGCATCCCTTGGAATCAGCTGGACAAGAGACAGGGCAGAACTTCTAGGGGTGGAAACAACATTGGGAAAGAACGGAGATGAGACCGAATATGGCCCAATGTTCCATGAACTGTAAATGCTTGCCATTTACAAGCATTTGGGGGTGGGGACAGGATAGGAGGAGCTCAATGGCCAGAGCCATGGGATGGCAGGAAGTCTGGCAAGGGGCCAGCTCCTTAGGAGGACTGCATGCTAAGTACTTTCTGGCAATTTATTCTATGGAAATGGAAGGCTGCTGAGAAATTTAATCAAAGAAGTGTCCCGAGGGAGCAATCTCCTGTTGAACCAGTGAGTGGGGCACCAGCAGATACAGGGAGGGGGTTGGGGGCTCTTAGGATAATCCTGGTAGGAGTTTCTGCAGCCATTGGATCTGAGTTGATGAAGTGGCTGATGGGATGACCTTGGGGAGGTCAGGGGTGGGGAGGGTGGGGGGTGGTGGGGGCTGAGCCATATGAAATGACTTCCCAGTTCCGCTCTTGGTGGATGGGGCAGCAGCCCGTTCCCAGACTGGAGCAGTACAGGAGGAGGATCACACTGGGTCACTGGGTGCGGACGGGGAAGACTCTAGAAACAAGCAGTTGAAGGGAAGTGGAATCTGAGAGCAGCGGCCAGGGAAATGGGAGCGGAAATAGGAGAATGAGAGTCACAGACACCCAGGAAGCTGAACATTTCCAGGAGGGAGGCCTTGAAAGGAGTCCACAGTAGGACCCGAGCTGAAAGCTCTCAATTGCTTTCGGCCTCACGCAAGCCCAGGTACCTTCCGCAGAGACCCTGGGCTGCCAAGCCGGCAGGGAGGAGGTGGGCTCAAGGAAAGACCAGGATAGATGTAATCCCACAGGCGCTCGGACAGGGTGGACACCTGGCTTCCGGGTTCCGGAGGAGAGACTTTGGCGGGCTTTAGTTTGCAATGTATTAGCAATGTTTTCTGAAGCTATAAATGGGTTTATTTCTCTGCCTAAATTTTGATTACAATGGTGAATGGGGACTATAAATTATCATAAAAGGAGTGACACTGACAAGGAAGAAAATATTGCCCCGGGTACTTGTCAAAAATACACCCATTTGGAGGTCAGAAGCGAGGGGGCGGAGGGCCACGAGTCCCGGGATCCGCCGACCTGCCTGCGGCACACCACCTCGTCCGCCGGCTCCCTGGGGCCTTCAGGCTCCCCGGCCCTCCGGGGGCGTGGCCACCTACAGCCCCGCCCCGCCGCCCGCGGCCACGTGACCTGTCAGTTTGCGGAGAGGGACGAAAATGGCCGCCGGGTTTGGTGAGGGTGAAGCGCTGGAAGCCGCCGCCTCTCCCATTCCCGTCTTCTGACGGCGCCCGCGGCAGAGCAGACCCTTTCCGTTCGAGCTGTGGGGCGCGGTCCTCAGGCCGGACTGTGAGACGGTCAGTGTGATGGTCGGCTCCGCGGCATGACGGGCAGAGGAGGTGGGGGCGAGGCCCGGTGTGGGGGTCCGCGGCCTGGTGAGGGGGGGTGGGTGGGGAGGGGGTGAGGCCGGGTGTAGCAGGGCCGCGGCCGGCGGAGGAGGGGGCGAGGCCGGGTGTGGGGGCCCGCGGCTGGGCGCCCGGGGAGCTCGAGGTCTGGCTTTCCCCGGGAGGCCGCGCTTGCTGGAGCGCCGCGAAGGTCTCGCACTTGGTGTCTCGGGTGGTCAGTCTGGCAGGCGGCGGAGAGGTGCGTGTCTGGGGCTGGGGGTAGGGAGCATGGGGGAGGGGCCTTGGTGAAACTGTTCTCTTCTGTGCCGCAGCCGCTGGCACACCCTCCGTCTCGGGACCCGCCTTAGCTGGTACCGTTAAGGCAGGTGTTCAGGTTTCTTTCTCCGGGCTTCCGAGGGCCAGGTGGATCGTTTTCTTCCTTTGCTTTCTTATCGGGCTTCCTTGCTCTCTTGTCCGGTGCCTGGAAAAACAGCAGTAAGGCGTTGATTGCGATGCCTCCATGATTTATTTATAGGGAAACGATTTCTTTGTCCGCCAGCAATATTGGATTATTTTTTCTTTCAAGTTGTTTTGACATAGAGAAAGCTTTAAACCAATGAAGAACGTTTTCTTGTTAGTTACTGTTGATGGAGCCGTCTCTGCGAGCCGCTAGGGGCGCCGGCTGAAAATGCAGTTTTCCGAGCCTTACCTTCAGAAATTGCCGTTCCGCTGGCCGGGGTGTGGCTCTGGAGTCACGCCTTCCGATTCCACCGGGCGATTCTGATGTTTTGTCGTTGCCCACACTTGGACAACACTGAGGACTGAACATCTAAAAATGTTTAAAGCACCTTCGAGAGCTGATGGAGAGCCAACGGGGAGAAGTGGCTGCGGCCGCGGAGTGTTCTTTGTTCTCTAGCTTTAGCCGCATGGAGACTGGTCATCAGAATCATTTTGGGCTGCTTGTTAAAACGTCAATTCTGGGCTCATCCCAGATCTGCCGGGTGGGATTCTTTCGGGTAGAAGCCAAGGAATATTTGTATTTGACAGACTTGCCGAGTAGCTCTGGTGCACACAAGTGTGAGAATCCTCGTTCTGCATTCTTTGCGAGAATGATGATATCCAGATGGTTTTTACAAATACTGGTGGATTAACCAACCCATCCTTTTTGGAGCATGTCAAATTCAGCCTGGCCAAAGCACCCCATGGCCAGAGTAGGGAGGTGGTAGGGGGCCATGACCCTGCAGAAAAAAGTCCTCACTTCCTCCTGACTTGCCTTTTGGTTAATGGGTACACCTCCTCCAGTCACTGATGCGTGGCATCTAGTCATCCTTGACTTCTTTTTTTTTTTTTTTTAAATCTCCAGTCACATAGTTTCTTTGATTTTACATCCAGAATCTCTCTTCTGGGTATTTTGGTAGGTTAAAAGGTCAAATATGGGGGATTTTATAATGTTCAAGCTCATATCTCTCATTTCTTCTTCATTTCCTGTGGGTTATTTTGGTGGTTCCCTGACTGGTGTCCAGAGTTCTAATTTTTCTTTCCTGGGCTACATACACTGCTGAGAGATTAACTTTCCTAGAATCATGCCCGTGTGCCATCTCCCTCTTCCTGATTTTGCTCAAAAACTGTCAGTTTCTCAGCTTTATCTGCCGTGTATTAGGGCTGTTTGGAAGGCACAGAACAGAGACTTACTCTTTTACCTCAGGGAAAAGGAGATTTATGGGACTTAATGAGAATCAGCAAGAACTCAGGATCCAAGGCAGCTACACCTTCTGCCTCTCTCTCAGGGGCTGCATTTGTTTTCTTACGTCTCTATTCATATCTGTTAGGTTCTCTCTGCCGACTGGTTATCTCAAAACTGTATCATTTGGCACATGGCCCATAATGACTGAGACTTTGGTGTCTGATTCCCAGTTCTGAAGAGGAATCTCACTGGCCCGGCTTATGTTTTTGAGCATTCACGTGTCCCAGATCATGTGCCCATCCCTGATGATGGCTGATGGTAGAAAACAGGGCTGTCGAGGGTAGCAGAGCCTGTGGGCAGGCAAAGACCTAGGGAAGAGGCATGTTTAGTACACCTATGCAGTTATTCAGTTTGATAGTTACTGTGATTCTATTTGGTATATTCCTGTGATAGGTTCTAGGGATATAAGGACAAAGGAGAGACAGCCCTTATCCTTGAAGAAGTTACGGATCTAACCAATCACCTTCACTTCCGGTCCTAGCGCTTACTTTTTACTTACACATTCCATTCATGCTATACATTGTTTTTGGGTGTACGCTACCTTGGCACTCGGCTGCCCATGTTTATCTTCACGTGACAATACCAAGGTCTAACTGTGTGATGCAGGCCAGTTCCTGACAGTCAGGGGCTGCTTTTCTCTTTCTCAGCTCCAATTTTGTAGGCATTACACCAGATATAAGGTGGGTCTTTCCTCAAGAACTTGGAGTTTAGAGTTGTGGACAAGAAAATAAAATGGTATATGAGCCATCAAAGCTGAGGCATATCCACAGGTTAGAGAGACTGAGTTCAGGGCACTGGCCCAGCCTAGAGCAAGCAGCCAGTCGGTGGAGGCTTCCAGAAGATAATGTTAGAGCCAGTTCATATGGATGAGTAGAAACTGTCCAGGCATATCTATGGAGGATGGGCTTTCTAAGCTGAGGGAGAAGTAAATGCAGAGGCCTGAGTAAAAAAAAAAAAAGTGTGGGGCAGCCAAGGGTTGCAAGCAGATTAGTCAGCCTGGACCTGGAAGAGTCGAAGTGGAAGCTTTGTGTCAAGGGTGGGAGGGATGGGGGTGGGAGGGGAGACGGAGATGAGGCTGGAATGGTGAGATGGGGCAGGATTGTGAAGGGTCTACAGGTCTTCATAATCATAATCCAGAACTGTGTTTATGAATCCTCACTGCTCTACACAGAGCATAGTTTTTCATAGGAATTATAGAATTGAATCTTTACAGTAGCTTTCAAAGGATTTGAGAGTTTCAGTCCCTTGAATAAACTTTTGGGTAATAAAACCATCATCATTTGTTCTCCCAGCATGAATTTATGGGGAACTAACAGAAGAATTTTAAAGAAGTGTATTTTAGGTCACTCTTGGTTCAGTGTGGCAGCTTGATTGAGGTGGGGTAAGACTGGAGAGAGGAGACACAAGTTGGGGGCTGTCACAGTGATCCAGGTGAGATGGCACAGTAGAAATTCTTAGGACAGATTCGTAGATTACAACAGTTTCCTCTTTTCGGGAAACATTGCCAGTACTATGTGACCTTTAACCCCTTCCCAGTCCTGTGACTATAGTTCATTGGTTCCAGTAGCACTTGGCCCAATGTGGGACTTTTGAATCTGGGAACAAAGAATAATCTGCTTTCTCTGAGAAACCGTCTGACTTGGACTAGATAGCTGTTGGCAGCCAAATTCCCATTTGTGTAGAAGTTGATCTATAACAAACGTAGATTAAGCCAACAGAGAATGAGAATTCTACTGGCATTTGCAGTCCAGTGGCACCCACCCTTCCCACAATGTGGTTATGGGAAATAAATCAGTATCCTTATTTCCTGTCTTCCTTAGGCTAGTTTAAATTTGTTTCTTGTACTGAAGGAGTCTTGATTCGCATAGATGGTGAATGCCCTAAACTAGGGCACTGAGAGTCTGGTTGGCTGATGTCAGATGTTAGGAAATGCGGTAGACAGAAAATGGTAATGGTTGTACTCTGGAGACAGTGGTTGATGCTTTGAAACAGTGGACTTGAGGATGGTGTTCAAAATGGAAGGAGTAAATTGAGCAAAGGCAGGTGTGCGGAGCAGCCTGCGGGTAGGGACAACTTGGAGCTTGGCTGGGCTGTGGGAGGGTGTGGCGCTGGTGTCAAGAGGTAAGAGTGGTAGTTAGAGCCAGATCCTGGATGCCTTACTGAGGTGTTAGACTTCATCTTACAAGATGAACAAATGAAGACATGGATATTGGTGGCAACTGTTAATAAAAATCTCTTACTGGTTTGCAATGATAGAAGTATCTATTCTTAGATATGTGATGTACAGCATAGGGAGTGCAGTCAGTAGTATTGTAATAACTTTGTGTGGTGACGGATGGCACCTGAAATTAATAGGATATTGTATGTCCATTATAGTTCAGGAAAAAAAGTATCATATTCTGGAAAATTAGGAAATAAAGTTTCTAAAAAAAAATAAAAATCACATTAATGCCATCAACATTTGATCTTTTTCATTTCAGTATTTAATAATGTATATATTTACAGTAGTTGAGATGCTGTATAATATAGTTTTTTAGTTAATTTTTTCTGCCACTGAATATGTCACAAGCATTTTTTTGTCAATATATTTTTTAGCAACATTTGGTGACTATATTATTCCACTGTGTGAACACATTATAATTTATGTAATCTCCCATCCTAAGTTTCTCATTATGAATAAAATTGTGTGGTACATAAAAATCTTTGTCCATGTTTCCTGTGTTTTTAGAATTGATACTTAGAGGTGAAGTTACATGACTTTTTTGATGATTTTTGAAAAGTAAAGTATTATTGAGATACAATTTATATCAAATTGTTTATCCTTTTTACTGTCCAGTTTTGAGTTTTGATAAATGCATGTAAGCTTGTAACTACCACCACAAGCAGAAAATAGAATAGTCCAAGGACTCCCCAAACTCTCTTAAACCCCAGTGTAGTCCCCACTTTCTCCTCCTTTAGACTGACAACCTCTGATCTATTTTCTGTCCGTATAGTTTTCCTTTTCCAGAATATCATATAAATGGAATCATATAGTGGAATAGTTTCTGTCTTCTAGTCCCAGAGATAGACTTCTAATCCACGTGCAAAACACATCACCCTATCCCAAGGCCCCCAAAGTCTTAGCTCATTACAGTATTAACTCAAGAGTCCAAAAATCTTGTTTGAATCTTGTCAGCTCTCAGGTTCTAAATCTGATTATCTAAATCAGGTATGAGTGAGGCTCTGGGTGGAGTCCGTCTTGAGGCATGATTCCTGTCTGTCTGCGAACCTCTGAAACTCGAGAAATAAGTCACGTGCTATCAAATATAATGCGGGGACAAACATGGGATACCAGTAATTGACATTGCTCAAGAAAAGGGAAGATGGAAAGATAACATTTTTAATTTTGGTGAACTCTGATTTATCACTTTTCTTTTCTTTGAGGACCATGCTTTTAGTATTATATCAAAGAAATCATTGCTTAATCCAAAATAGTCTTATGTTATCTTCCAGAAGTTTTGTGCTTTTACATATTTAGTCAATTTTAGCATATGTATTTCATTCAAGGTATGCACTGAAATCTTTTTATTTGCATTTGGATGTTCCAGTTGGGTAAAACAACAGGCCTACTTTTTTTGAATTTACATTCAGCAGCGGTAGATGGACAATAAACACAAAATATGATATGTTTGCAATGGTGGTAAGTGCCATGGAGAATATACAGCAGGGCAAGGGGGTGGGAGTGGGGACCGCTGTGGAGGATATGTGAGGTTGTTACTGTGCTACATCACAGGGTCAGGTTAGAATTTCCTAACCAGGGATTGAAGGAAGAGAGGGAGTGAGCCATGTGCATTTCTGGTGGAAGAGATTTAGGCAGAAAGAATTCCTGAGGTGGCAGAGTGCTTGGTGTGTTGAAGCTGTGAAATGGGTAAGGAGGAGATGAGGTCACTTACGAGTTGACCTCAGAGCACTGAGTTCTTTGAGAAGCTGTTAGAGGGCTTTGAGCAAGGCAGGGTGGACTTGGACTCAGTGCTCCTGCAGGAAGGGTTCTTCAGTGAGCAGCCGAGGCAGTAGCCTCTCCTGGGAGCTTATTAAAGATGTTGCACCCACACCCGTCAGATCAGAATCTCTGACGGTAAGGGCCAGGCATCAGGGTTTTACAAGCTCTGTAGGTGATTCTGATGCATATTACGGTTTTAGAAGCTCTGGTCAGACCTACGGTTTTAGAAGATCGCTGCGGTTGCCTTGTGGAGGACAGACTGTGGGGAAGGCAAATGCAAGTGGGAAGAGCAGTTGGGATCTAGATGAGAAGTCACAGTGGCTGGGACCAGGGTGGTTGTGATGGAGGTGGTGAGAAGCAGCGGTTTTATAGATGAAGCTGAAAGGATTTGCTAATAGATTGAATGCAGAGCGTAGAGGACGAGGTAAGTCATGGGTAATTCCATGGAAGAATGGAGCTGGAGCTGCCATTTATGGAGATGAAGGAGCATTGGGGACTTTCTTCTGTTTAGGGGCGGTGATGAGGATGGCATGGGAGACGCATCTGGGATTGGGGTGAGTTAAGACTGGGAAGTGAGAGAGTCTTGGGATGGGAGGGGTGGGCATTTGGGCAGCTGAGCTGTGGGGCCTTGTTTTTATTCCTGACAGTGGAGGTGTGTTTATACAAGTTAAGGTTAAAAATGATAATATAGTTAATAATAAATTAGTCTTTTCCTAATCGCAAATTATGTGTATTTTATCTAATCTGCCTTTAACAGGTATTGGAATAAAGTTAACTACAGCTTTCTGTGAAAATGTCAGTTCTGATATCACAGAGCGTAATAAATTATGTAGAAGAAGAAAACATTCCTGCCCTGAAAGCTCTTCTTGAAAAATGCAAAGATGTAGATGAGAGAAATGAGGTAAGACCACGTCCCCCCTCTCTTTTTTTTCCCATGCCTAGTGTGGGGCTTGAACTCATAACCCTGGAATAAGGAGTTAGATGCTCTACTGACTAAGCCAGGCAGGCACCCCCAAGACCAAGTTTCTAAAATTAAATTCTTTTCACAAATATTTGTTGACTGCTGACTACTGTGTACAAGGCACTGTGCTAAGAATACAGGTGAGTATGAAATATAAAGTTAAGCTTGGTCAGATTGTTAAAAGTACTTCAAAGGGGCACCTGGGTGGGTTAAGCTCTACCTTCAGCTCAGGTCATGATCTCAGGGTCCTGGGATCGAGCCCCACATTGGGCTGTCTGCTCAGCGGGGAGCCTGCTTCCTCCTCTCTTTCTGCCTGCTACTCTGCCTACTTGTGATCTCTCTCTCTGTCAAATAAGTAAAATCTTAAAAAAAAAGTACCTCAAATTCCATACTTTTGGAATACATTTGAACTTACATGATTGAATATGGAATTTAGATTTATGATTGACTCTTCTTTTAGATGAAATAATCAGTACTTGGGAAGTTTGATTACTAAAGTCTGAAGTGTTTCTAGGAAGTTTTAGAGAACTTCTAGACCCAGTCTTTCTAGAAATAGTTTAACTAGACAAAATATTTCAAATATTTTCTTTAATGGAATCTTAGTTCTTTTTCTGACCTATTCATTCCACACACTTAGGGATTTTAAAGAGCTTACATCTTTTTTTTTTTTTTTTAAAGATTTTTATTTATTTATTTGACAGAGAGAAATCACAAGTAGGCAGAGAGGCAGGCAGAGAGAGAGGGGGAAGCAGGCTCCCTGCTGAGCAGAGAGCCCGATGCGGGACTCGATCCCAGGACTCTGAGATCATGACCTGAGCCGAAGGCAGCGGCTTAACCCACTGAGCCACCCAGGCGCCCCAGAGCTTACATCTTTAAGACAGTTAAATAGGTCATGTGTTTTGTTTAACAAGATAGGGAAGTATATATTTACCATTTTCATTAACTTCTATTAGGTATTTCTATTCAACAATTAAGTAAGCTGTTGACTGTATTTTATCATGAAGCACCATATTACAGCATTTTAGGGACTAGGAAACTTTTTGTATGAAATTTTGAAGTGTCAAAGTTTGTATTTTAAAAATTTAAGAAAAATGAAACTTTAGGGGTACCTGACTGGCTCAGCTTGAAGAGCATGTGACTGTTTATCTTGTGATGGTGAGTTTGAGCCTCACATTGGGTGCAGAGCTTACTTAAAAATAAATGAGTGTATGAATGAGTGAATGAATAAACTTAAGAAAAAAACCCAAAACTTTCTTAAAACTGTATTTTCAATGTAACGTAATTTTTTTGCCAGTGAATAAGGTGAATGAGGAGTGATACATACATATGTATGTCTGTATGTGTATACATATATGTGTCGGTGTATGCAGACATATAAAGAGTTTCGTTTTTTTTGCTGTGGGGAAAAAACATAAAATTTATCATCCGAACCATTTCATTTGTGTTCATTCGTGCATCTGGTGCATAATGTTGTGAAATATCTCCAGAACTTCTTCAAATCTCAAACTCCATACCTACAAAACGGCGCCTGCCTACTTCTTTCTCTCGCCATCCCCAGGTAGCTGCTCTTCCGCTTTCCGTTCCTGGAGTCTGACTCCTCTCAGTACGTCATAAAGGTGGAATCACACAGTAGTTGTCTTTGCGACGGCTGATTTCACTTAGCATAATATCCTTAAAGTTCAATCATGTTGTGGCATATGACAAGATTTCTTTCCTTATTTTTTTATTTTTTAAAAGATTTTATTTTATTTATGTGAGAGAGAGAGAGGGGAAAAACAACAAAGGAGCAGTGAGGAGGGCAGAAGGAGGGAGTAGGAGGGAGCCCGATGCCGGACTTGATCCCAGGACCCTGAGATCATGACCTGAGCCAAAGGTAGACACTTAACTGGCTGAGCCACCCACACATCCTGATTTCTTTCCTTTTTAAAGCTGAATACTATTCCATTGAATTTTGCTTATGCATTTATCTATTGATGGACATTTGGGTTTTTTCTTCCTCTTGTCTATTGTGAATAGTGCTGCTATGAACACGAATATGCAAATATTGCAAAATTTTTTAAAGCTGTGGAATCAGCAGTTATTACTTATGATTATATTATTATTTTTGACCTAGTTTACCTGATTTCATTAAACACTAACTGTCATAAAGAAATCTTAACATAGAATTTTGTTAGTGCATAGCAAAATTTGTTATTGCGATAACCTTATGGGAGTTAATGATTTTATCCGATCAGCTCCTTTAATTTGCATAGCAACTCTATAAAGAATAGTGCTGTTACTTATCTTGATTTACAGGTAAATGGCTTAATTCCTTAGCTTCCTATTCCAGATACTGTCTGGTAGAACCCAAGTTTGAACTCTGTTCTGTTTTATTTCAGACTGTAATCTGTTTATGCTCTATTGCCATTCTTTGCATTTTCAGAATAAGTTCATCTAATGATGTGCCAATATTTTCAGTGTTCCTATATGTTTTGGTTAGAGCACAGTATGTTTTGGTTAGGTAACTCTTCTGTGATTATGAGTTGTCAATAATTGATCTACATAAATAAGAGAGAAAATTTGTAACTGGAGATTGTTGTTATAAAGAACTGCTTACAAGAGTAGTTGTTTTATTAGCATTTAACTGATACGAATAGTATTTATTTTAAAAATTTTTAATATATATATATATATATATTTATTTATTTAGAGAACACACAAGAGGAGGGAGGTGCAGAGGGAGAGGGATAATCTCAAGCAGACTCCATGCTGAGTGTGGAGCCTGATTTGGGGCTCGATCTCACAACCCCGAGATCATGACCTGAGGTGAAATCAAGAGTCAGCTGCTCAACTGACTGAGCCACCCAGGCACCCCTGATTTTAATGGTATTTATATTTAAGTTTAATATTGCATTGGTTGAAATTGGAGTTTTAAAATAGTGATTGGAAACAACCTGGATTGTTTAGTTATGGCTGAGTGTGAGGGTTGGAGAGAAAGTTGCTTTCTCAAGGCCTTTTTTGGCATTTTGCTTCTATAGCTATGGATAAAATGTAAATTTTTTAGAATTTTGTAAAGTTGTATGGATTTTTTTCTTTCTTGCCCTTTAAAGTATTTAATTAATTTATATTAATGTGTTTTATCAATTTTGAAAAAGTCTCTTAAAGATTACATCAATAAAATAAAATAATGTGGGGAAAATTGCCATACCGTGTTTTAGCATACAATTGGCTGCCATCAATAAATGCTAATTTCTTGCCTTCTTTTCTGTCTGCTTTATTTATAAACTAGGTAGCTCTTGGCATGTGAATATTCTCGATGATGATGGATCTTTGCCCTTTGTCTCTCTACTTTCCTTTCCTTTTTTCCCTCTCCTCTCCTCAAAAAGATCAAATTTACTCTCAGCTCTTCTTGGTACAAGATTATAGTGCTGAGGTTGGGCAGTATTCTCCTAGGAAGATGAAGTGGGACTTAAAATTCAAGGAGTGCATTTTGGTAGGTGAGCTAGTCTAACTACCGAGCTGTCCTGGCTACTTGGCTAGAGCAGTATCATGGGATTATTTCCAGCTGCAAGGGAAGCTGAACAATGTGGGGTTTTTTTTTTTTTTTCTTTTTTAGCTGAGCACATTGCTAAACAAAATCCCCTAAATAAAATCCCATCACTCTGGATACTGGAGAGACAACTAATATTTAGTTTTTGCAAGAGAAACTGATAACTACTCAGGTCTTTTGTCTGGCTTGTTTCTAGTTACGAGATTTATACCATCTTTCTTATTTATGTTATAGGTATTTATGCACATTTATGTTATTTTTTTCCCTTATAGTCTAGAAGCACCTGTCTCTGTGAACAATCTGAAATGTGACTGTGACCCCAGAAAGTAAACAGAAAGCTTCTGAGTCTCTGCAATTACTAATCTGAAAACTCTAATGTAAAATTCATACATCCTTAGGGCCATGGATTCAGGAATAATTGGCTTTAATTTATGTATTATACCGATGACCTAGTTACATCATTTTTTATCTCAGGTGATTAGAAGGGAGAAGGATGCTATAGAAAGTTTGTCAGAGAGGTGTTAGAGCTGGCAGAGGCAAGCTTGATGTAATAATTGATGTCTGTAGTTATGACTCAGTTGTGAACATGATGTTTAAGGTAATCTGTTCAACAAGTAGTAAGTAGTATGTGCATTGCTTTTGAAAATAATGGTTATCATACTATGTAATCAAATTTAATGTTTAAGGGATAAACTTTTTCACCTGGAAAATCTATTTGTGCATAATACCTCATTCCATAATGACCTTGGTTGAATGACATACAATTTAGTATCCATTGTTATATAAGAATGTCTGTATTTAATGTGTATTTTTGTACTTTGTTTAAAGGAGTATTTGTGTTTAACCCTTTACCTGTATTACTCTTATAATAGCCTTTTTTATTTTGTCAGTTATTATAACTTGCTTTTTTTGTATGTTGCCACTGACATATTTTTTAATTCGTTGAGACTTTACTTGCTCATTTATTTAACAAGTATTTGAGTACCTGTGTGACAGTCACTGTCCTTCGCACTGGCGATACAATATGATGATGATGATGATGATGATGATGATGATTGTATTATTTTTGCATCTACACTTATGTTGGTTTTTTCCATACAGTGCAATATTATTCTCAGGTGTACAATTTAGTAATTCAGCACTTCCATACAATACCAAGTGCGCTCCTTACTCCCCATCACCTGTTTAGCCCATCCCCCACTCATCTACCCTCTGTTAACCATCAATTTGTTCTCTTTATTTTATTTTTTGAAAGACTTTATTTATTTATTTATTTGTTAGAGAGAGAGAGAGAGAGAGACAACAGCGAGAGAGGAAACACAAGCAGGGGGAGTGGGAGAGGGAGAAGCAGGCCTCCAGCTGAGCAGGGAGCCTGATCCTGGGCTTGATCCCAGGACACTGGGATCATGACTTGAGATGAAACCAGACCCTTAATGACTGAGCCACTCAAAATATAGTTTTCTATATTTTGGAGTCTTTTTCTTGGTTTGTCTCTCTTTTTTGAGGAATACGGTATTAAAGAAAACAGACATGCTTCTCACCCTCAGAGCCTTTAGGAGAAATGGACAATGATCAGTTACTAATCACACAAATAAAAGTAATTACAAATGAGGATTAGTATACTAAAGAAAATTAGAGTGCATTAGTTAGGGTTCCTTGAGGGGTTGATGTTCACCCAAGAGTAGAAAGATAGGTGGTAGTTAATTGGGTGAAACAGAGGGAAAACTTTGTGTGAGGATCCAGAAGTGGGAAAGAGTTTAAGGGTATGTTGGTGAGGAGGGAATGGCACAGAGTAAGTTCTAAGGTAGTAATGCCATGGCCACTGTAAATATTTTGGTTCTGATCCAAAAGAGCACTAGAAAACCACGAGGATTTTATGCAGAGAAATGATGCCATATTAGTATTTAAAAGAATCACAGATATTTCCCCCTACACTGATATACACATACTAAGTACATGTTTAAAAGAATTATTTGTCCAATTGAACTTAATTTTTGGTGTACATTTTGTCTTATATACCTTAGTATGTTTTAAACCTTCAGTACTATCACTGTGAGCCCAGTGCTCCTCCTCTGTTTCATCCACGGCACTTATGGAAGATGACCGTGTGTGTACGTACGTGGGGTAGGTGAGTCTTGCTGCTGGAGGGAACCCATCACAGGACCTGGCCGCCCAGGCCCTGCCGCACTGTCTCAGAGCTCAGGAATTACTGTCTCTTACTTCTGTGGCTCATTCTTGGCACCCAGGCTGGGCAGTTGTGGTGTAATGAGAAGAAGCTTTAGTTTGAGTTAAGGTTTTAAGGGAGATCTTAAAAAACGATATACATATTATATATAACACCTGTTTTGTTTCTGTTTATTGTTTTATTTTCCTGCCTCTTGCCCTGATGAACATCTTATATATACAGTTAAAATCACATTCTATATCATATTCTATCTGGTATTGTTAGAAAATTTGGTTACCATAGATTTGCTGAGATTTTTATACACATTGTAGTAACTATTTTTCAGAGCCCAGTGTTCATGTTTTACTTATTTTGAATGAAACTGTAGTGCCGAAACCAGACTACTACTGCTGTAGTGAAAACATGTTTCAGGGATGCCTGGGTGGTTCAGTCAGTTAAGCATCTGCCTTCTGTTCTGGTCATGATCCCAGGGTCCTGGGATGGAATCCCACATTGGGCTCCCTGCTCAGCGGGGAGCCTGCTTCTCCCTCTGCCTGTTGCTCCCCCTGCTTATGCTCTCTCTCTGACAAATAAATAAAATCTTTACAAAAAATTTCGTTTTCTCTTTGACTTCTATATTATTAGCAGACTGAAAAGATTTCAAAGGTGTTTCTAAATTTAAATTCTGTAAACAACGTTTAACATACCGTTGTGAAAACGTAAGTGCGGTCTATCTAACTGCGGTGTTCCATAAAGCCCTGTGTGTCTTTTTTGTTCTCTAGTGTGGCCAGACCCCGTTGATGATAGCTGCTGAGCAAGGCAATCTGGAAATAGTGAAAGAGTTAATTAAGAATGGAGCTAATTGCAATCTGGAAGATTTGGTATATAGTAAAATAATCTACTTATTTGTTGTCTTTTTCTTTTCCTTAACTTTGTTCTTTGTTTTTAAGAAGTGGCTCAGAATTAGTAGATTACAGTTACTCTTTCAGATCTAGCTTAACTTTGCCTAATAATATGCTAAGTCAGTTTTTAAAGGGGTGATGCAGGAGAGAATTTTTATTTTTATTATTATTATTTTTTTACTATATGCTGGCTAACTGAACATAATAAAAAATGAAAAGAAATAAAACATTTTTACTTTAAATGAAAAGCTTCAGCTCTTCATTTGTAAGTATAGATGGCTCTGGCTGAAAAGGAGCACATATGTTTGGGTACTTGTGGCCTTTCTTTAAAAATCAAGGGCAGTAGTTTTTTCTTTACCCTGTAGTTTCTAAATTTATCTTATGGGATCGCCTTAGATTGATAGCCAGTGAACGTGCTCTTAAATCTGATGACAGCCTCTCTATTTCAGTTTATAGTAAGGGTTGCCAGCCACAAGGATTAGCTTTAAGGTTTTGATTGTCATCTTTCTTTTTAAAAAAACAAAAAAAAACAAAAAAACACCACAGTATGTGATTAGACGGGCCGTGCAAAGACTGCCCGAGTGCTTGGGCCCCCCAGCTGATGTGCAGAGATATTCTTAACAGAGCCCGTGCTGCAGTGTTATTTTAGAGTGGTTCAGAGTGGGCCAGATCATGTCAGTTTGGTATGATCATTTGGTATGTAAGCCTGAATTTAGTGTTCCTCACTTTGGATTGTTATTTTTGGTATTAAAATGGTGACATTGGTGACTGTGTGTTCAAGGATAACTGGACAGCGCTTATATCGGCATCAAAGGAAGGGCACGTGCACATCGTGGAGGAACTGCTTAAATGTGGGGTCAACCTGGAGCACCGCGACATGGTATGTATGTCAGTTATGATATGTTGTTTAATTCGCTGGAATCTTAACGTAATAGATACATCTGCAACATTG
Organism: Neogale vison; assembly: GCF_020171115.1. Taxonomy (NCBI): domain Eukaryota; kingdom Metazoa; phylum Chordata; class Mammalia; order Carnivora; family Mustelidae; genus Neogale; species Neogale vison. The sequence goes on from NC_058098.1 coordinate 138,172,780, forward strand.
TATTTTTGTGTGTGAGGTTATATTATGATAATGCTTTTAGGATTTGGGGCTGGGCATTGATGACTCACAAGAATGTGTGAAAACCCAGGTGATATAGTGACCATCTTTTAGAATACTCTTAGTCATCATTTTCAGTTTATTTCAGAGTTTAAAATTCAGAAATATTATTAAAAACAACTCATTAACTTTTAGTATATCAGTGTTTTAAAACTTTATGAGAGAACGGTTTCCTTTAAGAGGAACTTAAAGAGGGACAGTATAGTTTAAAAAATATTTTCAGTTGTTTAAAGTTATAACTTTCAGAGTAATATTTATAAATCTATTTTAAAAATGTGATTGTGTTCAGACATGCCATCTATACACATTACAGGTTTAACAAGAAATGATTCTTAATTATCTTAGTTCTTATGTGTTCCTGGCATCTCCTTAAACGTAAAGATGAAGAAAGAGATCATTTCCAGCTCATTTTTTCTGCAAAATGTTCAGCCTTTTCCAAAGTTAATTTTAACTTTAGAGGAAGGAATTGATCTACCTTGAGGTATAAAATGTGTACTGCTCCACTGATAATGCTTTATGAAGTGCAGGTGGTCTGAGTTTGTAAGAAACTGCAGTGTTCTACCATCTTGATTATAATTTACACAGTGTGCTTCCCTGTTAATCTTGTATGTATTCTCAAACTGAATGAAGTAGGTGGTATACTTATTTTATAGGAAAATACAGAACCATTTATATCCTACTTGTTTGTGAAAAGAAGTTAAAGTATATTGCTATAAAAGTTGAGAGAGAAAAGATCATGATGTCAGTAACCTAGGTAGAGGATGGGTTGGTATGGCAGGTGAGAATAAAATGTGGTGTTCTCATCTTACTGGGATATAACGTAGAAGGGAAATGGGGGGGGTTCCTAGTTCTCAATATTTTATTAAAGGCACCAAACCAGTTAATCAGGTGAATTAATATTAAGTGTCTATTCTATGCCTGGTCTCTTTATGTGCTTTTTAGCTTCTCTGTGGTTAGCTGACTTCTCAGAACAATCCTCTGGGCTAGGGATTCATCTTGTTCTCAGCGCATATAGTTCAGGATATTGAAACTGAAAGAAGTACCCTTTGCCCAAAGCAGTCAGGCTGAGTGTTGAACCCAGGTCTGCCTTACTCCAAAGTTTTTTCTCTATTGCTTTTCCACATGTATTAATAGGGAGTTAGGAACCATAAAGTACACATTATGAATGTGTCAATCTTAGTAATTTTGTACAAAATGATCTTAAGCTTTTTTAGTTTTTAATATGTTTATTTCCCCTAAGTAATTACCACAGTATCTTTTAACATATTTATGGAGTCTTTATGTTTGGCTTTAAAACACCAAAATTGGGGAAACTGAGGGCTGTGTCTCCCTGAATAGTTAGTGTTGAGGGACCCTAACCTCATAGGACTGGGTGGGTGGTAGTAACGGCTGAGCTGTGAGGGAAGGCAGAGTCCCTGGGACCTGTGCAGGGGAGGAGAGTGACCACCAGGGATTGTCTTTGGGTCCAGGAAGAACCAGAATATAACATCTCGAAGTCTAGTGGGAATTTTTTTTCATGTAAGGATTTTTTCTTAAAAGGACCTTTGTGGGTGCTAAACTAAAGGTATTCTAATCTTTTCATTTTGCAAATTCGGGTATAGTTTTCTCCTAGATTCTTGCATAGAGTGACATTATACAAATTAAAAGGAAAACATGATATTCAAACAATTCTGGGCAGGCATTTTAAAGATTAAAATGTTGGTGTATATAAGACTTTATAACAAATGCCAGGCTCTATAATTTGACCTAAATTAATTGTCAGCCTTTCCTAGTCTTTGATGACCTTAACCCTTTTGAAGATTACTCCTCTGGCATTTTTATTTTTTATTTTTTGCTTTTTATTTTATTTTATTTAGATTTTATTTATTAGAGAGAGAGGAGTGCATGCATGAGAGCGGGGGGGATGGGCACAGGGAGAAGGAGAAGCAGACTGTCCACTGAGCAGGGAGCCCCATGTGGGGCTTGATCCCAGGACCCCAAGATCATGACCTGAGCCACCCAGGGACCCCTCCTCTGGCATTTTTAGGATGTCTCTCAATTTAGATTGTTTGATGTTTCTCATGATGAGGTTGGGATTGTGCTCTGCTGGATAGGATAGCACAGAGATGGTGTTCTCTTCTCAGCGTACCACATGTAGGTACATAATAGCAGGCCTGTCGCTGGTGATGTTAACCTTGATCTCTTGGTTAAGGTAGTATCTGCCAGATTTCTTCACTGTAAGCTTACTATTTCCCCCTTTGTAATTACTAAGCATTTTGGAGAAGATACTTTGAAACTATACAGATGTCCTGCTTTTGAGTGAACTTTCATTTATTTTACCATCTGCCAATATATCTTGCATGCAGAGTTATTACTGTGGTGTTATAATGGTGATTTTTCTACTTCCCTCATTCCCTATATATACATTGATTAATTCGAATTCTTCTGTGAGGAAGAGTTCTTTCTCTTTCCATGTCTCTATGGATCTGTATGTTAGATATCTGTAGATACATGTACTCTGATGAATATTTATTTTATTATTTGGGTTATAATTTAGTTCTGTGCTTACTTTCCTGCTTGGGTTGTTCCAACTTTGGCCATTGGGAGCTCCTCTGCCCTTTTGAGATGTCCTGCCCTATCCTTTTTTTTTAAAGCCCTTTTTTTCTGGCATCCCATACTTCAGGCCCAGGTTTATCTTGTATTTTATCTCTTATTTTCCTAATTATCAGCTCTGGAATCAATCAGTTTTCCAAGGAACTTGGAAAACTTCCAAGGTTTCTTTTATTGGAAAATGTTATTGAGAAGCCAGTATCTTGGTTTAGGTGTTAGGTGAGCTTATTTTTACGGGGGTGTCACTACCTATAGTCCTTCTCAATGGGTAAACATAGAAAACACATGTCTGTATACTAACTCTTGCATATACATGCATCTGTTTCTATATTTGTGTGTGTATTTTTAAAGAGACCAGGTTGATACTGCAAACCAATTTGTTATCATCTTTTCCCTTTCCTTAATTTGTAACTCTTTTCTGATGGTGAGAAATTGGGCTCTATTACCTACACAACATATTTACTTATTTGTTTAACTCTAGTATACATATAAAGCAGTTCCAGAATTGCTAATCAATACTCTGAGAGAAACAGATTTACCTACTAAATACAGTATTTGTGTTCAGTTCTTTCTTTAACATTATAGTATCCAGTCAAAATACTGCTTTCCAAAGTTACCTAGGGTTAGCATCTAAGTAGTTCTGTGATTATGTGGTTCATTTGTGATATAGTTAGATGCATTTGGCCCAGTCTGTATTCAGTTTTTTCTTTCCGTATTCTGGTTGCTTTTTACATTTGCATACAGTTAAGTTCACTCCTTTGGTGTATAGCTCTGTGGCTTTTGACAAGCACATAATGTCTTACGTCTCCCGCCACATTCCGTATAGAGCGGTTCCACCCCTCAGCGGCACTCCTACCTGCTCCTTTGTAATTGTCGCCTCTACCCACTTCTCAGCCGTTTCGGACCACTGATCTGTTTTCTCTTTCGACAGTTGTGCCTTTTTCAGATCAGGGCAAGTATTTTTTTAATCTCCTTTTTAGTGATGATGAAAGAGACTGAGAAGGATTAAGTGATTTATATTGTCAAAACGGAATGTGGGTTAAATGTTGGTTTTAAAAAAACCAAAACATTTATTTCTTCACATAATTTGATGACATTGGTCTTTTTTACTGAATTGCATTATAGCTGAAGAGAAAATTGCTTAAAATAAAAAAGAAAACAAAATTGCTCCTGTAGTTTAGAAAATAAAATATCACGCTGATCATTCACACTTGGTGAATTCACCCTGAAAATCATGATCTGCAGATGTCTGCCTTAGCATCCTCTCTTTTTTAGCAGAGGTGCTGTACTGATCTGGGATTTATAGGATGTGTTTAAATGCAGCAGTTGAATGTGATTGCTAGAAATCCTCTCTAGAAAAAAAAAATCTAGACTCATGCAAGAATATCTAGGGACATAGAAAGCGTTTCAAAGAAAAAATTTTTAAACAGTCAAAATAAATCTTGGAAATTTGAAAAATCTAACATGAATGTTCTCTATTTTAGTTTCCATGATATAGTCAACATTTGGAGTAATCACTTACGGAATTAAGAGATTTGACTTATTTCAGATACTATTGTGTTATTTGGGGAGTTTAGGATTTAAAACTACGTAGTAGTGTCTTAATAAACAATGGTTTTATATAGAAATATTCAAAGAAGGAACTTCATTAATGGCATTTTTGTGCTTGGCACAAAATGACAAAAAGTTTTCTCTTTCCCCAACTCTTTTGTCCTTAGGGAGGATGGACAGCACTTATGTGGGCATGTTACAAAGGCCGTACTGACGTGGTGGAGTTGCTTCTTTCTCATGGTGCCAATCCGAGTGTCACTGGTTTGGTAAGCATTTACAAAAACTTCACTCTAATATAAGTGGTAAGCTCTCTTAGGTAATACTTAAGGCTGGTTATATTTTAGACTTCATATTAGATAGAAATTAGCTAGATCTTACTAAAAATAATAATGCAGGATATGATTTCAAATCACAATGAGAATTTTTTTCTCAAGATAAGCTTATTTCTCAGTTTTTGTCAACAAAATGGTAACTCTTAGAGCTTAAATGTTAATTATAACTATATAACCTTTCAGAAGGAGATTTTGGAATCTCTGTGTCATATTGCCTGTTTTCTGTGGGTATGCATTCTTACTCTAAATTTATTTAAGGAAAAGGGGTGTTTACCAAATATCCATGCCATTTCTCCATACATCTCTCTACATGATAATATATGCGTTACTACTCTGCTTGATCTCAGACTGCAGGTTGAGAGATTATCCTTCTGAGAGGGGATATCCTTTTTTACTGTATACATATGTCAGATAATCATGTTGTAAACTTTAAATATCTTGTGATTTTATTTGTCAGTTATACTCAATAAAGCTGAAAAAAGGTGAAACTTAATTCAGGTTAATAGAAGGATTACGTAAGTTAATAGAAGGATTATATTATACCTTTCTCTTACTAGTCTTTCCTGTTGGCTAGGTAATCATATTAAATGTATTAATCTGTAAAAATAAATGTGTTCATAATATATATATATATTTAAGGTTGAGTGCATCTTATTAGCTGATTATGTCTTATGAGTATTACATGTTTTTTTAAAGTGGAGAATGATCTATAACTTAATTTTTAAAAATATTACTTTGTGTTACTCCCTTTATTACTTACTTTTCTTAGCAAATGTTTGTTGTAAATATCCACCTAAAAGATTTTTCTTTCCCTCCCTCCCTTGCATCCTCCCTCCTCATCTCCTGTTCTGTGTGCCTACTTCCCCCCTACCTGTCTCCCAGCAGTACAGTGTTTACCCAATCATTTGGGCAGCAGGGAGAGGCCATGCAGATATAGTGCATCTTTTGCTGCAAAATGGGGCTAAAGTCAACTGCTCTGATAAGGTAGGTCAGCAGGATCTTTCCAGGTTCCAGTCCGTATTATGTGCACTCAGTGTGTCTAAATGCAAGGTTTTTCATGTGATCTCATGAGACTCTGCTGGCTAATATTCTATTGATACATGTTAATGTATTTTATATAGACAGATGGGTGGATCCTGTACATGTATTATCTACTAGGTGTCCCTCCTTTTTTTTTTTTTTTTTTTTTTTAACATCACATTCATCATTCTCTGGAGAATAGGGAAGATTCCATCTATTTTCATTATTTGCAGTTTTCTCTTTTAACTCTTATTCCTCCCTTTAGGAGGAGGGTAGCTGCTTTCTCTGGATGCTTGCCAGATTGATCTTTCTGAAATTCAGGTTTAGTTCTCTCTCTCTCATGTTCAAAGGCTGGAGACATCAATCCCTGGTATGATGTGTGAAGACAGCCCTTGGCTCCCTTTCTGCCCTTTCTCCTGCCTTCTGAACCCTAAAACTGCTTTGCTGCTAGACTGCCAAAGGGTGCAGGTGCCTGGATTCAGCTGGTTTGAGCCCTTCATGCCTTTGCATGTGCTCTTTCAGCGCAGAGAGCCTCTCCTCCTCATCTGCTTGACTTTCTGTCTATCCTTCACACTGAGCTCATTTCCATTCGCTTCAGAAAATTTCCCAGAATTTTGTTCTATTCACTTTTTAAATCCTTAATATTCATCCTAAACACTTAATGAGTATATAATTAGAACTTGACACCCTGTGGGTAACTGTAATCTTTTCAAATTAATAACAGTTCAGTGAAATATAGGAAAATAGCCAATAATTAGACATTTTTGATAATTGGAATATATTCTCAGCATACATTTAAGTAAAATAATATTGCTTAATCTGATGGGAATGTTGGGAGTCATCCTTATGTTAATCTGGGTGGTGCTTGTATGGATATATACATATGTAGAAAACCCAAGTAGTACATTTAAGATAGATGTTTTTTATTTTATTTATTTATATTTTAGATTTTATTTATTTGAAAGTGGTGGGCGGGGAGGGGCAGAGGAAGAGGAAGAAAAAGACTCCCTGCCAAGCGTGGAGCCTCACTCACAGGGCTCAGTCCCAGGACGCTGAGATCATGACCTGAGCCAAAGTTAGGTGGTTAACCAACTGAGACACCCAGGTGCCCCTAGATTGATGTATTTTATATACTTTATGTAGGCTATGCTCATTAAAAAAAAGTATTACCTAAAATAATAGGTTAACAAGGACTGTAAAGAGACTATTACAAATATTTATAATATGGCATTTAAAAATACTGTATTTTGGGACTATTCATTAATCCAGAATGGCTGTCTTTTTTTTTTTTTTTTTCTTCTCACATTCTTGTTTAAATTCTAGTTAGTTAACATACAATGCAATGTTGGTTTCAGGAGTAGAATTCAGTGATTCATCGCTTAACATACAACACCTGTGCTCATCAAGATTGGCTGTCTTTTTTTCAGATTAGTGAGGTTTTATTTTATGTCCAAAGTGGATATGGTTCTCTCTGTTGATGTTTCTGATTTGACACTTTAGTATGATGGTGAAATCTTTGATTTCTCTTTCTGGCCTACTGAAAAATGCTTTATGTGACCTGGCATGCATGGCCCCTCCAGAATCAGGTATTATGCTACCTAGTCTGTCACACTGACATTTCGAGAAAAGTTTAGTACCTACTGTGTGCAGTACTCTGTATCTGTACTAAACACAGAAGATAGAAAAACAAAGTTCCTTGGTCATACTTGCCACATTTCAAGTGCTCAACAGCTATATGAGACCAGTGGCTACTGTATTGGCCAGTGCAGAATTAGAGAGCATTTCCATCGGCATAGAACTTTTTTGTTAAAGCTGTTACAGAAAGGAGGCATTTATTACATGTTTATTTCAGTCTGTAGTCTCATGTAGTTAAAGATCACCATGGGTATTCATACATCTCTTGATTACCAGACTCCCCAAAGACACAACATTGCTTTTATGCATAATGTGCATTCTCTCATGTTTTTTGGATCACATTCCAGGCGAAGGTGCTTTTAAGTGCAGTTTTTAGGGAAGTCTATTTTGTCAAGTTTAGAGGCTGATTTGGGGGTGGTCGTTAAGAGCACAGACTGAAGCAGGCTGTTGGGGTCATGGGTCTCTACCTCTTGGTACCTTTGTGACTTTAAGCCTGTAATTAATTTCTCAGGGCGTCATTTGCTGTCGGTCAAAATGTGATATTTCAAATTATCCTTATTCTTATGATAAGGATTACATGAGTTAACCCATGTAAAGTAGTTAGAATTATATTTGTCATTTGGTTCTTAATGTTTTTGCCTGTAGTCAGACTGTTGGACTTTAAATTTATTTCACAAGGTGCTGGAAGCAATGAAAGCTTGTTGAAGATTAGAGGCTGCATGACTTTATGATGGAAAAATTGCACTAATTATAAAAGCTAAAGTTGGTTAAAAGAAGTTTCATATACTGGTTAATCATCGCTTCAGGAGAAAAAAACTGGGGAAAATATGGCGTATCTAGGATTAAAGTTATAATTTGTATAAACAGTAATTTAAGAATACTCAATATGATTTTTATTGAATTTATGTTGAGAAAGTTTCTTTTATCATAGTTCTAATAATAATTTTATATTTTTAATTGTATTTTTGTAGTATGGAACTACCCCTCTTGTTTGGGCTGCACGGAAGGGTCATTTGGAGTGTGTTAAACATTTATTGGCCATGGGAGCTGATGTTGATCAAGAAGGAGCTGTAAGTATCTTTTCTATTTAATAAACCCTCGTAATAAAGATTGTTTTTAGTTTTAAGGGGAGAGAATGTTTTTTCTTAGTATATGTCTAGAACATTTTCCCTAAAGTTCTTAAGTGATACTTAGAAAAACAAGCATTTTCTTTCTATTATCCTGAAAAATATATTATGTCCTAGATAGTATGTACTATAAATCTATGCTTCTTTTTTTTTTTTAAGATTTTATTTATTTATTTGACAGAGAGAGATCACAAGTAGGCAGAGAGGCAGGCAGAGAGAGAGAGAGAGGAGGAAGCAGGCTCCCTGTGGAGCAGAGAGCCCGATGTGGGATTCGATCCCAGGACCCTATGATCATGACCTGAGCCGAAGGCAGCGGCTTAACCCACTGAGCCACCCAGACGCCCTAAATACATGCTTTTAAAGATCTATTGCTAGTGCATGTAAATTTTGGGAGGCTAAAACTATAAAGAATATCTTACAGTCATCTTACTGTTGATTGAATCAGTACTGAAATACTCTTTAAATCAAATAGTTTGAAATACTATTAATTATGGGGAAAAGTTATGCTCTGTTAAAATACCTTTTCCTTAAATCGCTTCTTGGCCTTTTGGCTAAGATCAAGTGAAAATACCGTTTCCTTAAAATATTAAAATAATATTGTAATTTTTTAGATATTTTTAGCTGTGACTTATTTTCCTCTCCAATAGATTTAAAAACTTCAAAAATCAGCAGTCAAAACCTAGAAAGTTTAAAAATTGGTTCACTACATCCTACCAAGTAGCAGTTACTAATTCCTTATTGAGCACACACTGTGCACGCAGCCAAATGTGCTGGTACTGGAGAAGCCTAGTGGATGGCTTTTCCCTTGAACTTGTGAAAGCATAGTTAAAGGAAATGATATTGATGCATAAGAAATTATTAATACAAAGTATTCTTTGTAAAATTAAATATTATGTGAGATGGATCATGACGTATTGAGAAGGGTACTACCAGACCTCTGGCTGCTTTGTAACAAAAGTGGATTCTGAATCACACTTGGCTTAATATCAGCCGTTCCTCCTATTTTCCATATTGGCAGACGCTCCTAATTGCTGACCTTAATAGAGTATATAATATTTTTAGTGTTGTGTGGAGGAGGAGTATGATTTTTAGATAGCCATGAAATTCATACCTTTCACTTTCCTTTTTTCTGGACAGTTTATCAAGAGGATAAGTGGCTTATTTCTAGGATTTTTGACTCTTTCAGGATTTTAAAAGTTTATATTATTTTAATATGTCAGAGAATTATGACTCAGTTTGGGGAGCTGATTTATGACTGGGATATTTCAATAAGGAAATTATATGACATCTCAACATAGGTCAGTTTCTTAGGAAGCGACTTTAATATTTCTTTTGGTAATGAGTCAGGTTCTTCTGTTGGGTGATTTATTGTTATAAATTAGATGTGTAGCTTTTTTTTTTTAATATTTTATTTATTTTAGAGAGAGCATGCAAGCAGAGTAGGGGCAGAGAGAGAGAAAAAAAATCCTCAACCAGACTCCCCGGATTCTGAGATCATGACCTGAACTGAAATCAAGAGTTGGCCACTTAGCCAACTGAGCCGCCCAAGTACCCAAGATGTGCATTTCTTTTTTTTTTTTTTTTTAAAGATTTTATTTATTTATTTGACAGAGAGAAATCACAAGTAGACAGAGAGGCAGGCAGAAAGAGAGAGAGGGAAGCAGGCTCCCTGCTGAGCAGAGAGCCCGATGCGGGACTCGATCCCAGGACCCTGAGATCATGACCTGAGCCGAAGGCAGCGGCTTAACCCACTGAGCCACCCAGGCGCCCCCAAGATGTGCATTTCTTAAAAGAACCACTAAGAATGAGATCATTTTTGAAAATGTAGTTTCTAGATCACTGTGAAACTACAAAATGTAGTTTCTAGATTCACAGTGATCTAGATCATACATAATATCATATATGATATGATATATCATATATATCATATATATGATAATATATAATATATATATACATGATAATATATACTTATTATATAAGTATAATATATTATACTTTATTGAAATATCCTATAGCTGTTAATTCATTGTTTTACTTCAGTTTTTCCTACAGATTTTTATTATAAATAATTCTTTGATTGACCTTTTTTTGGATTATTTAGCTTAGAATGGGTTTCATTTTGAATCATCCCATCTCATCTCATCATATTAGTGAGAGGGTCTGCTCGCTGTCAGCGAATCCAATTTCAGATTATTGTTTAAAGAGTTGAAGAGTCTTAACTGTCCTCTTGACTCAAGAAAATTAATATATCTTCAGAAACAGAAAATAGGTTTCCTAGCTGGTTTTGGTATGTGACTGGTTATTTATATTGGTATTTCATGATTAAAAAATCACTATTAATAATAGGTTGCCTTTTTGAAAACACCAGTTTTATGACTGTGGCATAAATCATATGTTTTCTAGATTATGCTGATTTCTTGGGCTTGTTTTTGTTTTTTAGAATTCAATGACTGCGTTGATTGTGGCAGTGAAAGGAGGCTACACACAGTCAGTAAAAGAAATTTTGAAGAGGAATCCAAATGTAAATTTAACAGATAAGGATGGAAATACAGCTTTGATGATTGCATCAAAGGAGGGACATACAGAGATTGTACAGGATCTCCTTGATGCTGGAACATACGTGAACATACCAGATAGGGTAGGTTACTTATTTGAAGTTCATCTTCTGGTGGTAACAGGATGAAAGATTACATTAACTTCACACACCTTTCAGGATTCTTTGTGTATGTCCTACATTTGTTTTAACAAAAGATGAATTTTATTTCTCTCTCTAAAACTAAGAAGTTACAATATATTCAATCTTTGTGAAGGGTGCTCTTTTTAATCTTTGTCAAATAATACCGTTACTGAAAATGTCACACGTACTATTAGTCTGTAACTGTCCTTGATATCTCTGTAGTGTTTGGTGTTCATGGCTGGTGTTACTCACTTTCTTTAGGCATCAGCTACACTTAACATTTTCAAAATAGTGCCTCTTGCTCTAATCGTTTCTCAGAGCTCTACACTTGTATTTTCAACTTTACTTGAACTGTCTTCTTGAATGTCTGATGGGCTCTAAGAGATACAGCAAGGCTGATATCTTGTTTGGTTCATCCTAACCCTGCTTTTCCTTCAGTCTTCTCCAGTGGCTGGCATCACCATTCACCGAGTCGTTAAAGCCCTAAGTTCTACACATTGGCCTTGATTTATTTTCCCTACCTGCCACATTTAATTTTTCAGCAAGTCCCATTGGCTCTACCTCCAGAACACATCTTGTATCTGTCTACTTCCCTTCTCATGTTCTAATAGGTTGTTGCCTTATTAACTTTTTTCCTTTCTAGAACATACTGATCTTGTTGCTACTTTGGGACCTCAGCACCAGCTATGCTTGGTTGGGAATGCTGATCTTCATAATCCCTATGTGGCCGTCTCCTCCTTGTCATTCTGACCTCAGCTTAAGTATGAGCTCTTCAGAAAGATCTACAGTGACCCAATCAAAAGTCACTGTCCAGTCACTTTCTATGACATCACTGTATTTTAATTTATTTGCATGCCATTTGTCTAATTTTTTGTTTGTGTTTATTGTATGTTGTCTGTCTGTCTCCTCTAGACTGTCAGTTCTTCTAGAGTTGAGAACATGTCTTTCTTGTTTCCCAGTACCTAGAATGGTACATGGCATGTAGTAAGCAATGAGATTTATAACCTTTTATTAACTTACTACTCTGGCACCGCATTAATGCTAACATTCTCAAATAAAATTGGTTTGCTTTGGTTTTGTTTCTGCTTTTAATGTAGTAGTTAAGATACTACACAGGGTGCTGAATTCATTAATCCTCAAGGACTTGCCTCTTGATTTATAACCCATTGAGGCCCACTAAGGATTGAGATGAGCCGTAACTCATGGACATACCTACTCAAATTCCTACAACTGATTTGTAATTTAGAGTAAAAATAAGTTATGCCCATTGCCAAAATGGCATTTTGCATTTGAAATAGTAGGAAGATACATTTAATAATGATTTTTACTTGGTAAATACAGTTTTAGGGCAAAGAGATGTCTTTATGAGGTAATAAACTTCCATCTAATCCTTGTCTGGGGGAATGAGCCAGTCTTATGCACTGCTAGCTTATAATGCCAGATTGCCTAGACTATGGAGACTGGTTTGAGAACTACCCTCTCCCTTAGTAAAATGTGGTTATAAACTCACTGACAGCCCTACCCCTACAAATCCCTTCTTTACAATCCATGGCTTTCTTTAGTTAGAATTATTCTAGTGGTTTTGTATTATGTGATTTCTGAATGTTCATTTGGTTCATTGACATTTAATTTAATTTACATTTATAATGGGAGGTTGGTCACCTTCAAATAGTATGGCTTATTGTTCTGGGTAACTCCTCTTTCTAAACTTCTGTCGTGGAGTTTCAGAAATTCCTCATTTTGAGGTATAACCTGTCTCTTACTCTAAGGCTAATAATGTCTGGTTATTAATGTTAGTTAACTAAAACTTTTCTGTTATTTTGAGATACTCTTTTTCCCAAAAAATTTGCAGAGAAGTATCTATTAATATACGATTAACTTCAAAACAGCGTTTATTTGTTCTTATTATCAGTTTATCCTTTTTTTTTCTCTTTTGTCTTTTTAGAGTGGGGATACTGTGTTGATCGGTGCTGTCAGAGGTGGTCACGTGGAAATTGTCCGAGCACTTCTCCAGAAGTACGCTGATATAGACATTAGAGGACAGGTGTGTGCATCCCGTGCTGCGGTCCTCTGCGCACAGTTTACACGTTGACTGATGACTGTGCCAATCTTCTGATTGTTCTCTGGAGATGACTTAGTAGATCCCGCCTATATGAATTTTCACTACCATTATTACAGAATTTCTCTATTAATGTCATGTTAGATGACAGTAGAGCATGTTCAAAGCTCGTAGTTTTCGAATATGCCTCTCTTACTAGTGTATAAATACATTCAGTCCTGAAATGAGTAGTTCATGCTACTGAGACAGTTGCTGATACTTTGAATGTATCCAATTTATTTATTTACTTTAATATTTTTCCTCTGTTTTGTCTTCTTCGCCCAGATGTTGTTTTTCTATCCTTGCCGTTTTATCTTTCTTCTTCTTCCCTGTTCTGCTTGCCTTTCCAAGGACACCTTGATAGTGACTGTGGACTTTGCTTAAGGCAGTCATAGCTCACAGAGCTACAAAGCTTACTAATATTAGGTAGACCTCCCCTAAACTTGTGAATATATCCAATATTTCAGCAGCTTTAGGTTAAAAATCTGTACTTAATAGTCCATTTTGTTATTGGACAGCCTACATTTCTAACTTAGTTTTCCCTTGAATTTAGCTTGTATCCAAATCTATTTTTGAATCAAACTAATAAATATTATGCCAGATGCTATTAGGGACTTAACATGAAACCCTTGGTTGTAAGAAATAAGTATTTTAGTTAGGGAGTTTTTACTTTGTTTTACATTTATTTTTGTGTTTTTATGTAAACAAAGAGTGATGCCTTTAGGTATGAGATGGTATATGATTGATTGCCTAGTGAACTTACCAATGTAAGAGTCTTGAGGTGGAAAAAGAAGGCATTTAGGAAGGCTTTTGAGAGAAGGTCGAATTTGAGCAAAGTTTGAAAGACTGGTTGGATTTAGACAGAGAAAAAGGATGGCTGGTATTTCAGGCAAGGATAGTGGAATAATAAGATGAGGAAATTCAAGAAAACGGGCACATGAAAGACTGTACTCCTCAGCTGGTGAAAAGGTCAGGCTGGTGGGGTGGTGGGGGGCGGCAGGGAACATGGCATGGGAGACAGAGACGGAGTAGAAAGGGGCAGGGCTGGGGAGGTCTGAGGGCCAGGCTCGGAGAACGTTGGGAAGCTACTGCACATTGTTGAGGTGGGGAACTCCGCCAGAGAAAATCTGGTTGGGAGACTTGGTGGGGCAGCCCCAGAAAGTCAGTGACTGTCTTTGGCATTAAAATCGTAGTTTCACTGAAAGATGGTTACTGGTTCCCCTATTTAGAGTTTATGTAATTCCTTTTTGTCTGTCAGTCCTGTTTTCCTATGTTGGAGTCACTTTATTTTGTTCTCTAGCTCTCCTTTCAGGGTCTGTTGGATCTATTTTTGGTTTTTGAACTAGATGGGATTTTAAAGGATCAGATCCGGATTGGTGTATGGATGCAGGGTGCGGGGATTAAGAAAGCAAAATGTGGGAAAAACAGTTCCCCAGTTCACCGTCTGTTTGTGTGGTACATTCTCATGCATTATCTTTTGGAACGATTGGGCAGATGAAAAGCCAAGGGTCAGAATATTTGTCTTGTTCAAGGATGAGCTCAGGTATTGACAGCTTCCAGTGCACGGCCCAGAAATCTGACCACATTAACAGAAGCACACTTTACCTTATCAAGTGTGTGAGGTTGCTGCTTTATACATCAAGTAATATGTTTTCTTAGGCTTCTTTCATAAAGAATTTCTCAAGAGTAAATCCAAGATAGAATAAGGATTAATACTATTTCCTGTTTTTTGGTAAGATCTATTAATACTTTCTGGCAGAAATGTTAAAAATCATGTTTTATGTTTACAAATAGCAGTTTCTGATACTGTATTTGAAATGAAGTGATTATTGATTTTTTTCTATTATATAGGACAACAAAACTGCTTTGTATTGGGCTGTAGAGAAAGGAAATGCAACAATGGTGAGAGATATCTTACAGTGCAATCCTGACACCGAGATATGCACAAAGGTATCAAGAACATTTCTGTTCTAGCAATATCCAGTGCCGAATATTAGTACTGCTTATTTTTTTTAGTTGTTTTTGTTTGATATTAGAATTATACTGATTTTACTGGTAATGATCTGTATTAAATTGAGGAATAATTTTGTATTCTTTCAAAAGTTATTCATAGGAAAATATAGTGTGTAATTTGTTATGGTGATTAAATACTTTCCAAAAATATAGTATCACCTATTCATAAATTGTGGACAGGTCATTTTTTCAGATCTTTGATACTCTTATTTGGAATGCAGAACACATTTCCTTTTAAAAGACCAATGTGAGTGGTTCTTGGTTCCCCAAACCCATCACTTTAGTCTATTTTGCTCAAATCATGTGAAAAAATATAAAATTTACATAAGACTTTAGTAATTGTATTTTGGCCTTATGCGTAATAGTTTTCTGTGGGGAAAGTGTACTTGGAATGAGTATATTTGGATTGAATTGGCAGGAATTCTTTTTTTTTTTTTGAAGATTTTATTTACTTGACAGAGAGATCATGAGTGGTCAGAGAGGCAGGCAGAGAGAGAGAGGGGGAAGCAGGCTCCCTGCTGAGCAGAGAGCCTGCTGTGGGGCTTGATCCCAAGACCCTAAGACCATGACCTGAGTGAAGGCAGAGGCTTAATCCCCTGAGCCACCCAGGCGCCCAGAATTGGCAGGAATTCTCAATGAATAAACAGACTTGTGGAGTCACCCCCAAGATACTCCTGTTTTATCTGCTGGAAATTGTTACCAGCATCTTTCTATACTATGGTAGCTTTAGTGCCCTAGGGCAGAAAGTTTCCTGGGATACTTTTTCGTGTGAGGGTGACTTGATAATAATTTTTTTTTTTAAAACTAATGTGTCAGCCACTGTGACCATTTGGGGGTTCTGAGCAGGTTTCTGTCTTCTAATTCAGTGCTGCACTATGGTCTCTTCCTATATCCCTTAATTTGATTTTGAAAAGCAGTTGTGAACTTTGAGGTTTTCCAGAGGTACACTTTTTGTATCAAATTGTTTTCTGTGTTACACACAGGTGCTCAGCTGCACAGAGCACTGAAGTGATGTTGGTAAAGATCTCTGGCAAATCTAGGCACTGGCTTGCCTGGACATTTCCTGGCCAAGCTGTGGGTTGGTGGGTGGGAGGTGGTGTGAATGGGAAGTAGCGTCCCACGTGCCAATGGTAGAACCTGGGGGATGGTCGGAGCAGTGAGGGGCAGGGGACTGTTGCTAGGAATGGCTGATAGGTAGCTGGGCATATCCATTTCTGGCTGAGTGATAGAAAATTACTTTGGTACAAATGATTGGTTGGGAAAGGGAAAGCATTTTCTTGTTAGTTTTTATAGCTATGTCTTCCTGAGAACATTTTCAGTGTAGACTTGTGCCGGAGTCAGATATTTGAATTCTTACATGTGCACTGATGTGACTTCCAGCATTTATGAGTAAAGCTATTAATCTGGCAAACCTTCTTATCTCTGCCCGCAGGATGGCGAAACACCACTTATAAAAGCTACCAAGATGAGAAATATTGAAGTAGTAGAACTGCTGCTGGATAAAGGAGCTAAAGTGTCTGCTGTAGATAAGGTAAAACATCTGTGTGGAGAGAACACTTTCGGGAAGGCTGTTGGTAGACTGACATGTATATTCACTGGACTTAAGGGAGTCTGGTCTTATTTTGTGGAGGGAGAGATGACTTGCTGGGGCTATCTGTGTGGGATTTTGGTCCTGTGATATCTTCTGGGCTCTTCCGACAGCGTGCTGAGGAGTGGGCAGGCTTAGGATGCTATTAAAGGGGCTGCATCAGATTTTCCTTCTGTTGCTCGTACCAGTAGGGCACGCCGCCGTTGAGCACCGTCCAAGGAGGACGCCGTCAGATGTCCAGCTTCTTGCAGACAAATAGGAGGGAAGACTCCGAGGGGCTGGGAAAGATAGACTCAGAGCAGACTAGCGTTAATATCCACTAACAGGAGATAAAATGTTCTGTCATGTCCTTGCCATAATCCTCTTAGAGAAATGTTCATATTTCCATGGTAAATTTAACTCTCAATTGCTTAATACATCATATAGAATTGATTCCTGGCTTGATTTTTTCATTTTAAACAGAATTCTTTCTCTACTTCCAATTGATTTCCTCCCATAAAAGGAGTGAATTGATTTACATATGAAGTAAGAAATAAAACTTTTTCCATCTGAACATGTAAGATTTGCACTCTCCTAATTCAAAATGGATTGAAGTTTTGTCCCTCTGTTATTTACGAGGCAATTAAACAAACCACAAAATCAATATGTATTTGCATTTATCAAGAAACAATGTTATTTAAGAAAAAAAACAAAAACAAAAAACTCCCACCTATTATTACCATGTTTGTATAATTTCATATAGAAGGAAGGAAACAAGGAATGATACAAAGTCGGGAGATTTTGCAGTTGAATATATTTGACTTTATAGAAACTTTGTGCATTGCCTTTTTTTTCATTCTGCCATTGACTCATTTCTGGCTCTGGTCTCATAATTTGCAAATAAGAAACCACTGGACTAAGTGCCCTTGAAGATTCCGCATGGCCTCGTTAATTTGGTAACATGCCATTAACAAATATTCGTTTCATACTCATTAATAAATTTCCTGGAGTTCTCTGTCTCCATATCCTTTTGTGTATTGCTTTGCCTCGTCAGCACATACTCGCTGACAAGCACACATGATACTTGGAGCATTTGTTCATTCATTCAGCACATACTTCGTGAGGACGGGTGAGGTGCTGTCGTGATAGAATTTGGAATACAAACCTGCAAAGGTCTTGATTCTGGCTCTTCATGAGGATTTTATCCAGATACATTTCAGAATGAGCATTAATGCTATTTTCACCTGGCCTCTTCCTTATCTCAGTTCTGCACACTGACTGAGTGTATTGTCTCCCCTGCAATTTCAGAAACCTTGTGTCTGGCAGAAATGTCACAGGTGATGTTTCTACCTTCTCATAGGTTTGGGGATAAGAGATGGGGTTCAGGTGGGGAAATGATGAAATCTGGTTAAGATGTGTTTTGTTTGAAGGCTGTTGAGACATTCAGGAGGCCTCGGGAAGTGTGGGACTAGAATTTGGGCAAGAAATCAAGCCTAGTGATGAGAATTTGGCACTTGAGTTACCAAGAGATAAGGATTGCATGGTGCAATTCCGGTCATCAGTGGGAAGAAAACTGAGATCAGAACTTTACTTTTCTTATGGCACATATCACATTCTACTTTTTTTTTTTTTTTCACATTCTACTTTTTAAATTTGCATGTTTCTCTACTAATTTCTTCCTCTTATAATGTAAGCTATGTAAGGTCAGGGACTGTTTTGTCTTCCATCTTTATGTACCCCGCACAGTGCATTACATAGAATGAGCTCAGTGCGTAGTTATTGTGCCATGTGTTCAGGATGAGGAAAGAGAATCTAGAAAAGGAAGAAGTAGATCCAAAGCAGAAGAGGAGAGTCAAAATCAAGATAAGTTTGTGCCATGAAAGCTATAGGAAGAATGCTGCAAGGTCATTTTCATTTAGTGTTTGAGAGAGATCCAGGGTGGTTCTCATCTGAGAACTTAATTTGTTAACTTTTTAGGTCATTGTCTTCAAGAGAGATATTTTTGAAGTAAAAAGTGAAGGACACATTGCAGACCCTTTTGTTTGTTTGTTTGTTTTGACATGTTTTCATTAGTGTTGGATGTGAATACTATTGTGATTGGGGATTCGAATTAGGGAAGAAGGTAGGTCGATGAAGGGAGAAGTGGAAGTTGAGGAGGGCAGAAGAGGTTGTATTGGCAAGAGATGGATGGATACGATATGAAGGACTCCAAGGAGAAAAGTGTAGGACGAAATTTAAGGGCTTCATGTGATGGTGGCTGATTGGCAGAGGGTATGGGAGCAGAGGAGATCATTCATGCTAGATGGGACAGCAGTTTGGATTGTGACGCCTTCTAGACAAATGCAGAAGAAAGTTGTACAGTAGACTTTAAATTAGTTGAGGAAAGTGGAGGGACATTGTGGACAATAAATACCTGGGTGACGAGTAGAAGGTAGATCCGTGGCCTGGGAGGTGCTGCAAGGGGAAAGCCTGTTCCTTCTCTTTTTTTTTTTTTTAAAGATTTTATTTATTTATTTGACAGAGAGAAATCACAAGTAGATGGAGAGGCAGGCAGAGAGAGAGAGAGGGAAGCAGGCTCCCTGCTGAGCAGAGAGCCCGATGCGGGACTCGATCCCAGGACCTGAGATCATGACCTGAGCCGAAGGCAGCGGCTTAACCCACTGAGCCACCCAGGCGCCCCTGTTCCTTCTCTTTTCAGTGAGTTGAGTGGAGGGGAGAAGAATGACTTTCCTTCTAGAGGGCTGCGGGAGAAATAATACCCAAGAAGGGCTAGGTGAGAAACTTGAGAAAAAGATGACAGAGAAGTAGAAATAAAAATTCAGATTATTTATTCACTCTATATGAAAAATATGAAAAGTTCAGATTTTTTCATTATTTTGCAGAAACTTGAAAATTATTATTCTGTATATACTATATGTAGAGTATATGAAAGTTCCAATTTTCTGTCCGTTTTACAGAAAGGAGACACTCCTTTGCATATTGCTATTCGTGGCAGGAGTCGGAAACTGGCAGAACTTCTTTTAAGAAATCCCAAAGACGGGAGGTTACTATATAGGCCCAATAAAGCAGGCGAGACTCCCTACAACATTGACTGTAGCCATCAAAAAAGTATTTTAACTCAAATATTTGGAGCCAGTAAGTATTGGGTTTTGTTCCTGACTGAGCTTTTAAAAAATGAATGTTATATAAAAAATTAAGAAGCCAATTTTTGCATTTATCACTTAACTGGGGATTATGGATGTTGAGAAAGTTATTGTTTTGCTGTGGAAAAATATTCCTTCCTGTCTCGACCCCTTCTGCATTGTCCTATAGCATCTAAATGAAGTACGTCCAGAGTTATCCATCAGCTTTTTTTTTTTAATTTGACAGAGATAGAGAGAGAGCACAAGTAGGCAGAGCAGCAGGCAGAGGGAGAGGGAGAAGCAAGCTGTCCACAGAGCAGGGAGCCCGATGTGGGGCTCGATCCCAGGCCCCTGGGATCATGAGCTGAGCCGAAGGCAGCCGCCTAACCGACTGAGCCTCCCAGGTGCCCCTCCATCAGCTTTTAAGACCTCTAAAAATCTAGCCGGCTTTTTAAAAATCCTTTCCCTCTTATTCTCCCAGGCATACATACATGCTTTTATCTAAACATGGTCTGTTTTCTCTGTGGCCTGAGGGCTTAGAGTTCTCCGTGTTTGCTCGTTATGCCTTCCACAGGCCTGCCCCCTCCATCTCCACCAAGGTTCCTTGTCCAAATCTTCTCCTCCGAGGCTCCTGTCAAAGTGATAAATTAATTTGGTGAGAATTCCTGTCTCAAAGCCATTGAACCTTTCTACCTGGAGTCTCTTTTTCTCCAGTTACTATATTTTATTTTTCGGTAACATTTAATAGCTTACTTTATGTAATGAGGAAAGTTTTACATAGTAAGAACGTTTTACATAGTAAGAAAGTATTTTACATAGTAAGTATATTACAGTAATACACATATAGTAGTATACATAGTAAGTATATTGCATAGTATTTTACATAGTAAGAAAGTATTACATGTATTAATATTATTCCTATGTACTGGTTTATGTTTTAATCATATTGATTTTAAAATGTACCTTGTTACACATTTTAAACTTTCTGAAATTGGAATGTGTCTTATAGCTGATGGATAGGAGAGCATTGGGTCACAGCTTGGCAACATGTTTTTTCTCTCTTGGTTATGCATAATAACGATGCATCTTGCAATAAGTAGGTGTCTTAAGTTCAGTGAAATATGGTGTTTAAGAATCAAGAATCTTTCAACCTATTTTTTCACACACGTAACTGTTGAATGTAAGATTTTTTTTTCTAATTAAATGACCAATTGATAACTGAGAATTGATGTTCTTTTTAGTGGTATTGTCTGTTTTTAATGTGAGGATATGGCATGTTTATAATTACAGGACACTTGTCTCCTACGGAAACAGACGGGGACATGCTCGGTTACGATTTGTATAGCAGCGCGCTAGCAGATATCCTCAGCGAGCCGACCATGCAGCCGCCCATTTGTGTGGGGCTGTACGCACAGTGGGGAAGTGGGAAATCCTTCTTACTCAAGAAACTAGAAGGTGAAGGGCATGTGTGTGCAAAGTCTATATATAACAAGGCTTCCTCTGGTGTTTTTTTCTGAAGTGAAGCATGATAGAGCTTCGTGTACGAGTGTATGTTGCACAGTTGACTAAATGGGATGGTGCTACTCCTTCCGGTTGATCCTCCTCACAGTTATTTTGAGTCTCCTGCTACAACAAAGATCCAGTTGTGTTAGAACACTCTTGAGATCCCTTGGTAGCAGATTTTCTGCAGGTGCTGTTTGCTGTTATTTTAATTTTAAGTAGACTCCACACCTAACATGGGACTTAAACTCAGGACCCCAAAATCAAGAGTTGCATGCTCCACTGACTGAGCCACCAGGCTCCCCGCATTTGCTGTTTATAATCATCCTGTGCAGAGCCCTTCCTAAACCTGTCACTTTGCATGGCATACCCAGCAGCACCGCCTCCCGGGTGTGCCCCGTGCTGCAGTCCCAAAGGGCTCTTGGCTCCTGCAAGAGCAGACTAGGTCCTTTTCCTGAGTTACTCCCTGTGTTAGGAACTTCCTAGACAGCACCTCGCATTGCCCCTTTGATTGGCAAAATCTTATTCATTCTAAAGGGACAGGTTTCAATATTGCCTGTAAAATTTTTACCAAGTTTCGTTGAAAGAATGACTGTTCAGGGCTCGTCTGGGCTCAGCCCACACGTTTAAGAGCAGTGACTCTCAAATGTGATTGCCGGGAGAAGGGGTGAGGAGGCGTGCCACAGAGGCAGGGTGGTCATGTGGAGGACACATAACAAAGTCATGTGTTCCAGTTTTGTATGTGGAAACAATACAAACCACAAAAAAATAACAGAATCTTGACAGATGGGAACATATGGAAAAGGATTTGTGTGTCCTCAGTATGAAGCAAGAGAGTGAGTAAAATGGGTGGGTAAACCCCTAGGGAATGAAGTTGGGATGCTTGTCTAAAGAGAACATTGGCTAAAATGATGAAGTAGCAACATTGCATCCACGGACTTAGTAAGTGCCCAGTAAATGTTTATGTTGAAAGTTTCAGATTGAGTTAGAAGCAGCCTCTTTGGAGAACAGTGTGGAGATTCCTCAAGAAATTAAAAATAGAGCTTCCCTATGACCCTGCCATTGCACTCCTCGGTATTTACCCCAAAGATACAGATGTAGTGAAAAGAAGGGCCATCTGTACCCCAATGTTTATAGCAGCAATGGCCACGGTCGCCAAACTGTGGAAAGAACCAAGATGCCCTTCAACGGACGAATGGATAAGGAAGATGTGGTCCATATACACTATGGAGTATGATGCCTCCATCAGAAAGGATGAATACCCAGCTTTTGTAGCAACATGGACGGGACTGGAAGAGATTATGCTGAGTGAAATCAGTCAAGCAGAGAGAGTCAATTATCGTATGGTTTCACTTATTTGTGGAGCATAACAAATAGCATGGAGGACATGGGAAGTTAGAGAGGAGAAGGGAGTTGGCGGAAATTGGAAGGGGAGGTGAATCATGAGAGACTATGGACTCTGAAAAACAATCTGAGGGGTTTGAATTGGTGGGTGGGTGGGAGGTCGGGGTACCAGGTGGTGGGTATTATAGAGGGCACGGATTGCATGGAGCACTGGGTGTGGTGAAAAAATAATGAATACTGTTATGCCGAAAATAAAAAAAAAAAAAAAAGAAGTATTCTCAAAGACTTGGGAGAAGAAAGCCAAAACTACTGCAACTAATATTACATTGTATGTTAACTAACTGGAATTTAAATAAAAACTTGGAGGGGGAAAAAAGTTGTTGTATTTCTTTAAAAAAAAAAGGATTAAGGTTTTCCCGTTTCTCTTTCAGATGAAATGAAGACTTTTGCAGGACAACAGATTGAGCCTCTTTTTCAGTTCTCCTGGCTCATAGTGTTTCTGACCTTGCTGCTTTGTGGGGGGCTTGGTTTACTGTTTGCTTTCACCGTCGACCTGAATCTTGGAATAGCAGTATCATTGAGCTTCTTGGCTCTCTTATACATATTTTTTAGTAAGTTTTTGCTTTTTATTTTTTTCAAAAAATAAAGACGATGTTAAGTACTTCTTGTTTTATTTAAAATATTATCTTAATATTTTATATTTATATACCTATATTTATGAAATATAAAATATTATCTATATCTCTCCCGTAAGTGATTTTCGTATTTAATTACAAGAGTTTCTTAATCTTTTTGCTATTTTGTAAGTTGGCTTCGAGGAACATTGTTCACAGTCTGGCTAGAATAGCTTTAAACACTGGTGCACTGCTCATTAATATTGAAATAGAACTCTAATTTATTATACTCACTTTTTTATATGTTAATGATTTACTATATTTAGGTCTTTTTTGAAAGTAAGTCTTCATAGCCGTCAGTGGGATGCTGTTGGGCATTTTGATCATCCCTATGATCTTCATTTTACTTAAAAGCAAAGTAAAAAACATCAATTATAGTCCCGTTCTTAGGGGATATCTTCAGTCATAGCAGAGGAAATAGATTCACTATTGGAGGAACTGGTGATTTCAACAGGTGCAAAAAGTGACAAACCCAAAATCATTTATATTTGAGTCTGAACTAAGTCATATGTTTCTGTTTGAGGCATTATCTTTCTCATTGTGTTTCTTACATCACATTTTAGTTAGTTTACTTTTTGATTTTTTAAAGATTTTACTTATTTATTTGACAGGGAGAGATCACAAGTAGGCAGAGAGGCAGGCGGGGGCAGGGCATGGGGGAAGCAGGCTCCCCGCTGAGCCGAGAGAGCCCAATGTGGGGCTCGATCCCAGGACCCCAAGATCATGACCTGAGCCGAAGGCAGAGGCCTTAACCCACTGAACCACCCAGGCGCCCATTAGTTTACTTTCTACACACGTTCTCTGTGTTGGTGAATTAGCTGAGGAATTCTTTGAGGAATAGCTAGGAAATAGCATGGAACCAGGGAAAGTCATGTAAGCCTGCCTCTCAGTACTTACTATTTGCCAGTGTGAGAAAAGAGGCTGCTTGGGTCATGATTGTTTTGAATAATTTTTTTAAACTGTGTATTTCAGTTGTCATTTACTTTGGTGGACGAAGGGAAGGAGAGAGTTGGAATTGGGCCTGGGTCCTCAGCACTAGATTGGCAAGACATATTGGATATTTGGAACTCCTCCTCAAATTGATGTTTGTAAACCCACCTGAATTGCCAGAGCAGACCACTAAAGCTTTACCTGTGAGGTAAGTTGGTCCCTTTGACAGAAGTAGCTTTTTGTAAGATGAAGCAAAAATAAAGTTTATAATGCTTTCTCAGTGTACATTCCAAAAAACATTGGTTTCCTCTTTTTTTTTTTTTTTGAGTTTTTATTTATTTGTCAGAGAGATTGAGAGAGAGCTAGCACGTGCGCATAAGCAGGGGGAGCGGCAGGAAGCAGAGGGAGAGGGAGAAGCACACTCCCAGCCAAGCAAGGTCTCGATCCCAAGACCCTGGGATCATGACCCAAGCCAAAGGCAGACGCTTAACCGACTGAGCCACCCAGGCATCCCAAGGCATTTTTCTTAAACTTCATAAATGAGAAATAAAACAACATGTCCTGGTTAAATAGGTTTGAGAAAGCACTTTATATTATATCTTCCTCTTGTATGTAAAAGGAACAGAGACACCTCTCCCTAAAAAATTCTGGTTAACTTTGATTTACCAAATTTGATCCGAGCATATCCTACCCTGCCACGACACGACGCCTTTCCCATCCTTTGGGAGCACTTTGAAGAGAGCGCAGGATGTAGGATGGGGGTCTGGCATCCCCTTGCATTAGCCTGTAATCTTGGCTACTGAGCGTGCCCTCTGAGATGCTCTTTCCTCACGTGCGGAAATAAATTGACTTGCCTATCTAAAATTATCATTAATGTCAAAGAGGAAATGTATGAGAAAATAGTTCAGAAAAGGTGAAAAACATATATGTCAAGAATAAAGGAAAGGTAGAGGGCTCCAGAGGAACATCAAGTGAAAAAAGGAATTGAAAGCAAGAGGAATTTAGTAGAAATTAGCAAAATAGTTAAATTCATACTAATGATTAAGAATTTTAAAATTATTAAAGATAAAATGTGTAACTTAAGTTGAAAATAAATAAGCCAAACTAGATAAAACATCAAAACTGTGAATATAAGAGATAAAGATAAAAACTTAAATAATTAGCATATATGATTAAGTATTAGAAGGATTTACAGATGAAAAGGTAAAATGAAAAAGTTAAGAAAACATGCAGAGTAGAATAAAATAATTGAGGGAAATATTTTCACAGAAATTTTATTTTATTTTTTTTCTTTTTAAGATTTTATTCATTTATTTGACAGACAGAGATCATAGTAGGCAGAGAGGCAGGCAGAGAGAGGGGGAAGCAGGCTCCCTGCTGAGCAGAGAGCCCGATGTGGGGCTCTATCCCAGGAACCTTGGATCATGACCCGAGCTGAGGGCAGAGGCTTTAACCCACTGAGCCACCCAGGTGTCCCCAGAAAATTTATTTTAAATTAATGACACGGTATTTCAAAAAAAGAACAATTAAAATAGCATAAATTGTGCCTGGGTGGCTCAGTGGATTAAAGCCTCTGCCTTTGGCTCAGGTCATGACCTCAGGATCTTGGGATTGAGCCCTGCATCAGGCTTTCTGCTCAGCAGGGAGCTCTCTCTCTATGTGCTTCTCTGCCTACTTGTGATCTCTGTCAAATAAATAAATAAAATCTAAAAAAAAAAAAATAGCATAAGTCAAGGTCACACAACAGAGTACAGTGTGATCCTGGACGGTATTTTGAAAACAGTGCTTTTACATACCATTGAGATGATCATTTAGTTTAGGGATGGAAGGGGAGAAAGGAGCAAATGCAGAAGTCCTATCCATTCAGAGAATCAGGATACAAATGATTCAGTTATCTCAAAGAATAACCTGAAAAGAATCTTTTACATCTCATTTCTAAGTCCTTACTAAATGTTTAAGCTATAAATAAAACATTCTAAAACTTGAGTTTTCAAATGGCCTTAAATTCTTAATGACTGTAGTATCCTGTCAGCGTTCTGATCTCTTGGTTGGTGCCTCACACACTTCCCTGAGTGGCTCTTTCAGTCACTGTGCCATCGGCCACTGCAGGTGGCCGATGCCTTGCCTGAGCTCTGCCACCATGTGTTACTCCTTTGCTTTTCGTCAGTTAACTTCATACAACTCGGCTGCATTTCACTTGGGTTATTGCCTTTTCCTAAGATGTCTGATGCTAGAAGTGGGAGGAACCTAATTACAAGTTCTTTTCCCTCTGCAGAACTTCAATGACAATATTTTAAAGAGACTTTAAGAAAATGTAGAGTCACATGATACAGAGATGACGTATATAGAAATTATTTATTTCTTTAGATACCCAAGTAACATTTTATTCCCCCTTTCCCCCCAAGGTTTTTGTTCACAGATTACAACAGGCTGTCCAGTGTAGGTGGAGAAACATCGATGGCTGAAATGATCGCGACTCTCTCGGATGCCTGTGAGAGAGAGTTTGGCTTTTTGGCGACCAGGCTCTTTCGAGTATTCAAGACTGAAGATTCGCAGGGTAGGCCTTCCTTCCTCCTCCTCCTCTGTGAGCCTGTGTAGGGGATGAGGATGGGATGAATATTCCTGTGAAAACATGAATTGAGTGTTAGAAATTCATATGCCATGACTGTCACATTTATGATCTTCTAGATACTTCGTATGTAGGTAATTGGTAAAACCATTTTCTGTCTTACAGGCAAAAAGAAATGGAAAAAGACCTGTTGCCTGCCATCCTTTGTCATCTTCCTTTTTATCTTCGGCTGCATTATTGCTGGAATTACTCTCCTGGCTATCTTCCGAGTCGACCCGAAACATCTGACAGTGAATGCTGTTCTCATATCAATCGCATCAGTAGTGGGATTGGCCTTCGTGCTCAACTGCCGTACGTGGTGGCAGGTGCTGGACTCTCTCCTGAATTCTCAGAGGAAACGCCTCCATAACGCTGCCTCCAAACTGCACAAGCTAAAAAGTGAAGGATTCATGAAGGTAAGCGCTCACGGATCATTCGGAAGTAACTGAATGTGGGCATGCCACCATGACCTTGATGGTGGGGCTTTAGGGCGTGGACTCTGTCAATGTTACAGTGTTGCATTTGTTTTTAGTTTTATTCCACATTTGCCCTGTGGAAATGTATGTTTGAAGTGGGAAACATTAAAACAATACAGGTTTTTATAAAATAGACTTTTATAAGGTATTCCTAGGAGTTAGGAGATTGCTCCACAGGTCACGACCACCTACCTAATAACAGTGGGTTTCCTGCCTGATAAGATAGGCTCCTCAGTAGAGAAAGCAAATTAAACCACTAAAACATATAAAATAGGACCGTACTTTTAGATTCAAAAGGGACTTCATATAATATCTATAGCCCCTTTCCTTTGATCAAGGTCACAGGCCATCTGGAGCCAACTGTCATGTGGTGTTCAGAGCATTTGAATTTGCATTCGATGACTTCCAGAGCATGTGATCTTGGCAAATAAGTCACTCAGCCTAGTGTGTCTTTTGAAGTGGTTATGACTGTGGCTACCTCATTATAGGGGTAAAGGGCTCTAATTTATGTAAAGTCACTTTATAAATTGAGAAGCACTCACTGCAGTTTTAAATGGGGCCAGAACTGGCTGTGGGGACTTGGGATTTTTTTTCTTCCTGTTAGATGAGATTCTGTCAGGCTTTTTAAGAAATGTGCTTCAATTTCTTACATCTTCAGTGCTTCTGTCCTTTCTGTTGTGCAGGTTCTTAAGTGTGAAGTGGAGCTAATGGCCAGGATGGCAAAAACCATTGACAGTTTCACTCAGAATCAGACAAGGCTGGTGGTGATCATTGACGGACTGGATGCCTGCGAGCAGGACAAAGTACTCCAGATGCTGGACACTGTATGTCTTAGCCATCTTGAAACTTACATTTGTCACATGTGGCAGCCAAGAGGAATGACTTGTGAATTTCTCAAGTGGAATTTGAATAGTATTTTTTCTTTTGTAAAACCAACCATTTTTTTTTAAGGGCAAAAGCATAACAGGAGTAAATGTCTCATCACAAACAGATTTAAACAATTTTAGCCCAATGGCTGTGTGAGCAAATGAACAGGGTAGCTCTAAAGCCCATGGTGTGACTCCAGCTTTCCTTTGTAGATGATTATGATTAGAATCAGAGGCAACAGTAGGGAACCCTCAGAATCTGTAGTTTTTGTTGAAGGTGGGGTACATCAGTGGCTCTCTGTGAGGCATGGTAAAGCAGTAGTATGTAGCTGTGGAGAGACACCAGTGTGCCCAGCGCCTCATGTCTGCTCACAAATATGTCTGTGTGTGGTGTTCTTTCCTTTAATGTAGACCATAAATATCTCAGAATGGGACAGGGTTAATTGTTTTCTGTGGAGGTTTTATTACAGTTAGGTGATGAAAAATTGTCAAATGGTGAAAAACCAGATTGAGACCTTAATGAAATTTATTTTCATATGAAATAATTTGAAAAAAGTAGTATTTAAGAAATACAGTTATCAAAGGATAATACGGGTTTTGAGAGGCTTTTTGTTGCTTTGGATAATTTGAACTTTATATCATAAGTACACATTTTTTCTACCACAGGTCCGAGTTCTGTTTTCAAAAGGCCCCTTCATTGCCATTTTTGCAAGTGATCCGCATATTATCATCAAGGCAATTAACCAGAACCTCAACAGTGTGCTTCGTGACTCAAATATAAACGGACATGACTATATGCGCAATATAGTTCACTTACCTGTTTTTCTTAATAGTCGTGGACTCAGCAATGCAAGAAAATTTCTTGTGACTTCAACAACAAATGGGGACATTCCGTGCCCAGATACTGCAGGTAAAGAGTCACTTCCTTGGGCACTTCAGTTTGAAGGAGTTACGTAATGTTTTATGGTGACTCACCTTTTACCTTGAAAAATACTGTTGGTATTTCACTTCTCTTTATATGTCATGTACAGCCGAATTTTAATACAGTGATGCTCTCTCAACAAATTCTTTAAGGGACCCAGGAAGATGCTGACAGAAGAGTTTCACAAAACAGCCTTGGAGAGATGACTAAGCTCGGTAGCAGAACAGCCCTGAACAGACGGGTAAGCTGCCCCTTGTTCTGAGCCACGTGTTCTTGTGCTGCGGTTTGAGTAGAGCGAAGGTGATGCAACTTAAATATAAGCTATAAGCTGCTGTAGATGCTGCATTAAGCTCATCCAATATATTTTATTACTGAATTTCCTTTCGGCTTCAGATGGCTTTTTAGGAACTACGTGAGCTTGGAGCCCATAGCAACTGTGGATTGTACGGTAGTCCCCCTCCTCCCCTGGCCTGTTCCCAGGCACCTGCCTCTGAGCAGCCGAATTAGGCTCTCTGCGAGTGAGAGGACGTCATCCAGGGTGGAGAAGCCCCATATCCACTCCAGGTCAAGTTGTACCCATTCCAGGTGCCCGTTGCCACCAGACTGTAGCGGGGAAAGAGGCTCATGGTCTGAGACGAGCCCCGTGCGCTTCCTGCCGGCCTCCCTCCCTCCCTGATGTGCGAGCCCTGTCCCTTTCTTTTACGCCCGCGCAGTGATTTTGTGTCCTGCGCGGCCATCTGGGTTTCTCCTCGAACACTCAGGTTTTCCCTGCCCTACCCCACTCTTAGAACCCTGTTTTGTACATAGATCGAGGGCATGTTACAAGACAGGAAGATGTCCACTTGAGGTACAGGATGGTGAAAATGCCACTTAACGCTGGGCTGGCACCGGCACTCTTCTCTTTTTCCAGTTTGCTGCCATTACATTTGAGACATTTATATGTGTTTTCAATGACATTTTGATGTTTTGATTTTATGTCTCTAACCTGTACAAGTATGAATGCAAAATTAATATGAAAGACAATTGATAATACTAAATTAGGAGGGTATCATTTCCCATTTCAAATTTGTCTCTTAGTAGTCTGGCCTCTTGGGCTCCCTGTGCTTGCATCCACCATGACTTCAGAGGAGAACTCGCCTTCGTTGTGCCTGTTCTTCCTCTGACTTGAAGGGATTCTCTGCCCCACTCTGCCCACTGGAGTGCCTCTACTTCTTATCCATATGTAAGCGTAGTTGTCACACATTTAAAAATCACCTAAACATCAAAATGCTGAATCCTTGAAATAAAGAGTTTATGTACTCTGTTATTTCAGGGTCCCTCTGATATTGGAACTCCTATAAGAGTTTGACTTGACTTCTCTACCAAATTTTGCTTATTTATAATCTTTAAGGCATTTAGCTTTCTCTAACTGTACAGCAATAAATCAAAATACATCTGAAGTTAAACCACACCCTTGGATGCAGTTGTTGCTAATACAACTTTATAACTGCTCTGTAAAGATTTGCCTCCGGGAATAACAATAATAATGCCTATTATTGTTATATAATCTTCCTCTTTGACTAACATTTTGGATTGTTTTTATTGTCATCATAAACATACCTTAACTTCTCAAAAAGCCCTAAGTTCTCAGACTTGAAGTATTGGTTCATTCTCATCGTTCTTAAACTCTTTCAGGATACTTACCGAAGAAGGCAGATGCAGCGGACCATTACTCGGCAGATGTCCTTTGATCTGACAAAACTGCTGGTTACCGAGGACTGGTTCAGTGACATAAGTCCTCAGACCATGAGGAGGTTACTTAATATTGTTTCTGTGACAGGTAACTTCTTATAATAGATAATAAACTTGATCACATTAGGAAAGCAATTCAGTTTCAGAAACAGAAGGATGTACTGTGTTCGTAATGTTTATACTGCTGTGTACCACTTTTATTTGCATTAAGTATATCTAATAAAACCTACATTAGTTTTGACGATGAAAATCAACTATCGGTTGTACACTGTTATTTTTAAAATTCGATGACTTAAAAAATCTTTTATTTCATCTCAGGTTTTTCTCTTTGTATAAAGATAATTTTATGCTAATTTGTATGACTGAGTATAATTAACTTATAATTTAGAATGTTGACATTCAGATTTTATACACCGCTGTTGTTTCAGTTTTCAAATGACAGATTTTTTTCTTTTTTATTGGCTTAAATAAAATACACAACAAAATTTACTGTCTTAACCATATTCAAGGGCACAATTTGGTGGGATTAAATGGATTCACACTGTTGTGTGGCCATCACTACTACCTATGCCCATAGTTCTCTCCGTCTTGTAAAACTGAAACTCTGTACCCATTATATCATAACTCCCCTTCCTTCCCTCCCTCAGTGCCTGCAGCCACTTTTCTGTTTTCTGTCTCTACAGAATATTACTATGCTAAGTACCTCATATAAGTGAAATCATATAGTATTTATCTTTTTGTGACTGGCTTATTTCACTTAACATAATGTGTTCAGGGTTCATGTTGTAGCATGCAGAATTTCTTTCCTTTTAAAGAATGAGTAGCATTCCGTTGTATGTATATATCACATTTTGGCTTAACCATTCATTTGTTGATGGACATGTGGGTTGCTTCCATATTTTAGCTCTTATGAATAATGCTGCTATGAACATGAGTGCATCTTAATATTTTCCATGACCATGGTTTCAGTTCTTTTGAATATATACTCAGAAATGGAGTTGCTGGGTCACATGGTATTTCTATTTTTGAATTTTTTGAGGAACCTTAATTCTGTTTTCCATGGCTGCACCATTTTACATTCCTACCAACCATGCACAAAGGTTCCAGTTTCTCTACATCCTCGCCAACACTTGTTTCTTTCTATTTTTTTGATAGAAGCCATCCTATTAGGTGAGAGTTAGTATCTCATTGTCGATGGGATTCGCGTTTTCCTAGTGATTGGTGCTGTTGAGAATCTTTTCATATGCTTATTGGCCATTCCTGTATCTTCTTTGGAGAAATGTTTATCTAAGTCCTTTGTCCATTTTTGGATAGAGTTGTTTGAGTTGTTTATTGTTGAGTTTTAGAAGTTCCCTCTATTGTGGATATTAATTCCTTACCATATACATGATTTGCAGATGTTTTCTCCCATTCTATGGGTTGCATTTTTACTTTGTGGATAGTGCCTTTTGGTGTACAGAATTTTAAAATTTTCATGAAGTTCCGTTTGTCTGTTTTTGTTGTTGTTGTTTAGATGCCTTTGGTGTTCTATTCGAGAAAGCACTGCCAAATCCGGTGTTGAGAAATTTTTGTCCTATGTTTTATTCTAAGCATTTTATTGTTTTAAGTTACATTTAGGTAATCTGATCTATTTTGAGTTAATTTTTATATATGGTGTTAAGTAGGGGTTCAACTTCATTCTTAAGCATGTGGATCTCCAGTTTCCCCAGCACCATTTATTGAAGAGACCATCCTTTCCCCATCTAATGGTCTTGGCACCCTTGTCAAAATCATTTGACCATATACATGGGGATTAATTTCTGGGCTCTCCTGTTCTGTTCTATTCTATTGACCTGTATGCCTGTGTTTATGCCATTCTGTACTGTTTTGATTGCTGTGGTTTTGTAGTCAGTTTTGAGATAAGGAAGTACGAGTCCTCCGGTTTTGTTCTTCTTTTTCAGGATTATTTTGGCTATTCAGTGTCACAGATTCCATATGAATTTTAGGATGGGTTTTTCTATTTCTGCAAAAAAGGTTATGGGAATTTTGACAGATTTCATTGAATTTTAGATGACTTGGGTTAAAATATCAATATTGAGTCTTCTAATTCATGAACCTGGATCTTAATTAACTTATAATTTAAAATGTTGAAATTTGGGGAAGCCTGGGTGGCTCAGTTGGTTAAGCGTCTGTTTTCGGCTCAGGTCATGATCCTAGTGTCCTAGGATCGTCCTAGGATCCTCAGGCTCCCTGCTCGGCAGGGAGTCTGTATCTGCTCCCCCTGCCCTTGCACTCTCATTCATGTGCCCGTGCTCATTCGCTCGCTTGCTCGCTCTCTCTCAAATAAAATAAAAAAGTAAATAAAATTTTGAAGTTGAAATTCAGATTTTATATGCTCCAGTTGTTTCAGTTTTCAAATGACATTTTAAATAAAAATGTTGGGGCATCTGGGTGGCTCAGTGGGGTAATAAGCCTCTGCCTTCAGCTCAGGTCGTGATCTTGGTGTCCTGGGATCGAGTCCCATGTCGGGCTCTCTGCTCAGTGGGGAGCCTGCTTCCCACTCTATCTCTGCCTGCCTTTCTACTTGTGATTTCTCTCTCTTTGTCAAATTAAAAAAAAAAACAAAAAAAACTTTAATAAATAAATAAAAATGCTAACAATAAAATTGAAGATTAGTGCCCTGTGACTGGATTCCATGCATAGAATTCTGCTCTTCACCATGTTAATGCTTACATATAAATTTAAATACATATAAACATAAATATAAATTTAATATTTAAGTATATGTTCCTTTGCATGACATTAAATGGTACTTAGTAATACTGACTAGTGTTAACACTATTATGATAGTTATACTGGAATTTGCTTTTAGAATAAAGTTGGGGTGCATGCTATAAACTAAACTGCAAGTGAGGTTGTGCCTAATATATATGCAATATTTTTGGTAATTAAATTCCTTTAAGTGAGGTCTCAAACTTTATTAAATTGATTATGTTCTATGATGGAAATGTTCTATCATTTCCATACAATGGAAATGTTATCAGTATCTTTGTACATATTTAATAAATATATGGTGAGTATCTTGATATGCCAGATATCAGTCTGGGTATTGTGGAGATAGGCAGTGAACAAGATAAAGTTCTTGCCCTGTTGGTAAAGACAGAACATATAAAGTCATGTAATAATAAGTGCCATAAAAACCTCATCTATCCTTACCATTTAGTGTCGGGATACCCCTGGTGCAGTCATTGTTTCTTCTCTTTTTTTATCTGAACCAGCTCCTTTGGTGATCTCATTTAGTCCCAAAGGGTTACATACCATTTACATGCAAAAGATTCTCAAATATGTATCTTCAGCCTTGTTGTTCTCCAGCTGCCTGCTTGATACCTAGTGGGGTCTAATACATAGGTCTGAGACCATACCATGTCCCAAAGTGAACTTCTGATCTCCTGCCCCAAACTTAATCCATCCATCGTCTCCCATCTCGGTTAATGCAACTCTTTTCCAGTTCTCTGGGGGGAAAAACCTCGATATCTTGTTTACCTATACCACCTTCAATCTGTAGTACATCCTTGAGTTCTGTTTTCAGACTATATCCAGAATCTAACCACTTTTCATGGTTTGTAACATACTACCCGTATCTTCCGCGTCATCGTTTCTCATCTGTATTCATTACAGCAGTAGCCTGCTCCTGCTCTTTCCTCTGTGGTTCTCCATGCGGCAGCTACAGTGACCTTTCGAAACAGAAGCCAGACATGTTATTTCTCTCCTCAGAACTCTCTTATTTTCCCGTTTTACTAAAGATAAAAATATTAAGTCCTTACAGTTTCTTACAGGGCCCTTTTTGATGTCTTTCTCTCTACCTCTTTCCCTATCTCTGACCTCATCTTCTCCTATCCCGCTCTTCGATCCCTTACTGACCTCTTTGCTGTGTCCTGAAAATGCCAGGCATGTTTCTGCGCAAGGCCTTCTGCTTTTGCCTGTAATGATCTTTCTTTGGAGAGATGTATTCTGGCCTTCTCATCTCCTTTGAAGTTTTTGCTTAAAAGTCAGCTTTTCATTGGGAACTTCCTTTGTTATCTTATATAAATTATACTTCCTCCTTCTATACACCTTGCTTTATTCATTTGTTCCATAGAACTGATCACCTTCTGATGCACTGTACCATTTGCCTAACAGCTGAGATGGCACTTTAGAGGATGGGGTCTGTCATGCGTGCATCGATGTTCTGCTCTCTGATTGTGGGCAGTGTTGAGACTGTCTGACGCATAGTTCTGAAAGATTTTTGCCTGCATGTGCATGGTCAAAGCAGAATATAACACTAGTGGCAAATGACACCAGAAAATTAGAATTAAACAGAATTGTGTTTAATCCCTAGAATTTTTCCAGTACAGCTTTTGGGTTATAGAAGCCCTGGAAATAGTAAATTTGAATTTGCAATGTAAATCAAGTTGCAACTTTTAAATATTTAAATTAATTGTCAACATGCTAAATGTTTCACTTAGTACAATAATACACATCTATTAATTTTAGAATGTTTTTATATTTTTTTAAAGGACGATTACTGAGAGCCAATCAGATTAGTTTCAACTGGGACAGGCTTGCTAGCTGGATCAACCTTACTGAGCAGTGGCCTTACCGAACTTCATGGCTCATATTATATTTGGAAGAGACTGAAGGTATTCCAGATCAAATGACATTAAAAACCATCTATGAAAGGTACTTTGTCTGGCCTCTTGATATATCACTTTATTTTAGATTGAGTTAGTTATAAGTTATAATTTATAACTTACAGTTATAAGTTAATGCATATAAAGCCAAGTGAATACAAAATAATATGCATGAAATGTATACTTCTGGATGGATTCAGCCATTCTCATTAATTCCATTATAATTTTGGAGTCATATTAGCACAGGTAAATATCTAATGTAAAATTTACATCTTCAGTTGGACATAGTCTTTCCTTTTCAGTGTAACTTACATGGTAAAAAAAATAGTTCTATTAGTTTTGTGTATTTGTACATACAAAATGCAAATCTTGAAATGTTATTATTTCTATTTTATTTTTTATTCTAAGTGTCTTCATTGAATATTAAGGAGGTTAAATTTTTTAAATCATTAGTGCAGATATTTTCAGTTTTGTATCTGGAGGATTTTTGAAACTGAATATAAGCTGGAAAACATTCTTTGCATTAAACAGTAAAGGAATTTATTGTTACTTTAATCTCAGTGATTTGAAGTACTTTTAAAATTGATAAAATTAAATTTTTTCTTAAAAAACATGCAGTTAAGGTTCAGTGAAATGTCAGATATGTAAAGTTTTAAGAGTTGACAATTTATCAATTCAGAAATGAAATTAAAATCCTTTTTGTCAGAATACTTAATACCTTCAGTGTTCAGTTGCTGCTCAAAATAAATTATCCCTTAGAAAATAAATAGTACCAAGAAATTAGACAATTTTATAAAACTCGGTGTAACTGAAACAATTATTTTAACATATCAATGAAATGCTAACTCTAACAAAGCATTGAGTGTATAGTTCCTATATTAAAACTTGTGAGATTACAAAAGTTTTTTCTTAAAATACTGTCAGCATATGGTTTTTCCTGATTTTTCAATCCCCATATTTTTTAAAGCTTTTATTTACTTTAGAGAAAGGTGGGGGGAAGAGAATGAGGGAAGGGCAAAGCAGGAGGGAGAGGACACTCAGACAGACTCCATGCTGAGTGCAGGGCCTAATGCGGGGCTCCACTTCAGGACTCTGAGATCTTGACGAGCTGGAATCAGGAGCTGGTTGCTTAACCAACTGGACCATGCAGGGGTCTCTCCCCATTTTTCATACATGTATTTTTTTTTATCCTAGGTAAATAACTAGCTTTAGGATTACAGAGAATGGTGTAGTAATAGTCTACAGATATGAACTCTTCTTGGTTTTGCTGTTTAATTTATACTCAAGTTGTTTAAACCGCGTGCTCTATCCAGTAGGTGTTCCAGCAGATGGCAGTGATGCATAAGGGCCACATGCTGTAGATAAGTGGCGCGGAGTTGCTTCTGCACATTGATATTTAGAAATTATCTTTTTCTTATAAGATATACAATTGGTTTTTTCTCTGGGTTGTGTAGAAAAATACTGTTTTATTTCGTGAATAAGTTTTACATCATAACGTGTTGTGTAGTTATGTTTGCTTGCTAGATGAGTACAGTTATTTTTCAGCAGTTAAAATTGAACTTTTTTAATGTTTTAACTTCTTAATTATAATTCATACCAATATAATGGGATTTATTCTTCACATGGTGTATTTTTTACACAAAGTGCTAAGTAGCATGGACAGGTGGTTCTTTGGCACTTCAGCTTATCCTTGAGCAGTTATTTGTGTGTAAATAAAAATATGTCTGAGAAAAGACTAAGCGTTCATTTAGGAACTCTGAAGGGGATTCTTAGCGTCTGCGTGAATCGGTCTTGTTGCTCGAGCAGTACAATCGGGTTCAGGAAATTTGAAGTCGGGGCAGCAGGAGAGCTGCTCCTCTCACAGGGGTCCTCCCTAAGGAGGAGGGGTCGCTCCTCATTCGCATTTTCTCCTTCTGGCGCGCGCGTAAATCTCCAGCCTCTCTTCCTCAGGCACCAGGTTCTCTGCCAGGGGCCTTAGTTCTCTCGCAGCTTGAAGGCTCGGTGGTTAGAGCAGTTCCTTACTAACAGGCAGGATTGTGCTTCCGACAGTTGAGGTCGCTTCCCAAAGGCGCTTAGCTCGGAAGTAGCAGAGCTCTTTCCGCCCAGGCCTCTCCGAGACCGGAAACTACTTACGTGCCTGTCACAGTTCTCTACGCTTTAACACCTTTTATTCTCACAATCTGTGAAGCAGTGTTGTGATTCCTATTTTACACCTGAGCAAATCGAAGCCCAGACAAGGTGAGTCACTTCCTGAAAGTCTCTCAGCCGCCGCGCGGGAGAGCCGAGTCGCCGGCTGCAGAGGCCACCTGCAGAGGGCGCTGCCGCTCACAGCCCTGGAAAGCGTCGGCGTTTTCTTCAGCGGTAGCCCCGTCTGGGATACTTGAGACACTGAAAGTTTATGATGAAAATGAAGTGTCTGAAGTTTTCACATTTCTGTGTTCTCCATTTCCTTCTAGAATATTAGAAGATAGTAATACTCTGTGTAAGACATAAGATGTTTAATATAAATGGTCTTATTTACTCCAGTGACAACTCACCTATGAAGCAGGCATTGCTATATTATTTTTTTTCTACAGTTTTTCTTTGCCTTCATAAAAACATCAGCTTTCTCTAAGATAACCTATTAGGGATTACATTTTTCAGTTGTTCTTCCACCCCCCACCACCCCCACCTTTAACTGAATAAATAGAGTCCATGTCAGTCTGTGGTTTGGGTAAGGAAGGGACTCAGGTCAGGCTTTTTACCTTCCTTTAGTCGATTATATTGCTTCGAAGTACACTGTGTCTCAGGATTACAGAAACACTAATCAACTTTTTACATGTCAAGGGCCATGTGCTTGAAGTCTCAGGTGCTGGGCCCTCTACATGTTCTATGAAGGAGGTGGGAAGTGGTGAAAGTCTGGGTCCCCAGGAGACAGAAGTAAGAGAGTTGTGACAATAAATAAAAGGTTTTTAAAGTCCTCAAAGAAATTCATATTTCAGTTCAATCCAACAAAAATATATGAAGTGTTTATTATTTGTGGGTCTGCTGCTGGTTGCTGGAGATACAGTGCTGAGTAGGTACATGTATATTTGCTTTCAGTCCAGCGATCCCACTTGCAGAAATGAACTCTGAGTGTACACCACAAATAACAAAACCCTGCGGCTTAAGCATACATGTATGGGAACGTTGGTTGAATGGCTTTTAGCACACGCACCCTAATACCTTATAACTGTAGAAAAGAATGAGGAGAAACTCTGTGATGTATATGGAGGAGTTTTCAGGATGTGTTAAGTGAAAATAGTGAAGTGTGAAAGAACGTACAACATGATAGTGTTTATACAGGAAAGAAGGAGGAATAAGAACATTTCTATATAAATAGGTAGGTATTCTTTTACAGTAAAAATAGAAAACAAACTCCGAGGAAGGGTAAACCAGATTCTGCTGAGAATCCTTGTCTGTCGTGGATGCACAGATAGGAGAAGAGGCCTCGCTACGTTTTCATGTGGTTGGACTCTCAGTCATATACCAAAATAAAGAGGACGGATAAAAGCAAATCTTAGTGTCAAATGAAAACAGAAAGAAATGATCCTAACTGTATATGAAATTGATAACATAACCACACAGAGAAAATAATTAATTCAATCACCTTTGAACTTAGTATTCTGACTCTTTATTCTTCGTAGAATATATCCTAAGGACAGAATTAACTGCAAAGAAATCTTGAGCTTCTGTTGGTAATAATATTGCGATTATACCTTTGAAATCCTTTTGAGCATATTATAAGAGTAAGTGAATAAATAAATAGATGTTTTGGGGAACTAGTATTTTTCCCTTGGGAGAAGGAGATACAAATATTGAATAATAATTATTTGTTGTTTTGTTAACATTTTAACTTAAGGATATAGTTTAAA
The DNA here is from genome assembly GCF_020171115.1 of Neogale vison. Classification (NCBI taxonomy): domain Eukaryota; kingdom Metazoa; phylum Chordata; class Mammalia; order Carnivora; family Mustelidae; genus Neogale; species Neogale vison. The sequence goes on from NC_058098.1 coordinate 138,212,164, forward strand.
TGCATCCAAGAACTGTACCTCTTAGTAAACTCATCTAATTTCAATAACCTTTACACACATGCTACGTGTAGTTGAGAATCATTATGTATATAAATATAGCTTTATTGAAGGCTTAAAAAAAACCGATGTTTTGTTTCATGGTGACAGAGTGAACCATGCTTGGTTCATTGATCGATTCTAATGTCAGTACCAGTAACTCTAAAACGTATGAAGCAAATGAATGCAGGAGAGGCAGCGCTCATTAGTGTGTTAACTGAGATCTAGAAATTGCCACGAGGCCAAGTTAGCTATTCAGACCCTACAGGAAGGAAATAAGATGGACAGTCCATCAAGGAGGTCAAGTATGATCAGAATCTGCAACTCTGGGGTTAGTAAATTTTTCAGGTGAAATCACATAGACCCTAAAAAGTCCACAGTGCCCCCTTTCTTTGCAGAGAATTTCTTATTCCTGCATGTTACACCAGATAGAAGATGCTGTGTAAACAGAGCTTTTAATTTATTGTTGGATAGTACTTTAAATTAGAAAGTACTAGTTTTGGAGTTTCCTGTTTAATCTTTGCTGGGATAGTGGCAGGAAGACGAAAGATACAAAAAGGAGAGGAGTAATTTGATCTCATTTTAGATACTATCATTTGAACATAACATGTTTTCCTAAAATCTTGCTTCTTCTTTTCTTTCTTTTCTTTTCTTGAGGAAACCAAGATGAGTAGGAGACAGAGAATATTCTATATTGGAGATAAAATGAGATAATCAGAACTTTGTTTTGCCATTAAATTAATCATTATTTTAGACTTTCGCACTTGCTGGGCCTGCCATCCATTTATGCATTGGATTCGGGGGATTTTGAGATTTTTAAAAAAGATTTTATGTATTTGTTTGAGAGAGAGAGAGAGGAAGAGAGAGAATGAGAGAGAAAGCATGGGCAGGGTAGGGCGGAGGGAGAAGCAGATTCCCCGCTGAGCAGGGAGTTGATGCAGGCCTCCACGCCAGGACTCCGGGATCATGACCCGAGCTGAAGGCAGACACTTAACTGACTGAGCCGCCCGGGCGCCTGTAGCTCTTTTTTCTTTTTTTTAAAGAAGAAAGTGTGATTTATATGCCTACAGATACTTACAAAGTTTATTTTGTAGATACTCTAAGGAAGAGAGAAAAAGACAATGGAGTAAGAATCTTCAAGAATTCATTAAGGAATTGACTTAGTAATTGAATTTAAGATGATTTGGAATAAAAACTATGGGAAGACAATTTGATCAGCATATTGAAAGAACATATATTGGAATATTTTAGAATAATTTAGATGATTATTTCTAGCTAACCATAGTTGAGTTCTTTGATTCCATTGCTTGTCATTTGAATAATAAAAAGTTTTATTTACAGCAGACAAAAACAGCAGTATATAATTGATATTCATTTATTTTATTAAAGAAATCTGATTTGATAAAAACAATCAGAAAATAGTATTTTTAACGCTAGTAGTAAAATTTATTTTTTAATCCATAAAAAGCCTCATTTATTTTTATAGCAACTTGATGACACATCTGCTTGCTTTATTCAGCTGAAAAAGAAAATGTTGGTTCTTGGTGTTTGGTAAAATTGCTTTGTTAAATTATTTTCTAAATTGTTCAACTTTTAACAAATGACATTTGATACTAACACTGGAAAGCAATTTCAGCTAATTAAGTAGATCCCTCTATAAACCATTGGAACATTAAGATGACATACTGTTCATTCAAGATTATTTTAATTGGTACAATTATTGTAATTTTCTTGCAATTATGTGTTGAGCTAAAAGCTTTTGTCTAGATCATTTGAGGGTTTTTTTTTGTTAACATACATTTAGTAAGAAGAAAGGGAGTAAAATAAAAACTATAGATAAAGATTTTCTGTCTACTTTTTATTACGACGTTTTAGACAACCATTGAAATATTTTAGTATAAAACTTTATTTCTGGTATTTTTCAGTATGCATTTTAAGCAATGATAGAGGTTTTTAAAGGATCAATTTAAGTAGTTTTCATGAAGATAATGTTTTAAATTTCTGTTTTGACACGACTCAAGCAGTCATTTACTCAGGATGATATGGTCAGAATAGTTTTGTGATAAGGATAATGCCATACTTTATTTTGATTGTTTAAAACAGTTGAATAAGTTTTGAGAGAGCCTTAGAATGGTAACCATGTTCCACTTCGCTGAAATAGCTGTTTGCTGAGTAGGCACTGTAGGCATCTAACTTAAAACGTTTATGCTCAATTCAGTATCCTTAAATTTTTTAAGTAGTGGTATTTCTGTACTTGACATTTTTCATAATAAAACCTCCTATCTTATGATGTTCTTCCTTGATACTCAGCCAAAATTTTCCTAAGTTTAATTCGCTCATTTCTGGTTATCTCCTGTCTCCCTTGGCTCTCACTGGCCTCCTCTTCCTCTCCTTCATGTTCTGGGCTATGATTTGTTGCCCCTCCCCCATCACATGACCTGCATTAGGATCAGGTTTGTTTCTGTTCTGTTGCATGTGGATGTAAGTCATGGATTTCAGTAGCATGAAAAGCAGGATACCAGTTAGTTTAGATTTGTGAAGAAGTTGTCTCTTCTCTCTCTTCTCCTACAAAATACATCCTTTGTACTAAGGATATTTCTTCTAATTTAAATTTGAGATACTAGAAATACTCATTCCAAACACTGTTTCATACATGTTGTTTCTGTGCTTTTTATATGTTGTTTAGAACCTTAATGAAATTCTATCATTTTGGTATGATGTGACCTCTGTATGTATTGGGTTGTCACCATTCAACATTTATTAAATTATTGTCTTGTATATAATTATTGTTTCCATCTTTTTTCCCAGAACACACTGTCCCTTACTATATAGAATGTCAGTACTGTATTCAGGGTAGTTCTTGTTGGGAAGGTAGAAATTGAGCGAAGAATTAAAGGAAGTGAGAGAATTAACCCAAGCAGATACCTAGGGGAGGCATTTCTAGGCAGAGGGAACAGTACGGACAAAGGTCCTCAGCTACTCCTGAGAGTAGCTGGAATGTACCAGTAATAGCAACAAGAAGGACTGTGATGTGGCTAGAGAGGACTCAGTAAAGGGCAGGAGGCAGGAGATGAGGTCAGGGAGGTCAGGGAGTATGGGACATGGAGGATCATTGTAAGGGTTTTGGCTTTTTATCCTGAGTCAAAAGGAGATCTGTTTGGAGTCTTGAAAAAAATGGATCCATACCCTATATGCTCCACAGTGCCTTGGTATTTGGTTGCATCAGTGTAACTTGGCCTGGGCTAGGGAAGATAAAGTAAAGATAAAATGAGTGATAGAGAGTGGCCATAGAGATGAATGTGGAAAAGCTAAGAAACGAACAATGTTCTCTACAGTCTTGTTGCAGTGTACTGAAGAAATCTAGTTAATCTGAACAACTGCAGTAATTTATATGACTGATTTCCCTGTATGTCTTTCCTGTTGTAATAGATTCTTGTTTCTTAAGATCATTGCATTCTTTATTTTCCAGTAAAATGTTGGATTTAGAAGACTGCTTTTTGAATTGTTTTTTAAATTGCCGCCTTTTCCTTAGACTTGCCAGCTGCATGGCTTGTCCTCTAATCCCCACATTTCAACCCCCAGTTGAGAGTGAATGAAAATATGTGGTTTCCATAGCATTGACTGATAGGTGTAGAGAACAATTAGTGGGTTGCTTGTAGAGTCATACTGAATTTGATTTATGAGTACTGTAAGATGGAAATGATGGTCATTGTGTGTCAGCTTGGTCTCTGAGGATAAAGAGAAGTAATTGGTCAAAATTTGGTGTATAAGGATCAGGTTTATCTGGAGTTCTGAGCAGTCCTAGCCTGGCTCTCCAGCCCATTCTCATGCCCTCTCCCTTTTGCTACCCCCCCCGCCCCCCCTTGCTTTTCGCCTTTCCACCTGCACTCTCTGTGGCCCATCCTCCCCTCCCCCTCCTCATTCACATCTTAAATACCACAACCTCAAGAAGCCTTTTGTGACCAGGCATACCCCATTCTCCGAGATTTTACTAGATACATTCACTGTATGCTGGTCTTTTCCGTCGTAGTGCTAGTCATAGTTACCTTTCTTTAAATGGTTGCATTGCTCTTTCTTTAATACTTGTTTCCTGAACTAGACTCTTCACTCCATGGACTGGACCTTCCTTAAACCTTGCTGAGTTCCTCGCTTCTAGACATTTTTGGTATGGAGTAGGCAGTGGTGATTACTTCTGAGACAGTAAAGAAATATGATGGTGACACTTGGGTTGAGGAAAGCATGGACTGGGGGCAGGTGGTGAATGAGAAGCCACATTTTATCTTGAGAATACTGTTCATATAGACCCTTGTTTTTTATTCTAAATATGGGTGAATGTTTCCTTGTTACTACACCGATATATCCCTGGGTCAGGCACTAAGTTTGTTCTCAGGGTACACAGTTGAATGGTGATTACATATTTCAGTTAACACCTACCAGTTTCCACCTTCTTTGGGTGATACTAAAATGAAACCAGTGTTTTTGTTAGATGTTTCCCTAAACTCTTGAGTTCAGCTACATTTCTAAGGCTTCTTGCATTTATAATCCTCTCATGAATGCCATGGTTTGGAATTACTTCGTGCTGACACACTTTTAGACAGGCCCCTCCCATGTCGGGTCCTGCTTGCAGGCCGCTGTCCGTACTGTTTAAAAAGGCCTTTGAGTGAGGTGCGCTCCATTTTGTCATGCGAAACTGCCGTTGGGTTCATTCATGAAGCAAATATTTATAGAGTTTTATGTACCGGATGCGTGCTAATGAAGGTACTAGTTAGTATTAGTTGAGCCCTCGATATAGGTCACACATTGGATTAAGCACTTTACATAGATGGTTTTATTTAATACTAACCCTGGGAGGAAAAAGAGTGGCAGTTACCTAAGATCCTATAGCTATAACTCTTGCACCTTCCCCAGGCCTATTTCTGGAAGGCAGGAGATGGTCTGTGATTACACAGGGAGGCAGTAGGTCTGACACCAGAAAAACAACTATAGTAATTTTATTATTTCCAGGTATATTTTATTCATCTTTCAAATAAACACTTAGAATTTTTTTATTATAGTCAATGGGTATGTTATGTGTCAGTGGCAGATAGAAATTTTTCCAGAGGATTGAATATCTTCTCTATTAAAAAGATGCAGACTTCTTACCAACTTATGTAAAACTGCAAATAAATGCTTTATTCAGTTCTAATTGTATCTAGTAACTGCGGTAGGTTTTGTGGGGAATGCTTAAAAAAATCAGTTTTGATATTTGGCACTTAAACAGCTGGTACATCTGTTTAACTTTATACTATTTTTATACGCACTAAGAGGCTGCAATTTTTTTAAGGTACCTTTTCAGTAACTTTTCTTTTGCTTTAAATAGAGTAAAACTGGTTTTTAAAATATTTTCTCATTTAAACTCATGATGCCATATTCAGTAATTTTATGGTAATGTAGAATAAAGAAAGAATTTCAAATATTCCAAAGTTGTGTGTTTCTAACTCCAGCTTGCAAAATTGAAGTATATTACTAAGGTTATTTGGGAACACAGAAATAGAAAAATTGATTTCTCTAAAGTATATGTTTTAATATGTGAAACAAAAAGTCTTACCTGTGAAGGTTTGCAGTTTTTTTTATGATACAGTGAGACTGTTATGCCCATTTATATTTTAAAAACCCCACTCCAATTACTGAAGAATTCAAATTTGCCACCAAACTATAAATATTTATATTTATTCTGTATATGGAGACTTTCAGAGATCAGGGTTTGGTTTTTTTTTTTTTTTTTACCTGAAATTATTTTTTACAGCAAAGATCTCTGATTTCAGAATTTCAAATCAAAATATTTTTAAGACTTCTCGAAATATGAGAATAAACAACAAAAAATGCTATGTAAATGAAACAGTAAAGTAAGGGGAGATGCTGCTGTAAACCCAAAACCCACGCTATGAGCTGCTTCTGTTGGCAATCCCCAAGAAGTCCACGAGGTGGGGGTATTTCACTAGAGACATGATTAATATTTTCAGCCGAGAAGTAAGACCTAATGCATTTCTGCTTTTCCCTTTCCATAGCAGAAAAACAGGAAAACACAGAGTTTAAATATGAATATTTTAAATATTTAAATATTTAAAGTTTAATTTCCATTCCTATTTTTTAATGGCTTCCCAGGACATTCATAAGCGCTGAGAATCATGATCATAGGCAAATGAATGGTTGTCTGACCATATGGCATAGCCTTTATTAATTAAATAGTACCTTTTCCTGCTAAAATGCTTTTTTTTTTAAAGATTTTATTTATTTATTTGACAGAGATCACAAGTAGGCAGAGAGGCAGGCAGAGAGAGAGAGGAGGAAGCAGGCTCCCTGCTGAGCAGATCCACTGGATCCCAGGACCTTGAGATCATGACCTGAGCCAAAGGCAGCGGCTTAACCTACTGAGCCACCCAGGCGCCCCTAAAATGCTTTTAAATTAGCTTTTGGGAAGAGGGTAGACATGAAAAAGGAGGGTTTAAAATTGATCTGCTTAAAAATTTGTATTTGGATGAAAAAATACTAAATTCTAATTACTGTAGATCTTGGGTTCTATACCTATTAGAAATTAAACCCTCAAGATAGCTTATCTAATCAAGGTTTTGCTTTCATCTGAGGCATATTCATAGGCAGGCTTTGATTTCAGAGCCTCCATTCTCTGTGCCTGCCTTTCAGTTTTATTGCAACACATTTGCTGCTTCTATATAGTTAATGGAACAATTTTTAAAATTTCTGAAAGGAAACAATAACATGAGTATCTCTTCCTGCTTGATAGGACCTCACAGTACTGTGAGTACCGCCAGTAGCTATGAAACTTGGATCTCTTACTTTCATTAGAATATTTGTTAATATATCATAGTATAAACTCGATATAAAACAATGGTCTTTACTTTTTAATGATAGATACTATTTTCATATTGAGTCAGTTGTGAGTTATTTTGCCTCTCCTAACTTTTTTACTGCAGTCTTCTCTCATTACTCTACTTTGAAATTATTATTTTCCCCATCTGAGGTGTTGTCTGATCACTTGCATGGCAGCAACTGGGTAGGCATGCTTTAGTATTTAGTATTTAGTATTGTTTTTCAGGCTTTTCCCCCTAGTAGAAACCTTTCTGCAAATCAAATCTTATGCACAATCCTGGTAAATAAAGCAGAATGAATATAAATTAATTGACTCAAATTGTAACATTTCCTAATAAATTCACTTAGCAAGAAAAATGAGCTGTGCTGAAGAATATTAAATTTGAAATATGTGGGTGATCCTTGCAATCTCACATTGGTTTAAACATCTCTTTCTCTACTTAGTTTTGGTAATATGATATCAAGAATATTGTGGGGTGCCTGGGTGGCTTAGTGGGTTAAAGCCTCTGCCTTTGGCTCAGATCATGATCCCCGGGTCTTGGGATCGAGCGCCGCATTGGGCTCTCTGCTCAGCAGGGAGCCTGCTTCCCCCTCTCTTTCTGCCTGCCTCTCTGCCTACTTGTGATCTCTGTCAAATAAATAAATAAAATCTTAAAAAAAAAAAAAGAATATTGTAAATCCTGGAACTTGGGTGGCTCAGTGGTTAAGCCTCTGCCTTTGGCTCAGGTCGTGATCTCAGGGTCCTGGGATCCGAGCCCCATATTGGGCTCTCTGCTCAGCTTAGAGCCCGCTTTTCCTCTCTCTCCCTTTGCTGTTCCTCCTTCTTGTGTGCACACACACTCTCTCTCACTCGCTCGCTCTCAAATAAAATTAGAAAAGAAAAAAAGAAAAAAAGAAAATTCTAAATCTAAGTAGATACAAATGCTACCAATTTTTAAACCTGCTTTACAGTGGCAGGATGTTTTTAATTAATTTGGGTTCATAGGTCAGTCACCAGTATTATCTTACAGTTGCTCGCATTTCTTGTAACTGGTTGAAGTGTTTGTTGGGTGCTGCTTCTCTGACTGACAAGGTCCTGGCACGTGGGTCATGTCGTGAATTAACATTGTGATTTTCTAGTTGTTTATTACACTCTGCACTCAGGCACATAGGGTGGAGTAGTGCACTTGCTTGCCTAATTTTATGAACAGAAAAACTGGGTTAAGAAAATGAAAGAATTTAAATGTGCACCTGAAGATGGAGAAAAAAACCATTTTTCAAAGTCTGCAAAAAATTAAAACAAAAACCAGGATGACCTGGTATATTAAGCTTATATGTTGATCTTGAGTGTGTTAAGATTTGATACGTAACAGTGTTCTATTTTATTATATTTTAAGGCGTTAAAAATATGTAAATCATTAATTAAGAACTTTGAACCATGTCTGTGGCACCCAGTTTGATCCGGTGCAGGGATCAAGGCTCAGGCTTTTGCCAGATAGGTTCCAGCTGGGCCACTTACGTCTGCGGTAATGTCAGGCGGGAACATCTCTGAGCCTTTGCTTTCTCGTTTTCAAAATTGAAATGATACGTCATGGAATGTTGGGAGATAGAAATGAGATAAGCGAGCTCAAACACCGGGCCCAGAGAATGGCAGGCCATAGTAGATACTCTACAAATGCTAGTTCTTTTTTTAAAATTTTCTTCTCAACTCTTTTTAACCTTCACATATGTTTTTCCTATCAGATTGTACATAAGAAAAGGGACGTGTTCCTCAGAGCATTTTGCACAACACACATGAATAGAAGGCAGTGCCTTATCAGTAACGAGCCTAGGCACGTACCTCTTTGTGCTTTTGTGATTTACCCTTCCTGTCTGTTGATCCTGTCTCATCCCTGTAGTTACCAAAATTGCAGCCTTTAAGCCAGATGAAGTTAACGCTTTTGGTGTCATTTTTACACCAAAACCAAGGGAGCTGAGATGTGGAGGGGACTGTGTAGGCCAGTGCTTTCCTTTATCACTTTGAAAGAACCAGCATCTCCCACATGGCGGGGTGTGGGGAGCACCCACAGCACTATGGGAGGATCCGAGAGATCTGCTTCAGCCCCCTGAAATAAGGAGACTGGCATCAAGAGAGGTCATATGATTTGTCCCAAATCACACAGTCAACAAGTGACCCACTTTTTTTTTTTAAGATTTTATTTATTTATTTTTAAAAATTATTTTTAAAATTAAAATAATTTTAATTAATAAAATTATTACTTTTTAATTATTTTTTAAAGATTTTATTTATTTGATAGAGAGAGAGAGAAAGAGATCATGAGCAGAGGGGAGGGGTAGAGGGAGAAGCAGATTCCCCGCCGAGCAGGGAGCCTGGTACTAGGCTGGATCCAGCACCCTGAGATCATGATCTGAGCCTAAGACAGGCACTTAACTAACTGGGCCACCCAGGTGCCCCACATTGCTTTAAATTTTTATTTTTAAATATTACAGCTTTATTCTGACTTATGTGAGATGATCAAATCTGGATGTAAGGAAAGCCATTGCCTCTGTTCTGTCCTTTCAGAATCAAGTTGCATTTCAAGTTGCAATGTAGGAATTGTATTCCTAGAAATGACTGCCTTTAATAGAAAGTGTCTGACATGTAAATCTGGAATAAATTCATACGGTAGCTTCAAAGGGAGACTTTTACCCCCAACTTCGGTGTGTCCTAAGTTTCCTCAGCAGTTGAACACACTGTTGTTCACCACTGGATTGAACTGAATCATCACTAGAGATTATTGAGATGCATTTCTTTTTGAGTATAAATGCTTCTGTGTCAAAATTATTCAGTGCTTTAGAAAATATATATAAAGGAGATTTTTTAAAAATTCCCATATAACTAGCATACAATGTTACATTAGTTTCGGTGTACAATATAGTGATGCGACTCTCTCCGTTACTCAGTGCTCATCGTAGTAAGTGTACTCTTAATCCCAAGAAGGAGATTTTTATGGTCATAAAATTTTCCTATTATTTCTAGTCCTAGTTTTTCGGTTTCTGACTCTGTTTGTTATTCATGCCCAAAGCAAGAAGCAAGAACACTGAAACATATGAACAAGACATGGCCAGCAGCACTGCCTTACAGTTCAGAAGGGTGCACATAACTGAGGAAAGGGGAGCCATGTCACTTGGGGTCCTGGATGTAGTGGTATCTCTGCCACCAGGGTCATATCTTGTGCTGCCCATGTGAGGTCTGGCTGAAGCCCAGCTGCTCACACACAAATTGTGGTCTTAATGATAGTCCACTGAGTTTGTGTATTGAGCATTTTATTTATTTATTTATTTATTTATTTATTTTAAAGATTTTTTTTTTTAAAGATTTTATTTATTTATTTGACAGAGAGAGATCACAAGTAGATGGAGAGGCAGGCAGAGAGAGAGAGAGAGAGAGAGAAGCAGGCCCCCTGCTGAGCAGAGAGTCCGATATGGGACTCGATCCCAGGACCCTGAGATCATGACCTGAGCCGAAGGCAGCGGCTTAATCCACTGAGCCACCCAGGTGCCCTGTATTGAGCATTTTAAAAAAATGCATGACTACATGTTTCCTCCAATGCAGAAAAGTAATCTTTGGCCTTAATATTTTGACCAAGTAGGAAATATACATCTTGGATATGTACACATTCAGAGGGAAATAACTTTTTTTATGTGTAGAATAAGCTCTCTGGGAAAAGAATACATTTTTAGCTTTGCCAACGGTTTATTTGGAAACAGGCAAGTACGCTTGTGATTGTATTATAGAACCCTAATTGGACCATCCTTAAGCACCATAAATCAAACACATTAAGTACTTGAAACCAGAAACAAACCTGAAGGTTTGGCCTAGATCTGTATTCACTGGGCCACATATACAGTGCTTTGTTGTTTCCTAGTGTAGTTACTGAAATAGGATGACTTTAGAATGCAGAATTACTTTTGTAAGCTTTGAAAAGTGGCATTACTTAGAACACTTGACGCTGTGCACTGTTGTCTTGAGAATCAGCTCTGACCACTGCATGGAAATGTCTCTTTGCTTTCTAACAAGTTCTCTGCTCCATTGAGTGTTGTCTTACACTCAGCACAGTCTTCTGCATGGGGGCAGTTTTAGCTCAATGTGATCATATTAGAGATGGGGACTTTGGGAGGTAAGTAGGTTCGGAAGAAGTCATGAGGGTAGAGTCCTCATGATGGGTTTAGTGTCCTTTTAAGAAGGACCAGAGAGCTAGCTGCAAACCAGGGAGAGGGTTCTCATCAGAACCTGTCTGAGCTGGCACTCTGATCTCAGACTTCCAGACTCTATAAAATGTGAGAAATAAATGTTGTTTAAGCTGTGCAGTCTGTGGTGTTTGTTACAACAGCCCGAGTTGACTGAGACACCCACTTTCACCACTGCTGTTCACTGTTACAGTGGAGTTCTAGTGAGTGTACTTAGATAAGAAACAGAAGTAAAAGGATCCAAATTGGAAAGGAAGAAGAAAAACTATCTCCCATCGCAAATGACATGATCCTGTATATGGAAAATCCCCAAGGAGTCCACAAGAAAGCTGCTAGAGCTGATAAGTTCAGCAGAGTTGCAGGCTCCTGATCCAGCACAAAAATCAGTTTTGTTTCTATACCTCTGCAGATTGTTATCTGAAAGGAAATTCAGAAAGTAATTGTATTTACTATAGCATTGAAAAGAATGAAATGCCCAGGAATGAATTTAACCAATGAGGTTAAAGAATTATGCATTGAAAACTGCGAATCGCTAAATAAAATATCTAAAAAAAAAAAAAATCTAAGTATATGGAAATAAATTTCCTGTTCATTAACAGGAAGACTAAATATTAAGATGTCAGTACTACCCAAAGTGGTCTACAGATTCAGTGTAGTCCCTGTCCGAATTCCAGTAGCCTTTTGCAGAAATAGAAACCTGATCCTCAGACTCATGTGAAATTGAATATGAATATGAGTAGCCAAGACAATCTTGAAAAAGAATGAAGTCGGAGGGCTCGCGTTTCTCAGTTTTAAAAACTAACTACAAAATTGCAGTAATCAAAGAAATGAGGTACTGGCCTAAAGATAGGCATATAGTCCAGTGGAATAGATGAGAGTTCAGAAATACTTTCAAAACTTGCAAAAGTAATCTTGCGTTTTAAAGGCATCCTGTTCAATAACTACACTAGGAAACGCATACATCTGGCCAATTGAACTTTGAGAAGGGCGCCAAGTCCATTTCATGGGGAAAAGAACAGTCTTTTCCCCAACTGGTGCTGGGCCAACTCGATTTCTACATGTGAAAGAATGAAGTTGGACCCCTATCTCACACCATGTATGAAAATTAGCTAAAAGTGGATCGACCTACACTTTCCCAAGCATAAATTTGTTTCCAGTATCAGAAAGGGGAATTAAAGTGAAAATTATTATAGAAGAGTAGAGTTCTTAGGGAATAATGCATTTTTTGTGTGTATTCACTCTACAGATAAATGTTTTTTTCACTCTAAAGATATTTAAGCAAAAGTAACGTGACAATGCTTTGCTTCAAGGCGCTGGAGATAGAATAGTGAACACTACCAAACTTGGTCCCAGCTTTAAAGGAACTTCTAGTCTAGAGGGGGAGTAGACATTAATAAAATAATTCCACTAATAGATTATAAAATTCCAGTTGTGATAGGTGGTGTGCAAGAAAGAATATGTGCTATGGGGGGCCTGCGCTTGGAGAAGACTTCCCGGAAGAGGGCAAGTTGGCCTGAGAGAAGGAGGAGTAGGCATTAACTGGGTCAAGACAGAACAGGAGAGCACAGTTAGCTCCGAAGGTGTTCGGGGTGTTTGGTTGTGTTTGCACAGATGTGCACTTCACTTCCTCTTTTGTTCCTCACCCATTGGCTACAGTGCAGAGTAGCTGTTTTCTGTCTGTATGTTCCATCTCTTTCCAGAGTGCATTAGAATGTTATTTAATAAATGGGCATTCACTGTGGTAGGAAGTATTTGAGTCTACTAGGAGTTAAATTGGTTTTAAGGTAAAAAATTCCGAGACAGTTAAGAGTTTTCCCTGTTTAAGTTTTTAAAGAAAATTTGTCTTATTTTTAACCTTCAATGATTAAATAATGACATTGGTAGGTGGCTACTTTTAGATAAAGTATGATAAATAATGCCTTCATAAATTATGCTTTTCGAATCTGTTTATATTTTGATTTAAAATAGGATTTTTTTTTCCCCTGTAATTTAAGACCTCATTTTGAATGGAAGTGATTTGAATGGCTTATGTAATTTCTGCCAAGGAATTAATATGGACTTCTCTAAACCACTGTCATTTATAATCAAAATGCTTTTAACTTACATTGATGTTGGCATTAACAAGTCCCGCTAGATTGGTAGCATAGAAAGAAATTGCATCTAAACTTACTAGGAGCTCATTGATGCCTGAGGTTTTATAATGCTTTCTGTGGGCCATTTAACTGCTGGCAACTTTAATTCACATGATTCATAATACTAAAAATTTAAATTCACTCTTAATTGAAAAGTGAAGTTACTTAAATTCTTTAAATACTAACCTTTGGGAAAATATCTGAAAAATAAAGACACATATGATTTTAGTGGCCTGCTGCCAAAAGATTATCATTTACATAAATATCTCTTTCAGTAGAAGAGCTTAATGTATTGAGCTCAAAAGGTTAAAATCGAGCCTTCAATCTGGAAACCAGCAGTAGACTGTTGGCTTGTGAACAGCAGTATTGTTCATCATACTGAGAACACTGTTCACATTCAAGTTTAAGCAGAGCTGGCATTGAAATTCAGTTAATTTGTTTCATGTGACTTGTCAGCTGTGTGTTTTTATCTAAATCTTTGTAGCCTCTCTTCTTAGTATTTCATGTTAAACTCCTCAAACAGATGAACTACCTTTTTAACTGTTAAAGTTCTGAAATTTTGGCCACTTCCGCAAATGATTCTTTGTAACCATTCTCCAAGGTTTCCATATCATTTAAACCATATTAATAATCAGTTTGAATGCCATTCTAATTTATAAGAGTAATCCTATTTTGGAGGGCTTTTCTGTTTTGTATATATGTGAGTGAGTCTGTGAGAGGGACTCCCTGAAATTCATGAAGACAAAATTGCTCTTCTTATCTTCTCACCAGCATGCTCTTCTCGTCTTGTTTGCTAATTTTGTTCTCTGGATTTTCCCTCAGATGGCTTTTAATATTTGGCTACCAGCCCAGGATTGGGTCTGAGCAGTGAAGAAATAGAGAATGAGACCTTTTTTGAAAAAGGAAAAACCTGTACTAACTTTTTTCTACTTTATGTAATTTATTTAAAAATTATTGTTTATTTCTTCTCTTCTTTGCAAAGGCAAGAACCGTGGTATCCCATAATAAGCACGGAATCGGAACCGGTCAGCTGGTCTTGCGTGCTTGCGTGGATCTAGGCAGGTTGCCTCGTTTGTCTGAGGCTCACTCTCCTCGTGTGTAAAACCATAACGCATTTAATTTGCACAGAGCGGTCCTCACCAACATGGGAGTTCCTGGGATATACTGTTCTCCTTCCTGTTTCCTAGCTCCAGTCCTACCTTTGGCCAAAGGCTGACCTCACACTTGTTATCTCAGTAATTTTGTAGTGTATGTACCAGTTTTTTTTCTTAAGAAAATTTTTAATGAAAACAAGATGTGTAATGTGTTATTTATTTTCATATATAAATTTTAAAGTACATGTGGAATTTTCCTTTCTGATACTGACATTAATGACCTTTTTTGTTTGTTTCTTGTTTGCAGAATATCAAAGAATATTCCAACAACTAAAGATGTTGAGCCACTGCTAGAAATAGATGGAGATATAAGAAACTTTGAAGTGTTTTTGTCTTCAAGGACCCCAGTTCTTGTGGCTCGAGATGTAAAAACCTTTTTGCCATGCACTGTCAACCTAGACCCCAAGCTACGGGAAATTATTGCAGGTGGGTAGTAGTAGTAAATGTGATTTGTCTTCTCTGGTCTTCAAGATGTTTCTCATTTCTAACTTAGCTATGTGAGTTTGTCTTGCTCCATGAAAAACCAAGAAATACCAAACCAAGCACTACACAGGACAGTTAATGAAACTGAGGATTAGGAGTCTTGACCTCCTTTAGAGACTGCTATGAAAATGTCACTTGTAAAACCACCTTATCATAATGTTTCTCAACCCTCATACCTGACTTCTTTGCACTCAGATTCCTTTTAAGAAACAGTCAACACTGTAAGATGTTAGTCCATTATAATTTTTCTCTGACTGATCTTAATAGGGGTCTCTATCTGAAGGGGCACAGGTATCCTTATATTACTTGATAAATTTTAACTTAAACTTGTGGACTGGAACTTAAGGATGGTGACATTAAAGTTTCGGAATCATTTCATTTGTTCTTGAACCACCGCTGTATGTACACGCACGCACACACAACCATTCCTGAAACACGTTATCTTCCGTGTGGCTGATCCGCCGTTGAGTTTCCTGAGAGTTATGAAGAGAGAGCTTCAGTCTACTTCTGCTTTCTTTTTTAGGTACCAGTTATAAGGCTGATATCAAGGTGTATTTTGTGGCTATGGAACTGCTTGTTTTGTTCAGAGAAGGATAAATCATATAGTTTGCACACCCACAGTTTAGCAATCACTGTATTTATTAGTATTAGACCACTGTGAGTTATTATTAGTTATTCATAACAATCAGCAATAGTTATGAATAATAACACATTATGGATCATAACCACTGTTAGAATAGCACAAATACCTTATATAGTTAGAGAAAAAATATTATTGTTCTGGTAACTGAAGAGAAGAATCCAGATGTTGGTGACTTTTCAAATGGTGAGAAAAGCTTTTATGCAAAGTAGTTGAGTTTTTCTCACTAGAATGTCTATGAACAAGATTTTTATGAGTCAGGATGTCCTGTCTCCTTTAAGTCAGTTGGAATCCTCGGCAAGAGTGGAAAAAAAACTTGTTTCTATTTGATAACTAAAGGAGGATGTGATAGCTGGACTGATGACTGTAGTCCTCTTTTCTTTTGTCTTCTGGGGTACCGTTTAATCTTTCAGATGTTCGCGCTGCGAGAGACCAGATTAATATTGGGGGGCTCGCGTATCCTCCACTGCCTCTTCACGAAGCTCCACCGAGACCCCCATCAGGCTACAGCCAGGCCCCATCTGTCTGCTCTTCTTCCACTTCCTTCAACGGACCGTTTGGAGGTGGGGTCGTGTCACCACAGCCTCACAGCAGCTATTACAGTGGGATGACAGGACCTCAGCATCCGTTCTACAACAGGGTAAGGAAGTGCAAGGAATCGTTCATTCTAAGAATTTGTTTGGGGGAAATACCAGAAGTTTTCTGCTGTGGAGTCTGTTATTGTTTTGAAACTGCACATTAGCTTTAAAATAGGAAAAATGTTAAGTTTGAATTTAAAATATATGATTTTTTTAAAAATAAAAAGAACTTTTAACTTTAATGGGGTCTAGATCTCAGCTGAGTCTTGAATATTAGAGATGCTTTTTGCTTTTTTGAGAAAGTGAACTCCACGGGTCATCAGTGACTATCCTGTGCCACAAAGGGAGCTGTTTCTCTATTTGTTCATAAACAGTGGTCCATTTGTTATATTTTGCATAATTATATTCGCCTTTAGAACAATGATTTAACTTCAAACTTAAATTTCCACAGTATTCGGTAAATCTAATTCATATGTGTTACAGCTTTTAAATGTGAGATTATGATAGAAGATACCACTTATAGGATTCAGATGTTATTGCCAAGTAATAGCACTGTAGCCATTTCTGGAGTTATATTTCAGGTTATGTGCAGTCATGCATAATTATTTATTTAGTATAAATGTGATCATTTTCTACTGCAAAAGATGGAAGTACAGTGATCAGTAATATACAGACCCTATTAAGTTTAGCGGCCTGAGCTATACCCATCCTACTGATCTTAAGCACCAGTATTTCCTACAGGATATTGGAGCGTGAGCCCTAGTATTGTACTTTCTGGAATGGCATGCTAAGGTCCATTACTGCTTCTTATTTTTGTTATCTCCCTCTTTAGTCTAATTTGAGAAAAACGTAGGGGCTAGTGTTCACAGAAGCCAACTGCATGCCTAAGTAAATGTCACGCGAGCTAGGAAGAAAGCAAAGTTTAGAGTAAATGTGGCAGTGAAGAAATTCCAGAATTTAAATAAAATTTTCAGGTTTTGAAAAATGATGGCCATATAAGTACAGTTGATACTTGAACAACACGGGTTTGAGCTGTGTGGGTCCACTTTTACACAGCATTTTTTAAAAAAGCAGTTACAGTACAGTACTGTAAATGTGTTTTCCTTATGTTTTTCTTAATATTTTCTGTTCTTTAGCTTATTTTATTGTAAGAATACAGCATATAGTGCATAAAACCTATAAAATATGTGCATTTGACTGTTACTATTGTCGGTAAGGCTTCCAGTCACCAGTAGGCTATTAGTAATTAAGTTTTTAGGAAGTCAAAAGTTATTTTGACAGACTTCCGACTACACGGTTTCGGGGGTGAGGGGTGGTGGGGATCAGAACTCCTCACCCCTGTGTTGTTCAAGCTCAACTATAATTAGGGGCATTCTTCATAGAGGCCGTATGAATGTTATTCTGTTCTTTTATTCAGACAAGGAGAAAAAGGTGGAACAATAGCATTTTATAATGTATTCCATCCTTGTAAAATTTAACTCTGTGGTAGACAGTGTTGAAATGCAGGGTTTTATTTAGCAGTCTTAAAATCTGCTGTAATTTTACATAAAATGGCTCATTGATCAGTAGATGACAGTTGAGGTTTTGAAACCAAGAAATTTATTTATTTTTTTAATTTACCATACCATCAGGCTGATGTGATGCTTTAAGAGTGTTTTATCATTTTAAAAACACTTAACATTTTCTCATGTTTTTAGATCTAGTTATTTTTTGTTCTAGTTATTTGAGGTTCTTAGTCTGAAAGTTAAAAGGGGGAATAATTTTCTTAAATGGCAGCAGTAAAAAGGTATGGGAAGATGTTATTTTAGTGTAATGAAGCTTAATGAGTTTTAATCTTTATGTTTAGCGCATATAATCTGATAGCTCCTGTTTATGTGAAGTTGGCTACAAATAAATGCCGGAGTTATAAATCTCGCTAAACAATGGATTCCCCATTTAAAAAATACACCTTATTTAGGAGATACACTCTAGGGCATAGAATATAAAGTGAGCTCTGGGAACTGAGAGTAATAATATTCCTGGAATCCATGCTAGGGTGTTCTCATATATATTAAGACTTTCTTTGTCTTTCTTAAGGCTAATCTTTTTTTGAAAAGAATGGTATTAGGAGTCCATTTTGCTTATTTTTGTTGTTGTTGTTAAGTAAATTGTGAGTTAATATTTGTAAGTCACTTAGGAACTGATACATGGTAAGCCCATGAAAATGTTAAGGAGAAACTCTTGTCAGACTATAAGGTGTAAAAGTTTAGTTGCTTAAAAAACCTTATATTAAATCAACAATATGAAAATTTAAATACTGGGTCTCAAATTTGGGTTTGCTATCTTAGAGACTATAAGCAAGGGTCTTTTTCTTTTGTTTTGTCACTTGCATTATTAAAAATTTGGAGTTGTGTTTTATTGGTTAGTTTCATTTGATAACTCTCATCACACTTTGATTTCTGTAATTGTTTATCCCCTTCTTTTGTTACGTGTTTTTTCCATAGCCATTCTTTGCCCCCTACCTTTACACGCCAAGGTATTACCCTGGCAGCTCCCAACACCTCATCTCACGTCCATCAGTAAAAACGAATTTGCCCAGAGATCAGAGCAATGGCCTAGTAAGTATAAAAAAGGGTAACTAAAGTATTAATCTAATAAGACACACAGACAGCAGTAGAAGTTTGGTTATTTCCTTTCTGTAACAAAAGAATGCAACTTACTTTATAAATAATCTTAAGACAGATAAGGTATTACTAACATAAAATGTATTTTGTTTTCATTTCTGGCAAATGTCTATGGAAGGAAAAGGACTAGCGGCCTCAGTGAATAAATGTTGAGCTGTTTACAACCAGAGTTTCTGGCTTCGAGTGCAGTGTCTGTTACCAAAACTCTAAAAACTAAACCTTTACATTTGCTAATTGCTAATATCTTTTTACAAAAATATACATACATGGTATCTGTGTGTGTGTGTGTATATATATATTTATATATATGTATGTATGTTAGCCCTATGGTATAAAAATTTGAGGGTATATTGGAAGAGCATTTTAAATTAAAGCAGAAATTAAATAGAATTAGGGAATTACTTAAACGTATGATTGATTCTAATCCAAAACAAAATACATTGTAAAATATTATGTGTTCCTGATGGTCAGCTTAGTTTAACAATTCACAAAAAGAAATTTCTTGTTAATATATTTTTGTACATTAGAAGGTAAAAGCTATAGAACTTAAACTGTTATTTCAAATTTAAGTGTCACTAGGGGAATCGACTCACAGCCAGGTTTCAGTGTCGTCTGTGATCATGTCAGCATCGTGTTCATGCATCATCCTCGTTTGCCCCCTCACCTTTCACCCACGCTCTTGTTTTGTGTTGTTAGGAGGTTATCAAGGAGGATGCTGCTGAGGGGCTTCCTTCACCCACAGACTCCTTGCGGGTAACGGAGTAGTCTTGTGGTGGGAACACGAGCCTGTCATCGCTTCTGCAGCCATAACAACTGTCCTAGTTGTGGTGACAGCAGTCCCCTAACTCTGCGTCTGTGCTGTTGTGGCCGCTAGCGTAGAGTAGCTGATACTAATCATTATAGTTCATGGATTAATTGAAAAGCTAATGTTTAACTTTACCCTTTATTTCCTCCAGTTTTCCCCCTTTTTCAATGCCGTGGGATGGGCTCTTTTTTTATTGTCCAAGGGCAGGATTTTTCTAGCAGCCTTCAGGAGTAGCCAGTTGGTGGCATATGTTGCCTAGTGTTGAGCAGTATTTTCACCTTTGATTATTTTTCTTAAGCCTACAGTTGGTACTGCACACGTGGAATACTTCTGAAAGTAACCAAAATCACCCTCAAGACCACAAAGGACATTAGAAGCTCGGTGGTGTAGACCAGAATGTATCTGTAGTGACTCAGTCTTAATCTGGGTGTCCACGGTTTGTGAAACCCCAGTGTGAATGTGCTATTTTTCTTGACCTGTATTTTTATTAAAATAGAATTGCTAGGTAAACAGGTAGTTTATTATGTAAAGGGAATTATTTAAACCTTTTTGGGCCAACACCTTAAAGTGGGGTTTCTTAAAAAAAATTGTATGGGAAATCATTCCGTCTATTTGTTATTCAAGACTTTGTATTTAATAAGAAATATGTTTAATGTGATGAGCCTTAAAATCTTCATTTACTCAATATGGAATTTAGGAACCCAGTTTGTATTTTACCTTCTTTTGATTTATTTGCAGAATGTTATGCCCACGTGGACATGATCAGTTTAATCTAGAGCTCTGCTAACGTGTGGCTTGACAGTTAGAATTAACGTGGGGGAAATACTACATCCTGAGCTTATCCTTAGCTTTGAACTTAAAACATGCATTTGGGTAGGCAGTAGTTTTTTAACTTTAATTTTCTTTGAGTTAATGTTAGTAAGAGAGGAAAGAGAACCATCTTGGTGTTTTCATTGAGGAGTTGATGATTCCTTTTAAGTCATTAACATTTCAGCTGAAGTGTTTGAGTGACTCCAATTATCCAGGAATAATAGACACAATAAACCATAATAATTCTATTTGGGTGTTGGGGGAATCTTTAATGCGTGGATCATTGCCACTATATGCAAGATTGACTTTTAGTTTAGTCAGAGAGCCCTTCATACATACATTCATGCATGTAATGCAATTCTCTAAGCTAAAATTCCTTAGCAAACTTTTGATGAAAATCAGATACTGTGAAGAATTTGGTTGGTTTTAATGACACAGACATGCTAAAATAGTAGCTATTCCTATGCTTGAGTATGTGGACAAACACTTGTAATTAGAAGATATCTGTAGTTTCTTTCAGGGACCAGTGAAGGAGCATTAAGCAAATTTGAAATGAGTTTTTGGGGAAGAGGAAATAATGCAATTCTTGTGATGTGTTTAGAAACCCAATAACAAAGGATAAAGGTGCTCTGCATATATTAGTGCCTTTGTTTAGTGAAATAACCGTACTATTTGCTCTCCTTTTAATATTAAAAGATAGTTTGTGATTGGCTTAGTGAATAGTAAGTGCTTACCAAGCTTTCTTTGCTTTTAAGAAATTAACAATGACAATAGCATGTAAAATTTATTTGGTAGAAGACTAGTAAAAATAGACATTTAGTTCAAACCCAAATCAAAAGCAGTGGTGGAAATGTGAAGTATCTGTATTGGAAACATTGTCTAGGATTTTTATAGCTGTATATTTTTACAGAAGTAGTTAATATAAAAATTATTTACCCCTTTGGAGCTCATATGGCTTTCCAGTCCTGTGGTAGAAAGTTTTGTATTTCTGAGATAATAGGGTTCTGGGGCAAGTCTGTTTGCTCATTCAACTGTCCTCCCATATGCACCAGCTGATGACAAGAGCTGCTTATAGATAAATCAGGAGCTACACAAACACTTTTGGATAAATTGTCATACGGACACAGAGTAATGAGTAAAAATAAATAAACAATACCACCAATAAGAGGAAGACCATAACGAGTTAACCAACTGTTATTTTCAACATAAGTGGTCCCATCTTTTTTTACCACAGGGAATTCTGATAAACCTTTAAAAAGCAGATTCTAATAAAACAATTGGGTTTTCTCACATTAAGGAACATTGTCGTGAGTCTAGCTTGTGAAGGCCAGCCAAGGACTTCCACGTAAGCTACAGGCATGTCCGGGTGTCTCACAACAGTGAAGAGGTAAAATACAAGACTCTCTGCTAACTTTAAAAAACAATTGTATGTAGAGAAAATACATGCCAAATCTTATAAAACTGGGGAGGAAGATTAACACTGGACCCAAGATATGTTCCGCAGAAATCAGAGCTCGATGGGACTGTGGTTTTCAAACTTTGAAAGCAGAGAAGTTTTTTTCAGAAATGAAATACTAATTAGAACTCTAGTTCATAAAACCAGTAAAAGTGCAGGTGTGGCCCCCACCCTGGACTTGCCTTCCCTTTTGAGGGGCCGCAGGAGCGCTAGGACCCGTGGCCTCATTCAGCTCCACAGTGCAGAACTTTGAGGACTGGGTCTGAGAGACTTGTCTGAGGTGCACAGGAGGGGAGCGCCCGATGTGGGGCCGGAGCCACATGGGAGCCACATGCCCGTGTCCCAGCCCCTTCCTCAGACCGTGCTGCTTTCTTCGCCCCTGTTAACACTCAGCTTGCCTTAGCCAGGTGTTCGATCTGAAGTCCCAGAGACCCTACCTGGTGGCTAGCGCTTTGCCTTGGACAAATTACTTAACCTCCTCAATGCCCAACTTCCTCATCTGGAAAAAGCAGACCTACCACATAGGTCTGATGTAAGGATTACTCAACCTTAGGACACTTTCAAGACTTAATTATTATTATTATTACTACACCAAGGCCAAATTTTATGGAGCTTTAAAGACTCGAACTAAAAGTGTTTCATGTTAAATTACCTGTCTTAGTAGTAGGAGCGTACAGATAGACCAGTCAGTGTGGGTTAACTCTGCCTTTCATCTGCTGATGCTTCTGTTGGTTTGCTTTCCTAGAATTTAGAAGGATTTCTGGGCTATGTGAGTGCTCCAAATACTTTAAAGTTGTGTCTGCTTTCCAGGGAATGTGCATGGTACCTATGTTTTCTTTCAGTCCAGGTCTCGCTAGAAATAATGGCATCCGAGCATCTGTGACCATGAAGGGGAAGACCCAGTGGGGAGGGCTTCTCTCAGGCCAGGGAGCCTCCGTGGCATTTTGGTATGGTCTTTCAGAGTTGCTCTTAGCAGTACTGGAGTCGGTTTTTATCTAAGGTCTGCTGCTCATGGTGGAAACTGTATTTCACTGAAAAGCAGTCCTTCAAAAGCAGGAACGATACAGCATTTCTTTCCTTCTTATCCGTCCTTGAATTACTTAGCGCTGAGTTCTACAGGTCCCTGTGTGATCACTTACTGGCTCAACAGATCTGTTGAGTGTCTACCGGGCACCGTCCTGGTGGGACACAGCAGAGGACAAAACTGATGAAACTCCTGCCCACATTGAGCCTTTGGGTTCAAAGGCTGCCAAGGGGATTCTCTGGGCTCCGAAGTCAGTCATTCTCAGGCTTCTGTGCCACGGATTTACTTGATACCTTCAGGCAGCTGTATTTAGATCACTTACATAACACATTGAAAAGTCATGAAAAGTTGGGGCACCTGGGTGGCTTAGTCGGTTAAGCATCTGCCTTCGGCTCAGGTCCTGATCTCAGGGTCCTGGGATTGAGCCCCACATTGGGCTCCCTGCTCAGCGGGGAGCCTGTTTCTCCCTCTGCCTGCTGCTCCCCCTGCTTGTGCACTCTCTTTCTGGCAAATAAGTAAATAAAATCTTTAAAAAATTAGTTAATTTTTAAAAAAAGGCATGAAAAGAATTAGTGCTCAGTATTATTGTGAAGAACTTCAGAAGTGCAAAGACAGAATTAATGACAGTATCCTTATTTCCCATGTGCCACTAGAGATCAATGAAAATTGATGAATTAATAAAGGTATTAAAAATGAAGGTCTTGGTTTTCATGAAACTGGATGCAGTTGGCAGAGTAGCTATAAGTAAGCAAAAAGAAGAAAAAGTAAAGTAAAAAAAGATGGGGCTGAACTGTAGATAATTTTTATTTCCACCACTGGCTTAGAACTTTTAACCTGTTTGCAAACAAATGTATATCCAAATCAAGCTGTTTCTCATTGTTCAGGAGCAGAGTTGGACGAGAAAGTTAAAGATGCCTTGGGTAAGAAATGGGCTCCTTCTAGTTTTTGTTCAGGGTCTAGGATCCAGACACACACTCGCGGCCACCTCTCAGTGGCTTTTCTCAGGGTCATTCACACTTTCTAAAGTATATTAGAAATGTGTTTTTATTATTCTGTTTCAGTATGGAAAAGTATTAACTTATTTTTACTTTCATGATATAGTGAAAAATTGTGTGCACTTTGGGCTTGAAAGTCTTTGTGCCAGCCTCAAACTCAAGAAAACTTTTCTCCCTAAGCAATTAATAAATGGCACAAAATTGATGGAGAGATTCCCACAGAAATATATTGCAGTAACGAGATCACAGACATCCTAGAGTACAATTAGAAGTTAAAAAATAACACAATCACATTCATTGCAGTTATATTACTTTTTTTTTTTTAAGATTGCCCTAAAGGGTAGGTTAAGCCTTGTCTGTCAACTTTGACCTCATTATTATTTCTCATGTAATTTGAAGAATAAGTTACATTTTCTAACTAGGTTGACAGTAGCTTTCTTTTGTGTTTCTAGTATCTTAGACTAAGCTGGCATTTCATAGGACTCCTTTTTGATATTTTTTTCAAGTCTTCACAAATACAGAGATACGTGGTAACTTCCTGCAAATCCTATTTATGAGGTAAATTAGAAAGCAAGGTTTCCATTAGGTACAGCAGATACTGAGTAGGTCACAAGGAGAACATCTGACATTAGGCTAGCAAACAGCAAAGCCCTGTCCTTTACTGAAACTGACTCATGGAACACTGCATCAAAAACTGATGTACTGTATGGTGACTCACATAACAATAAGAAAATAAAAACAGTCATACTGATTTAAAAAACCCAATACTGGAAACTAATTTTGAATCAAAATTGTCAGTCCTCTGTAGATTAGTTTAACTATTTAACAGTTTTTGCCACCAGCCTAGTGGGTACCTAATTCCGTGCCTAATGGGTACAGAAAAATGGCATCTGCTTTGAATTGGAGCTTTTAAAAAATCTCCATCACTAAAATTAGTTATGTTAATCATGGTATGCAGATATTTTTCGCCAATATAGCATAAAGCCAGAAGGCTTTAAAGGCCTTTCTTTTCAGATGGTGTTTTAATGCATCTCTCATGTGCCCAATGCCCACTGAAACAAAACCCAAGTGTGAAAAGTATGTTTCTGAGCATTAAGTGTAGGGTGGCTAGATAACCGTTCATTTTATGAAGTGATCATGTGAATTCCAAGTGCTTGTGTTCTTATTAAATTGGTTAACTTTAGCTGTAGTGTTTTAATCAGAATATTTAAATGTTAATTTTATGTTGGTATGTGGTAGAAAAACTGACTTTTAGAGCAAGTTTTATTTACTCAGTTTTATTGTTGAATGTATGGCCCATGCGTCATTCGTTTAATGGGAAGACTATGAATTTTGAGAGTACAATGATAAAGTTACCACGCACGTGTTAATGACATTAAACTACTATATGTGTGTGTGTGTGCGCGCACGTGCACGCCTGTGTGTGTTCCTTGCCCTGTGCTGCTGCAGAAGTGGTGTGTTCAAAGCCATGGAAAGTCTGAGGAATGACAAGCGTGCTGCCTGTGTTTATTATATGTGCCTGTTTGATGTTTTACTTAAGCTCGTTTCCTTCATTCTGTTTTATTCCTTCCTTAAAGCCGTGTGACTCTGGGTTTAACAAACAAAGACAGGTACAGAAATTTTCAGTGAAATCTTACTCACGTTTCTTATTAGACTATTAGAAGCAATCATTGGCACTTTCACGCTGGGCTGTTGAAAAATCTGGCTTATTTCAGTGCCTTGGGTTTATTTTAATAGCTGCTTTCAGCCTT
This sequence comes from Neogale vison, assembly GCF_020171115.1. NCBI lineage: Eukaryota > Metazoa > Chordata > Mammalia > Carnivora > Mustelidae > Neogale > Neogale vison. The sequence continues at coordinate 138,237,767 of NC_058098.1, forward strand.
TGCATGGCACTCATTCTGGCTAACCAATTCTAAGCTTATTTCATAAATTTACCAAAATGGGAATGTTTCCGAGTGTAGTTATAATCTACTTACAATATAAAACAATACACTTATATCAAGGTAATTCTAGTCTGTTTTGTTATCTTTGCTTTTTCCTGAAGAAATTCTGATTTGTATGCATTTTGAAGTTTATATTTAACAAACTAACATCTTCTGTATTCAAATATCTGCATTAGAAATTTTTTAAAAATAAATTGTTTATTTGCTGAAATGATCTGTTCTAGACTTAGAGCAGTATATTTCAAGTAAGAATGCATGATAAACTTGAATGTATTACCAGTCTTTGTATTGTCAGAGTAATAGAATTAGTAATTTACCTGTTGAATTATTAAGTATGCTTTTTTCTTATCACTTTTTTACTCTTTCACCTTCTTTGATGAGATTCCCACCCAAAAATCATTATTTTGGTTACTGAGATTGATTTGGTTTCAGAATAGTTGTATTATATGTGATTACTTGAGGAAAGACCTGGCAGATAATTACCAGTTCTCCTTCAAAGAAGCATATTATAACATATTTTAATTTATTGATAATTTACTCTTTATCTTGATATAGCCCTACTTAAATCTAATCAAGAGTCAGACGATAGTTTTGATGGAATTACAGGGATCTCATGTTCCTGTTTGTCTTATAAAACTTTAAGTCATTCAGGGAATATATATTTTCTACATAATCCCCAACGATAAATTGTGGGTTGTTTTTTTTTTTTTTGAGAAGTTATGTTTTCAAATAATTGATAAAGTACAAGTCTTTTAAAGTTATATGGAGCTTTCTCTTTCAAAGGACGAGAGTAGTATCAGTCACCAGGTCTCTCTTGCGGAGTTCCCAGATTCCCTGTGGAAATAAGATACTCTAAAAGTTTACATTTCTCTTAAGCTGGCAGAGTTAATTTATTCTACGCCTATTATACTTTTCCTTTTCAGCGCTGTCAGAAATAGAGTTTTTTTGGGGATTAAAAAAAAAACTTTACTTTAAAATAATTTTAGACTTAGAAAAGGTACGAAAATAGTACTCTTGATGTTAACATCTTTCATAACTAGTATACTGTTCAAGAGCAGAAATTAAAGTGGCACGATTATGTTGACTAACTATAGATTTTACTTGAATTTCACCCATTTTTTCCACTAATGTCATTTTTCTGATCCAAGATCCAATCCAGTTGTGTTTGGTGCTAATTACTTCTTAGAGTTCTCTGGTCTGTGACAATCCCTTGGTCCTTCCTTGTCCTTCATGACCTTAATTACCACTCTTGAAGCATACTGGTCAGGTGTTTGCAGACTGTTCCTCTACTTGGGTTTGTCTTCTGGAGGTTATATTACCTCTCATAAGAGTCCCACAGGAATGATGTGATGCCCTTCTCCGCACGTCCTTATTAGTGTTGGGCCGCGTCTTACCACTGGTAATGCTGACCTTAATCACTTGGTTAAGGTGGCGTCTGCCAGATTTCAACACTGTGAAGTTTTACTTTCTCCTTTGTAATAAATAAATATCTTGAGAGTGATACTTTGACACTCTGCAAATAACCTGTTTCTGCTTATACTTTTATGCAATAATTTTAGTACACGTTGAGGTATCTTATGTCCAACCGCTATGAGTGTGGTGGTTTCTTCATGGCAATTTTCTGTTTCCTTCCACATTTATTAATCCAACTCTATAAGGAAAAGCTGTCTTTCATTCTTCATTTATTCAATTATCTGTTTCCACTTATTCAGTTATTTCTTTACATCATTATGGACTCATTCTATATAGGATAAGTTATAATTCAGTATGATAATTATTTTGGTGATCAAAATGTTCATTTGTTGTTTTTGAATGAAGAATATCTAAAGTAGAAATGTATCCAGAGAGAAGAGACAGGTTGAGGAGTAAGAATATTTGGAGGGCAGTATTAAAGATCATTTAAAGGATAAATATTATTCAGCAATACAAAGAGTGATGTGCTAGTACATGCTATCACATGGCTGAACCTTGACATTATCCTACATGAAGGAAGCCAGACATAAAATGCCACATGTTGTATGGCTCCATTTATAGAAAATGTCCAGAACAGGCAAGTTTGGAGACAGAAAGATTCCCTAGTTGACAGAGGCTGGGAGTGGATGTTGGAGGGATGGAGAATGGCTGCTAATGGAGACAGGCATTTCGTTTTAGGGACGTGAAAATGTCATAAAATGAATTGTGGTGATGGTTTTATAACTATGCAAATATACTAAAAACTCTTGAATCATACACTTTAAAAGAGAGAATTCTAGGGTATGTGAATTATAACTCAATAAAGCTATTTAAAGGAAAGGAAGATAAAACAAGTTTGGTTATTAAAAATTCTTAGAAAGGATTTTAAATTTCCACTGTAGATACTAAGGAATTATACCTTGAATATTGGCTATATCATTCAGGCAGAAAATCGAACTATGATTAGGGATATGAAAACTGAATTATGTTTTGCTATTAGTATTTTTGAAGCAGCATAGCTTGGACCATATGATACATGGCATATTTAAAATTTATATTTCATTAAAAACAAACTATGACTAAAGGTGTTTGGTACAGGATATTCCAAGTCATTAATTTCTGTACTTTTCTGGGTCCGTCTCATACTTGTAAACTTGCTGAGACTCCCTGTCATAAAATCGATACTACAATTCCCTGTTCAATATGGTCTCATTCCCTAGCTGTATTTACATGTAATACAGATGGACATTCTGTATGTACTATTTGTGTATATATTTATTTATCAGTTCTTAAGGCAGTATCATTTATGCTTTCACATCACAAATAAAGTCTAACAACTGGCTCCTAGGCCGTTTTGGGTGTGTTATGGTGTACCTTTGTCCTGTTAATGGTAAAAGATAGAAAATATAAATTTACACATCCTTGAGGATAGGATAAGTTCTACTTATTTTAAGATCAGATAGAATGGTAAACAGGGCAGATCATTTGGAACGTTGTCGTTACCTGCTATGCTCGTTGGCTTGTCTTCTGTCCGTTGTGGTTCTAGTTTCTTTAAACTTTTCAAGAATAGACTCTTAGAACAAGGAAAGTAGGAAGTTGTTAAGAACTGGTAAGTTAGGCTTCTGGCCCAAATCTTCTACTAACCAGCTATTTGTTCTGTGACTTTGAACCCAAAATTTAACCTCATTAGACCTCAGTGTCCATATCCGTGAATGACCATATGTAATGGACCACGGGGCAAATACTTCTGTAGTATGTCACCACATTCAAAAAACAGTTTTCTTCTAAAAAAAAAAGAAAAAAAAAACAGTTTTCTTCTAAGTAAATACTAGATTATTTATTGTTGTGATTTTTCTTTTAAATGAGACCAAATTTTAATAGATTGTATTTACTTTTACATGTGTTAAGAAGTAATTTGTTTTATGTTTATATGCTTATTGTATAGATTTTTTTTTTTTAAGATTTTATTTATTTATTTGACAGAGATCACAAGTAGGCAGAGAGGCAGGCAGAGAGAGGAGAGAAAGCAGGCTCCCTGCCGAGCAGAGAGCCCGGTTGTATAGATTCTTAAAGGGAAGTTTTAAATTCCTTGGATATAAAATATCAGGATCTGAAAACTTGAGCTGTACGTAGAGACATTTAAAGCTGTTTACTATAGGGGTGCCTGGGTGGCTCAGTGGGTTAAAGCCTCTGCCTTCGGCTCAGGTCATGATCCCAGGGTCCTGGGATCAAGCCCCACAGGGCTCTCTGCTCAGCAGGGAGCCTGCTTCCTCCTCTCTCTGACTGCCTCTCTGCTTACTTGTAATCTCTTTCTGTCAAATAAATAAATAAAATCTTTAAAAAAAAAGCTGTTTACTATAGGCACTTAAAAATTATTTCATAGATTTTATTTTTGCATTTTGTATTTTTATAATATAGGCATCAGTAATTTTCCCTTTGTTCCTTTTTTTTTTAACCCCCTCCTTAAGGGCTATACCCTATTCTTCTGTAGTCAGACTGTAAACATTTGATAAGTTAGCCTGTGCTTGATTCATGGCATGTTTTGTCTTCTTAGAAAAGTGGTTGTGATCAGGCTATATTTGCTATAATACAAGCTACTCCTTAAAGTAAAACAGTAGTTAAATCTATCCCTTAATGGCATTTCCCATACTACACACATTTGCTGTTTTTAGCTTTAGTCTGAAAATGTGTTATTAATCAGAGTACTTCACTGTGCAACTCCACGAGTGTTTCTCTCTCATGTGCTTCGTGCCTCCGGCACTAAATGCTGTTCACACGTCCTCTTCCATGGCTCATCTAGGGGTCAGGCCCAGCCTCAGGAGCAGTGGTATCACTGAATTCAATGAATGTGGATGCAGTATGCGAGAAACTGAAACAAATAGAAGGTCTGGACCAGAGTATGCTGCCTCAGTATTGCGCAACCATCAAAAAGGTGATGTACACATTTACCTGCCCACTCACAGCGGCCTGAGCGCGTGTGGGGTGGGCTCCGTGGACGATGAACGCTGCAGTTTTAGCTTCTGAAAGTTGGATTCTCTGTTGGAATAGGAACGCTCCAAATGGAAACATGATTCTTACTATTTTGTACCCTAAAATTGCCCTGTTATTCCTCAGTTTATAAATGGATAAAAGAAAATAAAGTAGCCGTATCACAATGTTATTTTTTAAATGACCTAATGTAAGTCAAAATGCCGTGGTGGGAAGAACAGAGCTCTGCGGAGCTTCACAGTTAGAGGCACGGCAGCTCATGTCTCCGGAGCGCAGTACAGAACCCTTCAAGGCTTTTTTGGGGTATTTGTTTATTGCATTATTTATTTGTGACTTAATAATTATCAGAATAAGCCACACTTGCTTCATTTTCCCCAAACTGTTACTTTCATGTCTCAATAGGACTGATGAATATGTTCCATCTGATGAACATCAGATTTGGTCTGGTTTGTAAGACTAACACATTGGAGGAAGTTTCTTTCTTCCTAGGTCTGTTCTTGCCCTTCTAGTAGCTACTGCAAAGTTGGACAGTGTTGCCCGGGGTTCGGGAAGGCTTCCCATATTGTACAAGGCTGTGTCCCTGTTATAGTAGATACTTCTACTATGTATGCTTTTTATGCTTTTCCTAGCAGAAAACTACAGTGAACATTAAGAACAAGCCTCTCATGTTTGCATACTTTAAAGAATGGCATCTGAAAAGTTTTGTAAAGAATTATGAGCATGTATAGATACCATTTTACTAATCTAAACCTACGTTTAGGAAACAAAAGTACGTTTATGTCGGTTTCCTTGCAGATGTGGTTAGTGCTTATCCCTGTTTGCGAAAGCATCAAGCACCCTGCCTTTCCAAGGTGCAAACCTGACTCCTTCGGGCAGTTGGGGTAGTGTCAGGAAAGGGTGAGGCCTCCAGTTTGAATCCTGGGCAATTTTGTTTCCATTATGACAGCATCTTCTTCCCACTCAGTTCTGCCTGAGGCCCTGGCTTTGGAGGCCCATCTTAGCACCTGGCCTCTTAAATGGGGCGAACTGCCTTGCGTTTCTGCAGCAGGACCTCTGTCACAGGCCTGCTGTGTACACTCATGTCTTCAGAATTCTCCCAGAGACTGAACATTGCATCAATTTTAAGCAAAGTATTCTATCATTTTACCACAGTTAACAAAGCCAGGTTTTGTATTTTGTAAAATCAGCAAGCCACCTATTATTAATAAAGAAAATTCCATCTCTTCTCCTTTGGCAGAAATTAGAGTTAGACCCAATAGTGACACAGTAATTTTTGGTGAATTTAGTAAATTGGGGACTTAGTGGGTGGACATTCTTTATGGCTGAAGTTATCTAATGGAACTGATAAAGAGGCTTGTCAGAGCTTACTTCATTTAGAACTTTGTCTGTGACTGACATACTTGTAAGGACAGATGTCTTTGTCCCCTCCCAGGAGCTTCGTTCCTGTTCATATTTTACGAGACTAGAGGAGAAAAACTAATGGTTTTGTTTATTGCCCATGACAGAGTATAGGTAGTTTTGGAAATCGCTGGGAGGGCTGGCTCTGGGCTGGTCCCTGAAGAGTGACTTGTTTTACTTGTGTGACTAAGACACTTGGAAAAATACAGAGTAGCTGATGTTCAAAGTAAGTTGGCTTATTATTTTAATACACATGATAGTAACCTTGTTTAGGTCAGTATTTTCTAGTCTGTAATGACTTTCTTAGTACTAAATGTAAATGTACTTTTTAATCACTAATAATTGAGATATCTCCTGTTTTGTTTGTCTTTATACTTGTCTTTATTTTTATTCAGGCAAACATAAATGGCCGTGTGTTAGCTCAGTGTAACATTGATGAACTGAAGAAAGAGATGAGTATGAACTTTGGGGACTGGCACCTTTTTAGAAGCACAGTAAGATATTTTATGTTTATAGAATTATTTATAATATTGTATGAGGCAACTGCTATCATTACTGGTCCAAACTGCTATGTTTATGTATTTTTAAAAATCCTGTAACAAGTGCATTTTACACTTAAGTACAACCCTTGTTTATTATGTTATGCACAATGTACGCAGCAGCACGTGGCAACCTTTTCTTTGGGTATTTCACCTGGAACCTTGGTAAAGAGGTGACCTGCCAGTTCTCCATGCTTTCATTGACGAAGGCTTTCTCTTTGAACTGCCTCTAGTCGGCCTCCCCAGGCCTCTAGGCCTCGACTTTGGTGTCTGTCCTTGTTAGGCCTGCATCGCCCAGTTTTTTTTTTTTTTTTTTTAAGAGTTTTTTTATTTGTCAGAGAGAGAGAGACGAGCGAGAGCAGGCACAGGCAGACAGAGTGGCAGGCTGAGGCAGAGGGAGAATCAGGCTCCCTGCCAAGCAAGGAGCCCGATGTGGGACTCGATCCCAGGATGCTGGGATCATGACCTGAGCCGAAGGCAAGCTGCTTAACCAACTGAGCCACCCAGGCGTCCCTGCATCGCCCAGTTTTAACAAAGATCATGTTAAGTCAGTTTAGAAACAACCCCCCGTGCTCACTGTCTGATCATCCTTGGTCCCTGATGAAACTCCTCATTCCCCACCACCCCGGAGTTGATATCTGATCACCCTGGCCTGCCGTCAGCAAGAATCCTGTCAAGTTGGTTCAGCCAGAATTCCCCCTTAACCTTGATGTTTCCTCCTAGCAATTTTCCACCCAGAGATCTCCACCCCAAAGCTTGCTATAAATGCCCTCTCATCCATGCTGCTTTCTGGATTGTGGCCCTTTCTATCCTGACGTCTCTTTCCCCACACTGTGGTAGTTTCTGATCAGAATATGCTTTTACCACATTAGCTACTCTCCAGCTTTGGTTCTCTTTGACACACTACAGTTGCATCCTGTTTCATTCTCCAATTAAATTTTAAACTAAAGTAGTAACGTAATGGTCAAATTAGAGTATGCTATGTGTATGATGGTTTTACCATTACTTCTTTTAGTATAATTGAAATGAAAGATAAGCAGATACATTTCAGATTCATTAGAAACTCAGAAGTCTGCTTTCTCATTTTCATTATAATAACTTTATAATGTTTTATTTTAAAAAATGATTTCTAAAGCTTCTAAAATGTGATTTGTCAGTGTGGATATTAACGTTATTTTTTTCTTCTGTTAAAGGTACTAGAAATGAGAAATGCAGAAAACCAAGTGGTCCCTGAAGACCCACGTTTACTTAGTGAAAACAACAGTGGCCCAGTTCCTCACGGTGAATCTGCTCGTCGCTCTTCACACAACGAATTGCCGCATACTGAGCTTTCCAGTCAAACTCCCTACACACTGAATTTCAGCTTCGAAGAACTGAATACACTTGGCCTAGATGAAGGTGCCCCACGTCACAGTAATCTAAGTTGGCAGGTATTTATTAAATGTTGTTTTTCATATTCCCGAAGAGAAGTAGGGCGATTTTAATTCACTGAGAATATGTTGGTGCATTTATGTAGTCATTCGGAAAGTACTTAATGAGTACTTCAGGAACAAGAGAGAGGGTTCCAAACCTATTCTTAAGGAACTGTATTTTTCTGAAGAGGACAGTGAGTAAAACAAAACAAAACAAAAGATACTTTTGGAAATTGGCAAGAACTGTCAAAGCAGTAAACTAGGGTAATGGCACGGAGAGGAAGTGGGAACTGGACTGGTTTGCTTAGGTTGGTGAGAGTTCAGGCTTCACTTGCTGTTTTCTTGTTAAATTCATTCATCAGTGGCTAAGATACATCTGTATTGGAAAATTGCCACATACATTATCCCTTTGAGCAGTGTCATCTGGTTTTCAGTACCAATACCCAGCGTTCATGGATATTCATTTTCTTTCTGTTGACTGATAACAGGTATGGGTGAGTTTCTTCTTTGGATGTTCTTAGCAGACAAGAGCCAGAGAAGGATCAGGAATAAAGAGGAAAGTGAGAGACACGTGAGAAAGAGTAAGGAGGAAATAAGAAAAATAAACTAGGGGAAAATGGAGTAGGATGCAGGAAAGAGAGGAGATAAGCCAGGGAGGAAACTCAGTAGCTCCAGAGAAGCGGTGCTGACGGGAGCCGTGTTTAGGGAAAGCAGCCCCTGGTAGGTCTACCGGTTTTAAGGCAGTTGGGCTTGGTTTGGTACTAAAAACATTTTTTTGTCCTTGTCATTATGTTTTTATGTTACTAGGTGCCTTTTTCTTTATGTTGGGAAACTATTTTATAATTGGGTACTGACAGAAAAAACTTCCCTTCTTTTATAAGAAGATAAGTTCACACTTGACCCTTTGTCCTTGTGTTTCTGCAGTAGTGCTTCCTTTCTTTTCCCTGGGATTCCTTTTAGCATTCCATAAGAAATCTCTTCTCTGCTTTTCCACACTTTTATCTCCTCCCGTGACCTGGGAGCTCCTAGCCTTCCCATTCATGCAGCAGCTCTGCAATGGTCTTGTAATCTCAGTCCCCTTGTACTTTTAAAAATGACTGAAGACTCCAGAGGGCTTTTGTTGATGTAAATTTTATTCTGTATTTTACGTTAGAAATAAAAACTGAGAAACTTTAAAAATACTTACTAGTTTATTTAAAAATAAACCACTTACGTGTTAAGATAAATAGCATTTTTATGAGAAATGGGAATATCTTCCAAAACAAGACAAACTTTAGTGAAAATGGGATTGCTTTGCAAATCTCTTTGATGCCTGGCTTAATAGAAAGCAATCAGACTCCCCCTTCCCCCCAGATCTGCTTCTGCATTCAATCTCTTGTGACCTCACACATCATGGAGCCTCTGGAAGCCCCGCTGGACACACTGGTGGGAACGAGAGTGAGAGGCACTGGCATCGTCCTGTGATGCTCTGATGAGAGTTGTTGAGACCTCTGGGGTCCCCCAAGTGGTGTGTACACACTGCATTGAGAGCGGAGAGGTCGCTCTCTGAACAGGCCGAAGCCACTTGCAGGAGACCTTCTCAGGAGACGGGCCATTTTCTCCCCTTGGGAGGAAGACTCTGGGCCTTATTTCTGCTGCTTTGCTTCAGCCTTCACTATTATCCCTTTGTAGAATTGTTTTGGTCTTTTTCCCTTCTCTTTTTTTTTTTCCATTTCCCTTCTCTTTTTCCTAATCTGTATTCTTTACTCCTCCCTTATCAGCTTCTCTGAGATCTAAAGCAATTCAAATCCTGAAACTTCACATTGGAAATCAAACTTTTAAGAATACTTCATTTCTCTGTTTACTGGGACCTAACTGCTGGCCTCATGGCTCCCATTTCTGTTCATTTGGATCCTGTATCTGTCTTTTCTGTTGCTCCCTATACTTTATTCCTTTTAAATTATTATTTTTGGCATTTAGAGTACATTTTCATACTCAGTTAAAATTTGACAGAAACATGTCATACAAGTTGAGAAAGGTTCCTTTTTTTTTAATTTCAAGAATATTTAGTGAATAATTCTTTTTTTTTTATTTAAAATTTTTAAAAATTCCAGTTAGTTAACATACTATGTAATTTAGTTTCAGGTGCACAATATAGTGATTCAGCACATCCATACAATAACCAGTGCTCATCAGAGAAAGGTTCTTTTTAACATACATTGAAGACTTGAGTATTTTGTTTTTGAAATATACCTTTAGTTTTCTTTGTCTTTTCTAAGAGGAGTTTTTGTATTTTATCAATGAAGGTGACTTTTGCCTTAAATAAAAGCTAACAGTTTAAAATTATAAAAATAGGTGCTAAGATTATTTGTTAATACAACCTTTAATTATACCTTTAAATATTAATAATAAACTAAGATTATTAAAATTTATATAAAGCTTTTTAATAACAGTAAAATTATCCATAAGATCACAGCTTTTATTAAACTGTGTTATGTAGAATTCTTTTAAAAGAATTTGGTATTTTGAGGACTTTAAAAATTCCGAGTGTATATATATATTTCCTAAGTTGATATTTATTATGCCTTTTTTTTTTTTTGCTTATTTGAAATCTTAAATTTATTTTTTTCTGTCTTCACAGTCACAAACTCGCAGAACCCCAAGTCTTTCGAGTCTCAATTCCCAGGATTCCAGTATTGAAATTTCAAAGCTTACTGATAAGGTGCAGGCCGAGTATAGAGATGCCTATAGAGAATATATTGCTCAGATGTCTCAGTTAGAAGGGGGTGCAGGTTCCACAACAATTAGTGGCAGATCTTCTCCACATAGCACGTACTATATGGGTCAGAGTTCATCAGGGGGCTCCATTCACTCTAATCTAGAACCAGAGAAAGGGAAGGATAGTGAACCAAAGCAAGATGATGGAAGGAAGTCGTTCTTAATGAAGAGGGGAGATGTTATAGATTATTCGTCATCAGGGGTTTCCACTAATGATGCCTCACCCCTGGATCCCATCACGGAAGAAGATGAGAAGTCTGACCAGTCAGGCAGTAAGCTGCTCCCTGGCAAGAAGTCCTCAGAAAGGTCCAGCCTCTTCCAGACAGAGTTGAAGCTTAAGGGAGGTGGGCTGCGCTATCAAAAACTTCCAAGTGATGAGGATGAATCTGGGACAGAAGAGTCAGATAATACTCCACTGCTCAAAGATGATAAAGATAAAAAAGTGGAAGGGAAAGTAGAGAGAGTATCAAAGTCTCCAGAACACAGTGCTGAGCCAATCAGAACCTTCATTAAAGCCAAAGAGTATTTGTCAGATGCCCTCCTTGACAAAAAAGACTCATCTGATTCAGGAGTGAGATCCAGTGAAAGTTCTCCCAATCATTCTCTTCACAATGAAGGGGCTGATGATTCCCAGCTTGAAAAGGCGAATCTCATTGAGCTCGAAGATGATAGCCACAGTGGAAAACGGGGGATACCACATAGCCTGAGCGGCCTGCAAGATCCAATTATAGCTCGGATGTCCATTTGTTCTGAAGACAAGAAAAGCCCTTCCGAATGTAGCTTGATAGCCAGCAGTCCTGAAGAAAACTGGCCAGCGTGTCAGAAAGCCTACAACCTGAACCGAACACCCAGTACCATGACTCTGAACAACAATACTGCGCCGGCCAACAGATCCAATCAGAATTTTGATGAAATGGAAGGAACGAGGGAGACTTCCCAGGTCCTTCTGAGGCCTGGTTCCAGTTCCAACCCAGCTGCAATTCAGAATGAAAACCTCAAAAGCATGACGCATAAGCGAAGCCAGCGTTCAAGTTACACGAGGCTCTCCAAGGATTCTTCAGAGCTCCATGCAGTGGCCTCTTCTGATAGTACAGGCTTTGGAGAGGAAAGAGAAAGCATTCTTTAAGAGAAATGAGCAAAAGCAGAATAGTATTACTCTATCCCTGGGACAAAATTGACCCACATTTATAATGAAGCCATCCGTGCATGCCATCTTTGTACGCTTCATTCACAAATAATGAACGGGAAGGTCTTTGGTAAAAGAAGCATACACCATACACAGAGGAAAGTGTAAGAAGGGGCGATGGATCAGTCAGCCTCCACTGTCTTTGTAATTAGAAGCTTAAAAACTCACTATTGTTATTGGAACTTGCATTGGCACACAACCTCATAAAAATTTTTGAGACAAGATCTAAGTATAAAAATAGGTTAGAAATATCTTATTAGATAGAAAGGGCATGATTTGCCAAAGAAAATGGAAAGCTAGAGACCCCTTTTGGACAATATTCACTCATCAAATATACAAAGGAAGACATGGTATTAGATGAACCAGAAGCAAATTTTGCTCTTCGAGGGTAAAAGATGAGAATTTATAGGTTATGGAGTAGCCCAGAGATTACTGCATAAATAGAGAACCAGTGTTGTATATAATAGACACATTGTTTAACAAGGGCTTTAAAAATTGATAAGAAGGTGAATGAATAGTGTTCAAAATAGAGACCCAGTGATGAGACCTTTCTGAGCTGCTAGGAGAGTGGCCCGTGGGGAGGGGCTGAGAACCTGCCTGGGACCTGGATGCTGGCCTCCACATCCCAGACGTGGCTCTCACCCCATCCACCAGCTTGAGAACCCATGCTGGTCTCTTCTGTGACTCTTTTAAATCATGTACCCAACTTTTCTTAGCCTAGCAGTGAGAGGGAAAAACATGAATTCTTTCTCTGGAGAATCAGGAAGACACAGGTAATAATAGGCTCTGATACTCATGGGTCAAGAGAATGAGGAGATAATTACATCAGAAAGGTCAGTGTCACTTGACAAAGACAAGGAAATATTTAATCAAGTGAAATTAAATTATGCCTTCTATACCAGGGTAGAGTATATCATCTACTTCATCTATTCCAAAACTAGCATGCTAACCCCAGGGGAGGACCGTAAAAAAGGATATACTTTAAGAAGTTTTAAGATGTAACAAAGCAAGGGTAAAAAGCAGATAAAACTGGTGAGACTGCATTTATTGTTAGCAGGGTTAAGAGAATGACTACATTTAAGTATCATATGGACTAGAAGTGGACCCTGTCATCATGCATTGAATTTTTTTGTTGTTGTTTTAACATAGCCTATTTATGTAGAATTAATTTTGGCAGTATATCTTCAGTGACAGATAAGATCGTAGATGGTGAGATCGTAGAATGTGCAATTACCCAAAGTTTTCACTTAATAGATTTTTATTAATACACTGAATAAATTATTTAGTTGACCAGTCATTGTGCTGAATAGTTGCTGTTTGGGGTTTCATTGTCTTGATGTTTGAGTATAATCTAACGTTTCCTTAAAGTGTTTATTTTGCATGACTTTAACAAATGTTTTTAACCATAACCAATTTAAGGCAGGATGTTATTGACATTATATATTGAAATGTTAACATTTTAGTATTTATAGTGGTTTAGTTCACAATATTGTATACTTAGTAATTATTTCAGAGGCAGTATTTTGTTCTTTTTCCGGTGAGTAGATGCAGCTTAATATCATTGTCGTACATTCTTTACGCTGTTTGTGAAGTTAATACTAGAGTATTAAGTGTACAAATAGATTTAGAGAACAATAAAAAAATTGCATGTTATTCTGACTCATGAATTTTTATTCACTACAGTGATGATTCACATTTGATTACAAATAAAAGAGTAATTTGTGTGTGTGTTTTGTCGTATGTGTGTACAGTTTGTGAAAGATGTTCAGGTTCGTGGAGCAGGCACACAACTGGCAGACGTGTGCTGAGCTGCCCCACTAGTCCTTTGGAGGGAACTTGGCTCCTCGGTCCCCGAGCCTGAATGGTGCTGTGCTGGGGCGTTAGTGCCCCACAGCACGACACTCCACCAGGCATTTCTGTAGCTGCAGGAAGTAGCTCGTCCAGATCCTAGGAGGATGTCAACTTAATTATTATATGAGCAGTATGGAAAAGTTTTCCTTCTCATACTGTTACAGAAGTCGACAAGCCAGATGGCGTATTGAGTCATACCGTCATCCCTTTGAATCTGTATGTCTATGTGTGTGTGTGTGTGTGTGTGTATCTATTTATACTGTATAGCTCAGTCTGGTCCTCACATATACGAAACTCTGCTTTAAGCTGGGTGGAACATGATAGAAAAGAAAATCGGTGCTTTAATCTTGCCAGTCCCTTCGCTTCTGTGTCACTTAGAGTTTTACCGTATTTTATAAACCATTCTGCCTTCACCGAAAGCCGTGGGTAGTTCTGTTCACGTAGCAGAACAATAAGCCCAGTCATTCACCTTGGACATGTGGAGTGGTGGGTAGGAGTACAGCCCTCCTGCAGGGGAGACTGGAAATGGAAGGAAGCTATTGACATCTCTCAATTGATACAATTTTCACAGCGCTGAGGGTGTAAGGTCAGCACCCAAATTCTGGGAAATTTAACCATTTGTAACTGAATCAACATTTCTAAAATTGATGGGAAAATCTGGTTTTGTGTTATATTTTATTATGTAAGTTTTAGCAGTCAATAATTTTAATTGCCTAACCAAGTAATTTTAGAAATTTATTTGCTGAAATTCTCAACTTGAGAACTCCTTAGATCATTTGCATGCTGTAGTGCTGCAGTAACATACATTTTAATCATGATTTTTTTTCTTACAAATACTAACCATTAGAAAATACTGTTTGAATGAAATTAAATTCTTTTTCTTCTGACTAAAATACTAAACTTAAAAGGTTTTAAGACTACTTAATTTTTGGTTGCAACAGGAATTCTCAGCCTATTTAGAAGTATCCCCGAGTTCAAAAATCTCTGAATTCCTGGCTCACTCTTGAGTAAATCAACACAACTGCCCAGAAAAGAGGTCACTGTCCCCTTCACTTTGTGGATGAGTGACATTATTGAGGGAAAAGCAGGTAAAAGGGAAGGTGCGATAAAATTAACTTTGGCAAACACTTGAGACTGAACATCTTGGTTCCCTTATTCCCTACCTGCTCTTCTAGACTTACGCTGACACTTGGCAGAAGGGAAGAAGCAGGCGGGGAAACTTCTTGCTTGGGGTTACTGGTGAGGGCTATCTAGCCTGGGGCGGGCTATTTGAAATGATGGTATTTTTAATTTCCAGGTGGAGGTGCGCCTACCCTTCTCTACCCCATAATTTCAAGCATAGGCCATAATTATGAAAATTAATTGAAAAATAGAAATTTATATATAACAGTGAGCCCACACTGGATGGTCTTTTAATGGTTCAGCACTTCAGAAAGGTTGAGAATCCTTGGTTGAGACTGATTAACTAGAAAGAGAAGTTAAAATCTTACGTAATTTTAAACCCTTTCATGTCTAGGAAGAAAATGCGGCCTTTGAAATAGATACATCTTCAGAGGATCCAATTTAAACTAAGGTATGTAAAAAAATTAGTTTTCAAAGTCAACCAGTTTTAAGCGAGCTGTTGGACACAATTTTCACCAATTAGAGAATTTGTATTCTTACCGCTTTAAGAAACAGAGTTAAGTAAGAACATCTAAAATCATCACTGGAAATGAACCACTTCACAGCCAAAGCTTTGTAAGTAAAATTACTAGTAAAGCACAGTCTTGGTTTACACCGTCCTGAGTCTGCTGTGCCCTGGTCCCTGGGGTGGCCGAAAGGTTTCACTGACTTGGCTTTACTCGAACTCAGGGCAGAGTACTTCCTAAATGGGACGTGGGTGGCTTGTATGATTAGCTCCACCCTGAATTTCCCATTACAGTGAGGCATTAAGAAAATAAAGAATTTTTAAGAATATAAAAGGGTCCTGGAGAAGAAAGAACAATTATTTCTAGACTCTTAGTAGTACAGCTCTTTAACAAGCCCATGAAAATGTCGATGATTTGATCTCACTGGAGTGAGGACCAAAGTTGGCAGAAACGTGAATTACACAATACTGTGGGGTAAAGGCCGTGTGATTGTCCCCCAGCACACGGTATTCTGAATGTGCCCAGGGAGTGTCGTCAGCAGTCATCTGTTTACAGAGAACACGCTTAAGTCCTGAACTTTCTGAGGCTGAATATGGTTTTTGTAGTGCTATTTACACCAGTGATAGACATCAGGAGCCCTTGCTTAGTTTTGCCAGGATTTAACAATATGTGAATATATCAAATCGAATTATTAAAATTTGAATAAATGACACTCTACTCTTAAATCTAGAGTTACATGCTCCATATTATTCAAAGAAGCTGTTTGAAATAACTAAGATGGTCTTGATTACCCACTATCATTTTCTAATTTTAACATCTATTTTATACTTATTTACCTTGTTTTCTTTCAAGGCAACAAGGGCTCTAGGTCTTAGTACCCTGCCCACTAGACCATTTCTCGTGACAATTTGGTTAGCTTCTCACGCTCGGCTTCCTCACCAAACCTAATGGGGTCAAGAAGATACTACCTACCACTCAGTAACCTGCTACCAGTTGCTGGAGAAGAGAAATGTTCACCTCTGCCAGTTTTCTTTCCTAGTAGTTGTAAAGTTTGAATTGGTTTTAATGAAGTTTTCTGTTTATGAAATTCTAGATGAAAGCCCAAATGTATAGCAAAAAGCATGTCAATGAACTCCACATAACCCGGCATTTGTATCTTCTAGCATCTTCTTGGTCAAATACCTAATTAGAAGTTAGATTGCTATTTTTAAAATTCCAGCTCCGGCTGCTAGCATGTGTTTCGGCCAGCATGTTTCTGAGACCGCACACGCTGTATATTGTTCTCGTTAATGCACATTAAACTCTCTGTATTCCTAAAAAAGTTACTTTCTTTTTGAGTTCTTTGTGTTTTTCTTCCTCTACCTTTAACCTGACTTCTTTGGCTCCTTACCATCTTAAGTTTTTTTCTGTTGTCATGTATTTATCCGCTTTTGCCACGAAGCCTTCTTCAGACGACACAACGGGACGGAACCTGCAGCAGCTTTTGCAGCGAACCTCGGACTCGGTTAGCGCGGGGACCCCGGGGCCGCGGCGGCCGGGCAGCGCCTGCGCGGGGAGCCTGCGCCGCGGCCGTCTCTGCGGGCCTGGGCCGCTTGGACGCCGCGGCCGTGCGCTGTGCGCGGCGGGTCCGGCCGGCGCTCCGGCTGTCGCGTCACGCCCGCCCCCTCCCTGTCTGGGCCCCGGAAGCTTTTCGGCCGGGGGCGCCGGGAGCCTGTCCGGACGCTTACAACGACCCCCCGGGGCAGGGTCTCCCCAGCCCGTCCCGAGACGCGCCAGACGCGCCGTCGCTTCCAAGTGCCAGGCCCTGTGTCGCTCAGGGGCGTCTGTCACCCCCTCCTGCGCTCGAAGCCCTTCGGAACCTTGTGGGGACGCCCGTCGTCCAAGTTAGCGCCGCTGCGGCGTCAAAGCAGATGCTTCGTCTGTGTTCACTTCAGGGCGTTGAAAGTGTCTGCGGGTCGGACGCAGCGCGAGCGCGTCTCCTCGGCGCCCGGGCCGCGGCGTGGCCAGGGGGACGCCCGCTGCGGGCCGCGCGACAGGCCGCTGCGCAGGCTCCGCCGGTCGGGCTCCGTCTCCAGCCTCCTCCGTCCGGGAGCCGCGCTCCTCTTCCCGCGACCGCCTCACGGCTCTGTCGCTTCTGTCGCAGCGTGTCCCGTGAGTCCGCGGGGAGCGAGCGTGTGGCTCCGCGCTCGGCCTCGAGGGTCTGCGGTGCGGCTGGGCCGCCGCGGGCTGCTCCGCAGTGTCGTTCGTGAGGCGGCCCGAACTCGCCGACGGGCCCGTCTCGCCGCTCAGCGCGGGGCGAGTTCGCTCCTGGCTCCCGGCCGGGTCGCCGCCGTCCGAGCCGACGTGAGGACTCGGGCCCGCGCGCCTTCCTCCGCCGCCTCAGCAGGCGCCGCCGCGCGCGTTCCGGGCGGGCGGGAGCGGCCGGGGCCGGGGAGCGCGCCAGGGGGTGGCTCAGGCCCCTCGCCCCGGCCCTCCGGGCCCCGCGGCGGCGCCGAGCGGCGGGGGCGGCCGCGGCGCGGGGACCCGGCCGCCTGCGGGAAGAGCGAGCGTTCCGGGGCGCGCGGGAGCCCTCGCGGCGGGGACACCTGCCGGGCTTCCCTGCGGCGGACTCCGCGCCGAGACCGTCTGTTTTCCGCCACAGCGGCCCCTGCTCCGGCCGGCGTCGGTCTCACATTTTATCCCGTGCGGGTGTCTCTGCGGGGAGCCCGTCCCGGCCGGACGCCAGCGACAGGAGCGCTGCCCGCGCAGGCGGCTTCCGGCGAGCCCGCGCTTTCCCGCGCCGCCCAAACGGGCCTCGGGCGCGGCGCGGGCCGCGGGAGGGATCCGCCAGGTAAGCACGGGGGCCGCGGCGCGCGTCCCACCGCCCCGGAGCGCTCCTCGGCCCGTCCGGAGCCCGCCTGCCGCGCGGCCGCCCCCGGCTCGGCGAGGTCTCTTCCTCCTGGAGCAGGAACGGCGGCTCTCGGTCGCTTCTCCCCGCGCTGAGACGGGGCGGCGCGGGGTCCCGGGGGGCGCCTGGCCCCAGGCCGGGGGCTGCGGGTTCGGAGACCCCCCCCGCCCCCGGACCACCGCTCTCCGGGCAGGAGCGCCCGGCCCCGGAGGTCGGCGGGAGGTCAGACCCCGGCCCGCGGCTTTGTCTGGAAGCGAGCGGGCGGCAGTCGAGCTCGGAGGACCGCTTCCCGGGGCTTCCTGCCCGCACTTCCTCGCTTCCAAGACGCGTGTTCTGTTTCCTCGTTTGACGTTTCTGAAGTGTTTTGACAACCGGCAGCAAGGCCCCGTCTCGCCGTCTCACAGTCCATGGGGTCGTTCGGACGGGTTAGGCGCGGTGCTGCTGTGGTTTGTGGCGCGGTGGTGCGGGAGCGCGGTCCGCAGCCGCGAGCTGGCGCTGATGGACGTTTCACCGACCTCCCGAAGTCCGTTGGTGCTGACTCTGCGTTCTCGGTGACGACGCCTCTGCGTGCATTTTGGGTATTTAAAATACTGTCATACATTTATTATAATACAAATAGCTTCCATTTATTGAGCATACATGCACCTGACGAGGTTCTATGACCTCTCCATGTATTAACTAACTTAATCTTCACAATAACTTCATGAAGTAATTACTATTACTCTCAATTTGCAAATGAGAAACCGAGTTTCAGAGAGTCCCAAGGTCGCATGACTACTGAGCGGTGAAGCCATGATTCAGGCCCAGGCAGTGCAGCTGCAGAATGTCCACTCTTCGTGCTACGTTTGTCACTATTGTTCTGTAGCTAATTAGAGAGGAGTGCATTCTTACGTTTTCCAAGATAGATTTTAGTTTTAGCTTTCTTTGCTGTATCATCATCGTTGTCTACTCGTTTTCAGATAGGATTTGGGGCCTCTCAAGTAGCTTTCTGTCTGTTTTAGAAAGATAAAGATCTTAAAAATAATCTATAACTGTGTTTACGTTTATAGAGAAAAAATTATTATCCAACATCTTTGTTCCTACTAATTATTTTGGAACAATGTTGGATTTTTGGTTAAAAATTTATTGACTTTTTTAAAAAGGTCTTATTATTATTATTCATGAATTAGACCACTCATTAAAGCTTGCACATTATGTTGAAAATCTTCATTTTATTTGCAGTCTTGCTGTCGCATGGCTGACAGACACTTGCTCTTCTGTGTGTCTATTACCAATGTGCTGTGTTAGATTATAATCCTAAACACCACTCTGCATTTTTCTTCATATCCTATTGTTAATCAGAATTATGGCTTAATATTGTTCACAGAGAAGTCATATGTATCTATTTAAAAATCACTACTGCAGTAGAGTTGCGTTTTGTTTTGTTTTGTTTTGTTTTTTGAACGATTCTGTCACTGCCTCCTCAGAAAGGAAGGGAAAATGGGCAAAACTGGACTCCGTATCTCATGATGACAACTAGTCACTAATGGTGAGAAGCCAAGAAACGCTTCGATTATAGTGGATAGACGGTGCATTGAGGCGGTGGTTGGGTGACCATCTAGTTTCGTATGATCATCTGCTCAATAATGTGCTGCTCGCTCGAGTCAGACACTGTTGCAAGTGCTCACATGGGCCTAACTCGCTACATTCTAACCGGCCAAGGAAGTAGATCCTGTTAGCAGTCCTACTTTACAGATGCGGAAACTGCAATGCAGGAAGTTATAACTTTTACATAATTTTACAGGCATTATATTTTTATAACTGTTTCCTAAAACATTGGCATCATTAGTGTTCTTTGTTTTTGAGAAAACTGAAGATTTGGGGGTTTGAGACCCATGCCGCCCTCGACCCTACCCCCAGGGTCACCCAGCAAATAAACAGAACAAAGAACACCAACCCTGGTTTTCTGTCTCCAAAATTTGTAATTTCCCCGTCAGACACCACACTGCCTGCCTCTCTTCCCCCAGCACCCCTCACTGAGCGCTGTATGGGTGCTGTGATGCTTCTGCTCTCCTTTCCCTCGTCAGAGAAAATGTTAGCAGAGAGTAGTAAACACGCCTGAGTCCCCACACTCAGCTGAACGAATGTCAGGTTTCCCAGAGAAGCTCTCGTGTTCTTCCTCTGTGCCGTTCCCCCGAACCACAGCCGCCCTGATGCTGGGCAGTACGGTGGGCCAGATGTGCAGGTGACCCCGGCGCTGCGGATCCTTGCGAATCTTTGAAAGAGTCTCCTGTCTGGCTGTACCATCCTCGCTGACGGGATCGCCCAAGCTGAACTCTGTTCATTTGGTACAGATGACCAAGGTGAAATACTTACAGTGGTTGTGTGTGTGTGTGTGCACATGCACGTGCATGTGTTAAAATGTTTCCTTGCCAGATAGCTGCTCTGACTGAGCCCACCACTGAATTAGGGGGTCAGCCGGTCAGTCAGCCACTGATGAAGGAACACAGAACAGAGTCGCGAGGCTTGAGTGGTGGCCCTGATTCTGTGACCCGTTCATCAAATGCCATTCACTTGTCTGCCTTGGTTTCTTCAGAGAAACATGGAATGATGGAAGGAGAAGGATTCCCTTCCGTGGTAAGTGGGCTACCTCCCCAGAGTTGATGACGTGTTGGCCCCTTGCACGCATTAGTTCTCTGCTCTTGCAATAATATGGAGGGGCAGGCACTTCCCCTACCTTACGAACAGGGGAACTAAAGCTGAGAGAAGTTAAAAACCTTGCCCAGGGTCTTGCTGTTATGTGTTAGAGCAGGGATTTGAACTCCAAGGCCATGAATGTATCCCCAGCTATCCACGTGCCTCTGCAAGGATGTCCGTGAACTCCGCTTGCAGACACTGAGCACGCAGAATGGAAATGCTGTGGTTACACATGCAGCCCCCTCGGGTTTACCCACGGGGACATCACACAGTGGTCATACCATTACGAGTGTTTTGGGCTGCCCAGAATGGTTTGCTTCCACTGACTTTCAGCTTCCTTTACCTTTGTCTTAGCTCGGGCTGCTGTAAGCACGTACCACAGACTGGTGGCTTAGAAACATCAGAGTTCATGTGTCAGTTCTGGGGCGGGAAGTCCAGGATCGGGGAGGCAGCCTGCCCAGGTTCTGGCAGAACGCTGTTCTGGACTGCGGATGCCCAGCGCGCTCGCATCCTGGCGCGGGGGACAGCAGGCGGAAACGAGCTCTCCTGTGACTTGCATGTGGGCACTAATCCCATCGAATGAATTTTTTTAGAGATTTTTAATTTATTAATTTGACAGAGAGAGATCACAAGTAGGCAGAGAGGCAGACAGAGAGAGAGGAGGAAGCAGGCTCCCTGATGAGCAGAGCCCGATGCGAGGCTCGACCCCAGGACCCTGAGATCATGACCCGAGCCAAAGGCAGAGGCTTTAGCCCACTGAGCCACCCAGGTGCCCCTGCATCGAATGAATTTTGAGGTGATACAAACATTCGGTTCCTAACAACCTTCCTCCTCCGGATCATTTTCTGGCTAGCGGAAACCAGCTCTTTGTTATTAGACCTCGTAAGTGCTAACGTTCAGCGTGAGTAGAAACTGTCTCCTACCTGTTTGCACTTTGGGTTCCACTGACTGCCAGTCTGCCGGAAGTGCTGCACCATCACTCTGCTGCTGGGGGGCTTCCAGGACCGCACAAGATGGAAGGCCAGCCTCTCTGTCAGGCTAGTGCATTGATCTGCCACCCCGGAGGCCTGGCCGAGCACAGGGAAGACGGTGGTCACAGGGCATGGCTTCCAGCCAGACTCGGCTTCAGCATTAGGACAAGAAAATGGCTCATCCTGGACCTGCTCACCAATCAGCACCCCTCTTGCAGGTGGTCCCTCACCGCTGGAAACAAGGTGATCTTTTCTCTAGGACCTGTAGACACTATCCAAACTTCAAAGCAGCCTCTGTTTCTTCCAGAAGTTCCAGAGATCTTCCAGATCTCCAGTCCCTCGTGTCTTCCTGGAGGATGGGGATTAGGGCTGGAGGTTCCATGCTTCTAATCATGGCTTGGTCTTTCTGGTGACCCGCCCCATTCTGAAGCCATCCAGGAGCCCACCGAGAGCCATCTCTTTAGAACAAGATGTACCTCTCCTCCAGGAAATTCCAGGGGATTTAGAAGCTCTGTCAGGAACCTGCATCAAAGATCAAATCTCTCTCTCTCTCATTGTGCCACAACAATAAAGCAAATATCAATAATATCAATGTAACTATAGTAAGGTTAAGAATTAGGAACTGCCGATATCTTAGAAGTCTTTTGCGTGTCTCTTCTGGAAGTCTAGCCAGAGTACCATTCCTTTGCTTGAAGCATCCTCTTCTTGCTTATCTTTATGACTTTACCACCCGTGTATGTCTCCTGGAAAAATTTTACCTGCGTTTGATCTCATATAAATAAAATCATTTAATATTTACCCCTGACTTCCTTTTTTCATTGAACACTGTTTATCAGTACTGCTGTACATAGTTATAATTCATTAATTGTCATTGAAGAACAGTATTCTCTTACACAAATATGTCTAACTTCCCTATTTACTTTATTGGATGTTGGGTTGTTTCCAATTTTTATTGCAGTGTTTGTACGAAGGCATCTTACATGTCTCCTGGTTTACCGGTATAAGAGTTTGGACTTTTTATGTACAAATTTCTGGGTTTGAGTTATTTCTAGAAAATAACATGTATTTTTGTAATTCAGAAGAATAGTGCAAACAGCACAGACTCCCCTTGGTTTATTATATCTCTAAAGCCCCCCTGGGGTAGATCTATGTCTAGACTGCTGTGACGATCCTGAAATCTTAAACGTAACAAGAACTGGGAGCTTGTCAACAGTGAGTGACAGCACAAGAAATTGCCATCTGGAAACAGACCAAACCTGGGGCCTTTCATTTTGGAATGATGCAAGGAGAAAAGAGCTGTGATCCAAGACATCGGCCTTGTGACAGGTGTGGCCAGGAGGTCGCGTGTGTGCCCAGCAACCTCTAGAATTCCAGACCTCCCCTTGCTCCAGCACCAGCAGAACTTTCCACCCATGTTAGACCACCTGGTCTAACATGGAACTATCCCCCAAATCAAGTCCCCCAGGTCAATTCTCCCTGCCATGTTTTCCTCCTTCTCATTGGTGCCATAAAGATTTCCTTACTCAGGCTCAGAACTGAGTTATGTTTGCCTCTTGTCCCTCCCATCCTCTCAGCCCATCTGTCACTAAGCTCGTAGCTATTCTCTGCAGTGTCTCCCTAGGCTGCCCCTGTAGGGCCCCTTCACCTTGCCACTAGCACCCACCACCACCAGCCTCCCACCTCTTCCCTTCTTCCTTATCTGCCCACAAATACCATTGAAACCTCCAAAATCACGGAGTTCATCATTTCTTGCCCAACAATGGTGATGTCTCTCCTGCCACCCCAAGTATCCAATCTAGTGACCTTCCATGGATACTCGAGACCCTTCATATTATAGCCCCAATTTACTCCTGTTCACATCGATTTCTAGGTTAAAGTTGTCCACTCACACCGATTTTCCCGAGTATTACAAAGATCTTCAGAAAACTAAACTCAGAGATGATCCTTATTTTTTGTGGGTTTGTCCTCACTTCATCCGTGCTCGGTGCACGCTTTCTCTTCCTCACATGCTGAGCGCTCTACCTTCTTGATACAATATTTCCTGTTGAAATGCAGTTGTCTGGGGTTCCCCTTAAAGCCTAGAAACTTTTCACAAACCAAGGGAGTGTTCATTCGTGCCTTCTCACAGACGGCCACCACCACGGCAAGGCATTGGGGGCAAGAGTCAAACTGGAACTCAGTGGGTAGCAAGTGAACAGAATTTATTACAGAAAGAGCTGCCATAAATTGAAAAATAATTGAATCTCAAAAATTTTAGAATTAAAAAAATTATAGAGTGCAATCATACTGGGACGCCTGGGTGGCTCAGTCAGGTAAGCATCTGCTTTTGGCTTAGGTGATGATCCCAGAGTCCTGGGATCGAATTCCGCCTTGGGCTCCTTGCTCAGCAGGGAGCCTGCTTCTCCCTGTGCCTGCCACTCCCCCTGCTTGTGCTCTCTCTCTGACAAATAAATAAAATATTTTTTAAAATGCTATCATATTATTTATGGAAATAGAAGGGTTCTGAGCTTAGCAACATACAGAAGCATAAAGTTCTCCAAAGAGACCTGACAAGATTTGAGTCTAACACTCAATTTGTAAATTAAAAAAGTCAGAGTCCGAGTGTTTTCTAGCATGTTGCAACTTGTTTTGACCTGCGACAGCACTAACCTTAGTGTTGTCAAACTAATCTTGTTCCAGTAGCCTTAGAGACAGAGGAATGCATTACTATGGACTAGACTAGAAATTGTCCACCAGTAGTTAGAGTGAAGAACATCAACGAACATGTGAAGTCAATTTTTCACATAATTGTAAATACATAAAAAGAGATGTGATTGGACATAACTAACATCAAAAGTAAGAGTGTGACCCTGAAGATTAAACAAAGTACAGTTGATATCAAAGACAATCCAAGTAAACGGTCAGTCAGTGACATCACCAGGAAAGAGGTAAGAGCTGTGATTCTAGCAACGGGACAAGTGCTGGGAGACGAGTTGATTTTCGAGAGCAACTCATGTGTCCTGAAGGACAACTTGAACACAAGGTAAGACTTAAGAAAAAAAAAATCTGTACCATGAATTTGAATGACAAGAGGAGAATTCAAAGGCTTAGCATTTGTTCTGGTGTTTCAAAGGAAACTGGACAAAAATAGCATGGATTTGAGGAAAACAGTAATTGGTGATGAGAGGTGGTGTTTTCTCTGTGACCCAGAAACAAAAAATGTCAAAGTTTGCACTGGAAAATTACAACATTCCCAATATCCCCCGAAGCACACATGTCAAAATTCCAAATAAAGAGCACATTGCTTTGTCTCTCTGCCATCTGTGGCATGGTTCAAATTGGAAGTCAAAAATCCATCCATCCCATCATGCACACACGCTCAAGGTCCACAGGATGCCTTACAAGGCAGAGAGCTGAATGGGATCTTTTGGCTTCAGCACATCCAGGGCCCAGCTGAGCCATTTTTTGTCTGGTGACAAAAAATGATTTGTCTGATGACAAATCTGTCACCAGATTTGCCATGGACTTTAGCCTTTCCCTTGAACATTTGTGAAAGGCTGGTTATGTAGGGACATTAGTAAGTATGACACAAAAAACGATTCGTGGTCTGATGAGTTTGCAAAGTCCATTCAAATGGGTTTGTTACATAATGTATTAAAATTTTCAATGTATATTTGGAAATTCCAAGGAGAGAGAATGCTGTGCAATCTCTTCCAGAGAGAGCTGATCCCGAGCCCTGCTTCCCTTGAGCATCGAGCAGGACAGTATTCCATAGAACTTCCTGTAAAGAGCCTTGATTAACTGAGGTCTTTCCTCCAAATGACTTTTGGAAATTTCAATAAAGAAAATGTGTCATTGAGCCTATTCAAACAATCTTGCTGTCCCTGTGTAAATGGTTGCCACCCAAGGCTCGTCTTTAGAGTGTAAGACGTCGGTTTGGGTAAGTCTAAGAACTTGCCCTTCCTGCTACATAGTGACTTCAGTACCAGTTAAGAATGGGAGAAGATCACATGAAGCTCTTCTGTCCCATCCTGACATGTCAGCCTGCAAGGACAAGGATCACAGGAAGGGGGGTGACAGCAGTGGGCGGGGCCGACACATACGCAAGTCTGGAAAGCAGAGACACAGGCTGTATCCCGTGTTTACCAGAGCGTCCCTGAAGAGACGCAAGTTGAGTTGTGTGCAGGGGGCCTCAGAGGGCCTCCAGCCGAATATTTCCCTTCCCCCTGGCACCGAGGAAGCCCAGGGTCGCCCCTCTAGAGGGAGAGGTGAAAGTGGTTGAGAACCGGAAGGCCGGCTGACTGTCTTCCCATCACCCCCCTCTGAAGCCCTCTCCTCCTCCTGTCCCCAGAACATTTGCCCAGGAGATGTTCAAGCCAAGTGATTTCCAGTTGTTTGCTACCAATAAAATGGAAGCTAGATGTAGCCGAGTTGTCATGGTATAGAACACTAAAAATAATGCCTGAGACTGGACTGCTATGCCATTCCTAGCACGTGACTTGGACAAGTCCCCTGCATAGACATTGGTCTACGGAAACTGCTTCCAACTCCAGCTACTTCGTCATGTGAGTGGGGCTTCTCGGCGCTGAAACCTACACGATTACAAACGGATTAAAATTCATGTTGAACCCTGGCTCATTCTATACGATAGGAATACTCATCCGTGGATACTGAAAATCACTGAAAAAAAAAAAAAAGTTTTGCACATCTTATTTTCTGTAAAATATTATCTTAATGTTTACAAAAATTTTTAAGGGTTGAGGAATGTTTTATGGTAACAGAAACAAAAACACTTATAATTTCAATACATAAGTGCACATATTCTTTTTTGCAGAAAAGCATAATAGGATGAGAAATAATTTTCAAATGCAAACATCTATTAGAATAAAACTCTGTGGGGGGCTTGGACTAGAAGCACTAGGCCAGAGAGAAGAAGAAGCAGTGTGAAATTTCTGACTCTGAAAGAATAAATGGTTCTTGTATTTTAAATTATCATTTTATTTTGTTTAGATTTTATATATTTATTTGAGAGAGAGAGCACAAGCAGGGGGAGGGGTAGAGGGAGAGAGAGAAGCAGTTTCCCCGCTGAGCAGAGAGCCCTGCGGGGCTCGAACCCAGGACACTCGCAGGTGATGGTAGTCAGATGGTGGGAGGTTCTGGAGGCCTCGTGAGGGTTTTCTCAGTCCCGTGCCCAGTGGCTGACAGATGAGGTGTGAGCTGGGATGGCAGGTGTTGGTGGCAACAACTACATGTAGTCTCTCTCTGCAGCTTGGGCTTCCTCACAAAATGGCAGCTACATACCAAGGGGGATGAAGGAGGGAGAGAGAGAGAGAGAGAGAGAGAGAGAACCATGCCAATTTGTACGACCTTTTATGAACCAGCCTTGGCATTCACGGAGCATCCCTTCCTTTGCATTCACAAAGTCCAGCCCAGGTTCAAGGGCAGGAGACAGATTCCACCCCTTGCTGTGGAAGTAAGCAAGGTTCCAGAAGAGGATGTGGGACCAGAAATATTTTTGCAGCCTTTTTGGAAAGCACAGACTGCCGCAGATCAGTATGGAGATCAGGAAGGCAAACTCTCCCCTGTGGTACCACCGGGGCAGAACACGGATGGAAAACCAGCTCTGCTCCGTGCAGCACACACTCTGGCCTGATTTTTGAGACCCGATCTTCTTCCGGGACAGGAGAATTCCAGATAGTGCGCTGGAGCTGAAAGGACCCGAGGCTTTGTTTCCGTGGGCCTGACAGTGGGTGAGTGCAGTCGCTTGCCCGTGGGGCCCCGGGAGAACTGCCTGCCGCCTGCCGCTCTCCGTGGGCTCGACCCCAGCTCTGGGTTCCACGGGGTGCCCGTGAGGGTGGCCTGGGGCAGGAAACGGTCTTGGCAGAAGACCTGTGAAGTCAAGCAGAGCTGATCCCTCACCACCAAAGCCCTCAATGTACTTTTGGTGGCCAATCACGTCCACTCACATCCCCCCGGAATGATTTCCACTGAGTTGGAAAATGTCAGTGAAAATTTACACCCTTACTATAGTGGAAAAAAAAATGATGTAAAAAATAGAAATGGCTTTCTTTTCAGACACTGTCACCATTTCTCTCTTGCATATGGCTTCCAGCAAGAGGTTTGTGTGTTTTTTTTTCTTTTTTTTCCCCCCTTTCCTTCTATTTCACTGATGATTTGGCTATGGAATCTCAGAGAACTTGGGCCTTTGCCTGTAACTAAGAATGTAAAGGCCTTACACAGAAAATGTGGAAGTGTATAAAAAATCTTCAATATATACTATTTTCAGATTGCATATCAACATAACATTTAGGATTCAAGTCGCCTATCTTTATCTCTATAGACATTACACCAGAGCTACCACGATCCTATGTATAAATGTGTGGAAATGGCCCAAGAGGCATTTCAACATTTCCAGAACTTCGATCTTTTTATCTCCTTAACTACTTGAAGGATGTCACTTTCTTTGGTGGATCTGAAGAACATTATCGATTGTGTGTAATCTTTCCAGTAATTAAAGTATTTTTCCCAAGACAGGCTGCATATATATTCTCGCCGGGTGGGGCAGGCGGAGGGAAGGATTGCCTGGATTTTATCCTGGGCTATTACACCTTACCATTCCATGTATTAGTAGAGCAATCATTTCAAGTTCAAAATATTTAAGAGTAAAAAAAAGAGTCACACACAAAATATTTAAGAGTATCTAATATATCTTTATATCGATGTATCTAATCATTCAGATTTGTATCGATGTATCAATGTATCTAATCTTTCAGATTTGCCATTATTATCCCTGCCATTGAGAAAGTGGAAATATTATTTGCCTCACTTTAAGATTCTATTTATGACTGGGTGTTTAATCAACTGGGAGTAATATTTGGGAAAAGGAAAATGATTTAAGGAGTTACGATGTTCTGTGATGTGTGGTTACGTCTATGCTATTTACTTCTTGGGTTTAAAAAGCCAAGTTAATTGTAGTCTGGTTAATAAGTTTGAAATATATTGGCTATAACTACAGAAGACACATATAAGCCATTGACATCTAGACATCTCAGCAGCTGGAGAAAATGCCAGCATAATTCCTAAATCGAGAGTTTTAGTGACAAAGCAAGATATGCCTGGAGGAGTCACACAGCCAAAATTATCCCTGCCATTTCCAACAAATGTTTCCCAAAGAGCTTCTAAAATGGTGTCTGCAGTGAGGACTTAGCCATATCCCACTTGTAGGACCTATGGGTTATAGCTCCTGCCCAGGTCTAGAAGTCTCTTGATTTTCCCCAGCAGCATAGGAATTGGGACGCCCACTCCTGGTGCCCCCACTCTACATCCCACACCCTTCTGGTCCCTCCCACTGAACCAGAGTTGGTCTGTGACCCACCATGGTAGCATGTCACTTTTGGCATTCTCTCTCTCACTCTGGGGAAAGCCAGCTGCCATGTCATGCTCAGCCCTGTGGAGAAGCCCAGGTGTCAAGGAACTTAAGATTGTTGGCCAACAGCTGTGAGGAACAGAGACTTGTCACAACCACGTGAGTGAGTCTGAAGCTGACCCCCCAGTGTGGCTAAGCCTTGGCCAGGGCCACCCAAGTAAGTCACTCCCGATTCCTGACCCTCAGAAGCTGCACAAGGTAATAAATGTTCGTAGTGTTAAGATTCTAGGTTTTGGGGTACTTTGTTACGCAGTAGTGTAGAACTAACCCATAACTAGAATTCTGTTTTAAATCCAAGACTCGGTGAACCTGTGCATCTGTTCTCTGAGCAGTGCGGATTTCATGTCACGCAGGAGAGGACACGGGGGTCCAAGAGTCCAGTGCGCCCGTCAGGGTCCGGTCACAAACCTCAGCAGAAAGAAAACAAACTGTGAGCTGGGCTTCAAGCGCGGACGAGGTAATGGAAAAAGCGAGAGGAGAGCTCTCAGGTATCCTAGAGGTGGTTACTGCAGGGAGCATTTCCACCCTTGCGCTGAGGGCACGAAGAGAGGGGCTGGAATAATTCACTCCCAGAAGCTCTGAGGAAGGGGTGCCACTCACTGTGTGGGGGTCTCCGAGCCGGAGGGGTGCCCCGGGCCTGGGCCCCACATCCCACGAGGAGCAGGTGCTGCTCGCTGGAGCTGGAGCCACAGACAGGATCCAGGGGGGCTGCTGCAGGAAGACCGGGGGCAGACGTGTTGGGCGCGGCTTCGGGGAGTGCCAGGAGCAGCTCCAGTTCTGCTGCCCCACACCCCCCCCCGCCCTCCCTCGCCCACCCCGAGGCTCTCCTTCCGCAGAGCCAGCAGCGCCCGCGGTTGCCGAGGGCGGGGTGGGCAGAGCCCCGCGAGTCGGGCAGCCCATGGCTCATCTTGCCGCCCCTGTTGGCTTTCCTCACTTTAAGTTCCTTCATAGCACTTACCCCACACATGTGCTAGAATTTTCCTGTATATGATCTCAGTCTCATTGTTGGAATGCACGTCCTCCCCCTGATCAGGGCAGGGACCCTCGTTTTGCAGCACCTAGAACAGTGTGTGGCGCGGAGACAGCACCGGGTCAGTGTTTGTGGAGCAAATGCACTAGGAAACCTAACAGTCGGTCGTGACCCGTCGGACACCTCGGACCTGAGCCCTGGAAAGAAGCGTCTCCTTGGGCAGCGGGAGCGGCTGCGGGCCGGGGCGCTTGTTCTCATGGACGACAGCACGCCGGGGGAGAATCAGCAGGACACGTTCCCGCGTCCCTGGGTGATTTGCGACTGTTTGTTCATCAGCTGGAGTGTGCAGCGATCACACTCCAGGCCGCTCGAGTTTCCAGACAATTCTCCAAAGTCACTGTCAGCCACAAATCCAGGGCCTGACCGACGTGCCCCGAGATTTCTGTCTTCGTCAAGACAGACTTAAGCTGGATTGGCTCAACCCATATGGATTAAATTTAAATTTGAGGGTTTGTTTGTTTGTTTTTCTCCTTTAAATATTTTACTTTAGGGGATTAAAGTTTCAGTTAGCATTTTTGGAATGTCCCCCCGCCCCCGGTAGGCTTTGGCAAATTCTGGTGAAATGGGATCATTAAGGATGGCCCTTCCATTTCCCTTGTTTGCAGTGCTTCTGTAGGATTTTCTGAGACGTAGAAGTTTGAAGGAATGTGGGAGGTTTTGAGAACTTTCTTCCAGACCTGATGGAACTTGGCTAGAACGCTGTCAGTGCAAAGTGCGTCCGCAGCACTGTCTGTAGCCGGACGCTTACTTGAAACGAGGACAGTATTCTGAGAGGAAGACATCAACATATATGTGGACACACATGTACGGTTCTCTGCTCATGACAGGGGAGAAGAGAGAGAGGACAAGAATGGGAAGACGCGGGTGGGCCTTGTACAGATTGTCTCTGCTGCCTGTTGGTGAGACGCTGGTGTCCCTGGGCTCACAGAGCGGCGTCTCTTCGCGGGGGGGGGTGGTGGCAAAGGCAGCTGAGCCAGGTGAGGAAGGAGAGTTCACCTGCGCTATAGGTCAAGGTCAACCTTGAGGGAGGGAACAAGGATGCCAAGCCACATGGCAGGAGGCCAGAACGTTTGGAGAAAGGACTTTCTGACCTACCAATCATGACCACTTCTGGAATATTTTAGAGCGATTCTTCGACTCATGCCACCTTACCTGTAAATACTCGAGTGTGCATCTTAAAAAGGCAGGGCCGCTCTCCGGTGTGACATAAGACCGACTTCACATCGTGGAGCTAATTCTGTAACATCACGTAATGCCCGTGTCCGTGCCAACGTCTCCAGCTGCCTCAAATGGTTGCCTGTTGAGAGTTTAGGAAGCTGAACAAGACCCATTCCTTGCATTTGCCTGGTATATTTCTTACGTCGTCAAGGACAGCTCTTCTCCCATCCTCCCCAAGCCCCCTGCCTTAGTGTCACCGATGTGTTGACCAAACCGGGCCACTTGTCGTGAGGAAGCCCCCATTCTGGCCTTCTGCTCACTTCCCACAGACAAGAAGTTAGACGGAAAGGCTTTATGTTATTTCAAATTGGGTTATTAGAAAACATGTTTTCCTAAAAATATTTCACGAGTGATGTCGTGTCCTTCTGATGGGACACATCCCATGATCCTTTGTCTGGATTAGTAGTGACCGACGTGGAGGTTCAAGTAAGCATTTCCTCATAAACAGCCTGATCATGTCATCATGGAGTCCCCATCAATCTGTCACCTAGTGAGTTTGCTAGGGATTTAGTTCCTACATTCGTTGTGATATGAGGGGCTGTACATGGTGGTTTGCTAATTTTGTCCTTCTCTTGAGGTTTTCTGATATACAGCTTATACTGGGAAGGTAGGACAAATGCTTTTTATGTTTAATTTTATTTATCTTTTTATTTTTAGAGAGAGAGAGAGAGAGAGGGAGAGAGAGAATCTTAAGCAGATTCCACGCGCAGTACATGAGCCCAGTCCGGGGCTCGATCTCAACGACCCTGAGATCACGAGCTGGGCTGAAATCAAGAGTTGGACTCTTAATGGACTGAGCCACTCAGGCGCTCCCATTGCCCTTTAATTATCCATTTTTTAAATGAGTCAGTGCTCTAGAAGCCTTCCCTGGGACCCGGCGAGTTTTATTCTATTTTCGTCTCCTCTTTATTTTTGTTTTTATTTTTACTTCCTGCCCTAGATGGGGAATCAACCATTTCTCCAAGAAACTGCTTACTTCTAGGGGTAGACGGTCCTGGGGAACGCAAACTGGTCTAGGGGGTTGCTTATCGCGGCCAAGTCACCTTTGCTTCTAGGCTTTTTCAGTGGAACATTAGAAAAATAATTTTATTAGAAAATTAGAAAAATAAGTTTAAATTAATATTTTCAGTTCAAATCTAAGGTTTTGGGGCTTTTTCTTCTTTAGCTGTTCCTTGTAACTACTTTCTCTTACATGAAAATCTTGGTCCCTAAACCATGAAGCGTAATTACTTCTTCACTTACCTTACAACATACATTTACCAGTTGAAAAGAACAGTAGCAAGATTTCTACGGACGATGTGACAACTGAATGAACTTTACAATTTCTTTGCAGCTCTTCCTGTCCTTAGAATATCTCCAGTAGGCACGTTGAGTAAAACTGCCATGTGCTGCAGCCAGCTGGGATAACCGATGGCTTGTCACGGGTGTATCACCAACTCGAGATGCAATTAGGCCCATTTGTTCTATTATTTATAAAATTTAAAAAAATTACATATTGATTTTTTCTTTAATTTTTAAAAAAATTTACATCATGATCAAAAATACATAACGAGATACCTTGAGAGATGTCGCATTTCTCTGTTTCACCCCTCTGCCTTCCTCCATCAGCAGCCATGTCAATTGGTTTATCCACTTTATTTCTCTGCAAATACAAACAGATATGAATCTCTATGTATATATTATGGTTTTCTTCTTCTTCTTTTTATAACTTGCCTCTGACACAAAAGTTAGCCTGCTACGTACACTATCCTGCCCTTGACATTACACCCTGGAAAGCCCACATCAGTGTAGAGAGAGCCCTTCCTCTTCACAAGGCAGCGTCAGGATGTTCCACCGATTTTCTGACCCGCCCCCGCTGCCCTGGTGGACAGCTGCGTTGTTTCCGATCATTTGCCCACTGGGTGAAGGAGTAAACGCATACACAGTCCTGCTGGCCAGTGTCCAGTACCTCCGCACGTGGGTGGTGCCATTTTATCATGGATAAGATTGTTCCCCCGCAGTCCTGTCAACAGAGTGTATGGACGCTTTTGGGCCGCTGTCCGTCTGCTGAGTGAGAGCTGGTATCTGATGTCATTTCCACGTGTACTGAACTTACTACAAACAAAACATACCACCTGTTTCTGTGTGTAAAGGCCAACGTATTACTTCACTGTGAATTCTTTCTCTTGTGCCGTTGGACTTGTTCTCTTCGATTTTCAGGACATACGTATGTGTGGCACATTAGCTTGACTAAAGGCTTGTCGGACACTTCGACGTGTCTCATGTTCAAGTTCAAATCACCTGTTCCGCACTCCCCTCTGTTGCACGACCTTCGGTCAAGTCTGCCTTGCGTGTCCGACTTTCCCATCCCACCCTCTGGGTCCTACCTTGATTTCATCTCTGTGATGCCTTTATCTCTCTGTGCTGTATTTCGGGTTATTTCCCCTGATCCATCTCCCAGTTCTCGAATTCTCTCTCTAGTAGCTTAAAATTTTTTTCTCTGGTAAAATGCACATAACATAAAATGAGCCATCTGAATTATTTTGAAGTGTGCGACTCCGTGGTATTAAGTACTTTCAGGTTGTGGTGCATCATCACCATCATCCATCTCCAGAACTGTTTCATCTTGCCGCGCTGAAACTCTACACCCTCTAAGCTCCCCCTTCTCCCCTCCCCCTGGCACCCACTCCTGTACTTTCTGTCTCTGTGATTTTGACGCACAGAGAAATGGAATCACATGATACTTGTCTTTCTGTGACTGGCTTACTTCACTTCCTATCGTGTCCTCAAGGTTCGTCTTACAGCAGATGTTGGAATTTCCTTCCTGATTAAGGCTAGTATTTCATTGTCTGTCTATACCACATGGCGCTTAGCCTCTCAACTGTTGATGGACACTTGGGTTGCTTCCGTGTTTTAGCTATTGTGCATAACACTGCTGTGAACATGGACGTAAATATTTCTTTGAGACCCTGCCTCAATTCTTTTGGATATATACCAGAAATGGAATTGTTGGAGCATATGGTTATTCTACTTTTTAATTTTCTTGAGGGGATGCCATACTGATCTCCACAAAGACTTCATTATTTTACATTCTTTCTAGGAGTGCACAAGACTTCCAACTCCTACACATCCTCCCAATGCTCGTTATTTTCTGTTTTGTTGTGTTTGTTTTTATAGTAGCCATCCTAATGAATGTGAAATGTCATTACGGTTTGGATTTGCATTTCCCTAGTGATTAGTGATGCTGATCTTCTGTTCATGTTTTATTGGCCATTCACATGTATCCTTTGGAGAAATATTTATTTGAGTCCTTTGTCTATTTTTGGATTGGGTTGTTTGAATTTTGTTGTTGAGTTTTAGGAGGCCTCCATATATGCCGGCAATTAATCCCTTATCAGATCTACGATTTGCAAAGATTTTCTCACATTCCGTGGTTTACCTTTCTGCCCTGTTGATGGTGTCCAGTGAGGCACGGTTGTAAATTTTGCTGAAGTCCAGTTTTTATTTTTGTTGCCTGTGCCTTTGGTGTCATATCAAAGAAAGCATTGTCAATTCCAATGTGGTGAAGCTTGTGCCATATGTTTTCTTCTAAGACTTTTATAGTTTAAGCCATTATGTGTAGGTCTTGGATGCATTTTGAGTTTATTTTTTGTATGTGATGATAGAGAAGGGTCTGACTTTGTTCTTCTGCATGTAGATCTCCCGTTTGTTGAAAAGACTGGCCCTTCTCTATTAAATGGTCTGGGCATCCTTGTTGAAAATCATTTGGCCACATATATGAGGCTTTACTTCTGGGTTCTGTAGTCTATTCCATGGGTCAGTGTGTTTGTCCTTATACTGTACCACACTGCTTGGATTGCCGTAGCTTTATAGTAAGTTTTGAAGCCAGGGACTGTGAGTTCTCCAACTTTGTTCTTCTTTTTTCAAGATCACTTCTGTTCTTCAGGGTCCCTTAAAATTCCATATGAATTTTAGGATGAATTTTTCTATTTCTGCAAAAAATGTCACTGGGATTTTCACAGGGATTGCACTGAATCTGCAGATTGCTTTGGGTGGAATTGACATTTTAACAGCATTAAAATCTCCAATTCATGAGCATGGGATGTTTTTCCATTTATTTATGTCTTCTTTAATTTCTTTCTGCAACATTTCGCAGTTTTCAGTGTGCAAGTCTTCACTTCCTTGGCTAGATTAATTCCTAAGTATTTTATTTATTTTGATGGTATTGTAAATGGAATTGTTTTCTTACTTTTACTTTTTAAAAATAGGCTCCATGCCCAGTGTGGAGCTTGAACTCAGGACCCTGAGATCAAGAGTCCTTTGTTCTCTGGACTGAGCCATCCAGGCCTCCCACCCCTGGAATCGTTTTCTTAATTTCCTTTTCAGATGTTCATTTTTACCATCTAGAAATGCTCTAGTAGTTTTAAATCTGGGTTTTAACCTTCCATTGGGTTTTCAATTTCAGTGATTGTACCTTGCGATTTTCTTATGTTTTTAATTAGTTCTTTGATTTCTTCTCCTGAACCGTTTTAGTTACCCTTACCTTAGAGCCTACAATTCTTTGGTTTCTAATCTTTCTCTTCATCGTATCTACCAATTTTTTTTTTTTACTGTAAATTGGTTTTCAGTAGGTTATAAAATTTTTAATTGTAAACCTACTTTCAGCAAGTCATTGAATATGAGAATTTTGTGTGGTGGTATCTAGGGCTTCTGTCTTTTTTTGGAAAAGTTTTGCATTCACTCCTTCCAAACACCCCGTGGGTATCACCGACCAGGAACGATTTTTATGTTAATTTATCAGCATTAGAATTTCTCAAATGAACAGGGCAGTATACATTTAAATCTCCATTCTCCAGGAGGGCAGATCTGTGGCTATGGATTCTCAAGGGGGATGTTTCTTTTCCTCCTGAGTTCCAGGGGAGAGATGGGCTTCACCATGATCGCCCTGGATGAAGGATAATTTTCTGTTCAGTCCACACTGTAACTCCAATCACAGGCCTTCGAGAACGGTCTCACTTCCAACGCCCTGCTTCACAGGGGAGCGAAACCTTGTCTCTAGTTCCTGCTGGGTCAATGTCCGCATGCTGGGGTTGGCGCCCTCCTTCAGGAAGCACTCCCCCCCCCCACCCCGCACAGGTCCTCACACTGATGGTCTGTTGGCTACCTGTTGGGCTTCTCCACAAATCTCATCTCTGTCTCAGATGGTCTTTACGAGGAAACAGACGTTCAAAACCTGAGCAGAACCATCACCCAGAAAGACAGTCCGGGCTGGGAGGCCCCGTTCCAGGAGCAGAGGGCGTCAGAAATTGGAAGGGTGTGCGGTGAGCCAGGCTGACAGGGCTTTGGAGAGTTCTGGAGCTGCACAACCACAATGTGGAAGGCCTGTAAATAATTATCCTTGAACAACATCAAATGCTTTATTGATAAGAACGCTCTTCCCTATTAACTTCCACATCTTTGTCCACAGAAGCCCCTTCACCATTCAAGTAAAACCCTGGTCAGGATCTGTGCACTGACTGCTGTATGTCCTTGGTTACGCCCTTCATATCTGTGAGTCCAGTTTCTATAGAGCGGAGAGAAGATGTGTTTGCCTACCTTCGAGGATTTATCCATGGCTTTGAGAATTAAAATTAAATGAAAACTGACCTGCACATTTATTGTTTGAGGTCAGTGTGACCTTGATTCCAAAAACAGATAAGGACAGCACAAGAAAAGAAACCACAGGCTGTATTTTATTCTAAAAAATTCCAAGTAAAATGTTGGCTAACAGAATCTGACAGTGTATGTGCGAAGTAATCATACATCATGTTCAAGTAGGATTAAGTACAGAAATGTAAGGCTCATTCATGTCAGAAAAATCAGTGTAATCACTAGAGAAAAGTAGAATCAATAAATAGAATAAAAATGTTTTACCAAATGTGCTCCCAAATTGTGATTCAAAATCCGCCCCCCCCCCCCGCAAAACCATCTAAAGGGTTCTGCCCAAAATGGATCAAAACTCTCTATTACAACAACATCCTAGAGTCAGGTCATGCATGAGGAGAAAGCCTGACTTATTTTCATCAAGATCTGGACTAAGAGAAGGATGCTGGGTTTCACCCCATATTCCTTTAATGCAACAGTGGAGCTCCTGGTTAATGTTATTAAGCACTTCAGGAAAGATAAAATAAAATAAATGTAAGGAAAAGAGAAGGGAAAACTCTCTGGCTTTCATTTGACTTCCCAATTTATTTCTCTCCATAATGAAGTCATAATCTCTTGGAGTCTGGGGGTGATGTCTGATACTTGCATTAAAATCCAAGACAGCAGGGAGTGTAGAATTGGTAGTAGACACTCGTTTGCAAAAGGGGATCCTAAGTTAGGACGCAGTAGAGACGACCTAAGAGTCACACGTGGAAACGACTGTACACATATCAGAGAGGCAATCTTTCACCAACGTTCATTATCAAAAGGCCGGATCTCCCCTAAGATTTCTCTGCCATCGCTGGGGCCCAGGGACCCCCGCCCGCGAGCCGCCTTCCCCGCGCCGGCCAGCAGGTGGCGCCCGGCCTCCACCGGCCGGACCCCGAAGGGCAGCCCGCGCTCCGCCGCGGAAAGTCTCCTACGAAAGGCGCCCCTTTTCCTGGACGCCGCTGCTGCTCGGGGTCGTCGTCCAAACGTGGCAAGCGGCCCCCGGCGCCCGGGGACCGCGCAGGCGCTGGAGGGCCCCGCCCGCACCGCTTCCTCCGGGAAGCCCGCGAGCCCCTGCAGAAGCCCCTCGTCCCGGCGAGCGGAGCACCGGCCTCCGAGGCTGGGGGTGACCGGGGGTCGGGGGGCTGCGCCCGAAGAAAAGGACGGGGTGGGGGCGGGCGGGCAGCGCCCGGTCCTCGCGCTTCCCGCCGCCGCGCGGCCCGACGACAGGTGGCCGACTCAGGTGCCGGTCCGAAAGGCGGCCGCCGCGGGTGACCCGCCCCCTCCCCCGGCCCGGTGCAGCAGGCGGAGCGGCGTCCCCCGTGGTACGACTGTCAACCACCACGACGGCCCGGCTCCAAGCACGTGCTCCCCGGCGGCGTGGACGCGGAACGGGGCACGGGGGGCGCCGGGCAAGGTCGCCCCGCCCGGCTCGCCGACGCCCGCCGGGGAGGAGGGAGGCTCTCGGGCGCCACCGCCGCAGGGGATGCGGGAGGCCGGCGAGGCTGGGCGGCCGGCCCGAGGCCGCCCTCCACACCTGGCCCCGCGCTCCCCTGGACGGATTCCGTGTCAGGGCCGGAAACGCCACCGCCGCCAGGGCAGACACGGCGGCGCCACCCAAACACCTGCTGGGCCGGGCCCGCGAGCGCGGCCCCAGGTGAGACGCCCGTCCCCACCCGCCCGGCCTCCCGCCTTCCTTCTCCGGTTCCCACCCACCTGGGCCCGGCCCTCCAGAACCTCCCTCCCCACCCTCTCACACCTAAGTTAGTGTCTTCCAATGTGGGAACATGTGTCTACACTGGCATTTTAGGCACGTATTCGTGTTAACTGCGTGTTTAAAGCGGGGTCCCAGAGCTGCCAGGTGAGGACCGCAGTGGAAAGCGCCCGCAGGTTCTTTCTGGGACTCAGAAGGCCGTTCTCCTTTCCCTCCCTCTTTCCCTTCCTCGGCAGTCCAGGGGTGCAGTCAAGGGTGAAGGGCGACTTAACAGCCACCTGTCTTGGAAAGTGGGCCCCACCCCAGCCCTGTCTGCCGCAGGCTGGGTGCGCTACAGGTGGAAGGGGAACAGGGGAAACTTGGGAGGCTGGGAGAGCGCGGGGCCCTATTACAGCTTTACTTCCCACTGGCGCAGGGTCGTGGGCAGCCAACAGTGAGGGAACACCCGGGGGTCTTTTCTGACTTTCGCGGAAAGGAAATCTTTTAAACCATGTCCTGAACTCCTGTGGACTTTTTCCTTCTGATTCACAAGCAATTTCATATCCTCCAAAAGTATCTGAACACCTACTCAGACAGGTAGTCCTTCCAGACTCCACATTTATTTTGGGAGATCTAACCCCTAGAAGTCCGGGCCACAGCAATTTCTTGGTTTGAAACACAGCCCCAAGCCTTAGAACTAATATTTCCCTGCAGACTAAGAGAAACTTGTGTTTACAGACTTCCCAGCTGGGTCAGCTCTCCTGAAATGCCCGAAGCAGGCCTTTGCCCCCAAGTGCTGGCTCAGACCACATATAGATAAGAAGTTTCTCTGCACCCAAGTTCTACGGCTTCCGGGGCGGCGGGAGGGATGGAGAAGGGGTTAGATTAACTAGAGAGAGAGAGATCTTAAAAACCATTCAGAATTCAGGTATTGACTTCAGACATGTTTATTATAATCTTATACAGTCTACATAAATTTTGAACTTGTATTTATTTGGGTTGTTCAGTTATAACATAGCATAATAAAAATCAAAGCACTGGTCCTCTGAAATAAAGCAGGCAATCACCATTCAATAAACACACGATTTATTTTGTATAAAAGGGTTAAGTTTACAACTAAACTTTTATAAAAAGTTTAGCATGAATAAGTACATCATTACACTTTGTATGCAGAAATACACATCTCTGCCACTATACAAGAAAACTCTAATTAAAGAGTTCACAAGGTTTCACTCAATATATATATATATATATATTTATATATAAATATATACACAGCATTCAGTAGGCTTGCGTCAAAAAGGTAATTTCTGACCAAAAGACTTCATTTAAGTAACTGAATACTGGATCCTTCTGGTATTCACGCTCCACCTTTGAAAAAAGGCAAAGTCTGCTTAAATTGGGAAATTCCTTGTGATTTTAACGTTTTCGCTCCCCATGGTGGGAATAGTATATAAAGAAAACCTTCCAACTGCAGAAAGGGCATTTAAAAGTCTTTTTCATAAATAACTAATATCACAGTCCAGGTCAGAGAACACCCTGGGGAAGATGATCACTCTTAGTTTTCCTTCCATTTTTTTTTAAAGGTCCATTCAACTTGTTGTTCTCCTTGTGAAATGGTTGAAAAATAAGAAGTTCAGCGCCTGAAAAGATCCTGTGGATTCGTTGTTGTTGTGCAAAGAAAAAGAAAAGTCATGAACACCTGCAAAAGATTGGGGGAGAGGCATGTTTTAGGAGAATGGAACCTAAGGGCAGAGGCGGGCAGACTGGCGCCAGGAGGAAGCCGCAGTTTGAACATTTAACCACCAAACACTCAAAGATTGGGCAAACCCTGGCGTCCAGATGCAACACACACTCTCGGCCTCGACACCGAAAATTAAACATGAAAATAGCAGAGACTCAAGGGAAAAACTTCCCAACGCAATCTCCTATTTGGATCTCCAACAGCCGTGCTCACAGGCGCCAGTCTGCTTCTTGTAACAATTATTTGATTGAAAACAGCCCTTTGGTTAACAGATAGGGAAGTCGGAATCCCACATCACAGGGTCAGGCGCAGGGAAGCAATGCTCTGGCCAGGCCAATCTCGACGGGCTCCGGTTTTAGGGAAGGAGGATCTCTATGGAATTTGTGGCGATAAGATTAATTAGATGGAGGTTAGTACCTCATAGTACCAGAGCAACAGCGGAGTGGAGCCAGGCCGTGACGTGTGTGGCAGAAGCCAGGACGCCTTTTCCTCAGCCGCCTTCCGAGGAAGTTAACTGGGTATTTTTCGTTTCTTTTTTATGTTAAAGGAAAATGTGCTGTGATCTTGAGTGACCTGAGCCAGGAGCCCCCTCAGATGCGGTTTACGAAGACAGCGGGCTATGTGTAATACCCCTAAGTACACATTCATTTACTAACCCCCCAATTTTGCAGACACACAAAGCACCTCCCCACACAAATAAAAACACACGCGGGCGCACACACACACTCCAAGGGGCAGTTTACCAACGGGAGGCGCGAGCAAACACTCACCATTTATTCAGCCACAGAGCGCTTTGCTGTCATTTGACATTAACTCAGAAGGGAATTCAGAAGCCTGCGAGAGAAAGGGGATAAAAGGCGGTGTTAGACAATCTTAAGGAAAAAGGGCCTTTTTTTTTTTTTAAGGAGCCCACAGAACAGCAACTTTCATTAAACACGTTTATGCTAAGATTCAGAATCACAGTTGCATTAACGTGTCAGAACTTATCAGCGATTTCACGCACGACTCAATCTATAGCAGATTTGGGGTTTTGTTTTTAAAAGTTAATTAGCT
Organism: Neogale vison; assembly: GCF_020171115.1. Taxonomy (NCBI): domain Eukaryota; kingdom Metazoa; phylum Chordata; class Mammalia; order Carnivora; family Mustelidae; genus Neogale; species Neogale vison. Next base: position 138,279,364 of record NC_058098.1, read on the forward strand.
CATCTGTAAGTCCCGGACTGCGGCCGTCTCGACAATGGGTCTGCCGCTGGCCGCGGGCGGGGGCACGGGAGCAGGTCTTACCTGCAAGGACAGGATGCTGATGTCCGTGTTTAGGGTGGTCAGCGGCGTCCTGGACGCCTGGCTCTGCCCAGGTCGCTGGTGGTGCAGGCTGACAATAGTGGGGTGCGAGTCCAGGGCGATCTGCAGGTCCAAGATGTAGTCGATGACGTGCTGCAGGATTTCCATCTTGCTCACCTTCTTGTTCTGGGGGATGCTGGGCACCAGCTCCTTGAGCTTGGAGTAGCAGTCGTTCATGTTGTACAGCAGGCTCATCGGGTCGTCCACGGGGGTTTTGCTCCGGGAGATGCCCAGGCTGTGGTCCGAAAGGCTGTTTTTCCTAACGGACCTCACCGGACTGAAGGCTTTCATGCTGACCGCGCGCGGGGAAGGAGAGACCGGGAGGGAGCGGGCTGCCTAGGAGCTCAGGCCGCCGCCGCCTGCGGAGCTTCCTGCGCTCGGCACCGGGCTCGGCTCAGAATGAAGCCGGGCGCCTGGCGGGGCGGCTTTTATCCGCACTCGCCGGGGGCGCACGATCCGGCTTCCCTGCATCCCCATTGGTGGAAGGCGGCGCGTCCATCAGGCCGCGCGGGCGCCCCCATTGGCGGACGCGGGCGCGGGGCGAGAGCTCGGTCCTTCCGCGTTCGCAGCCAATCCCCGTGGGGTGGGCGGGGCGGGGGCCAGCCCAGCTGGGGTGGTAAATAGAGTACAGTAAGCGCGGGGCGGGAGGGGAGCGGAGAGGCCCGGGAGGCCGGTGGGGGAGGGACGGCGGGGAGACCCCAGGAATCCAAATGTGCATCTTTATTTTAATGCCAGTGGTGAGCCAGAACCCTTGCCCGAGGGTGTCCCCCGACGAAGCCTTCCCCGCCCTGGAGGTTTCAGGAACCCTAAAACCACAGCGACGCGGGCGAGTTCCGCACAGCAGAGGGAAAGTCACGGTTCCCGCGACCCACGGGATGTCATCAGAGAGGAAGCATTTCTGAAGAAAGTAGAAACGCAGAGACGTTTGCCGTCGGCAAGAGACGTGTGTAGAGTTCGGTCTCAAGACTGAGCCATGTCAAAACCCAACAAAACACGAGACGCCCATGCGCGCCCTCAACGACAGGTTTAGTGTGGGATCGTGCGACCCGGAGAGACACGGGAGGCGTTACTGGTAAACTCAGTAAAATGGGTGCTTATTGGAACCGCGCCGATCGCTGCGGAACTCAGAGAGGCCGGACACTTTCCAGGGTTCCTCTTCTAGAGCAGGCAGGGCTACTGTAATGATCCTATTAATCGGAAATCATTAGGGAAATTTGCATACCGAAGCTGTATTTACATACGTTGCCCTTGAGAGGCTGTAGGTCTGTGAACTTGCAGTGTGGGTGGCAAAGTGAGGTGATTAATTATGCACAAATCCTGATTTCTGGTGTCGCATTCTAGCATTTAAACAGTATTTTTAAAGTTTTGTGAAAGGCAGGTGGCCCCAGCCAGTGACCGACATCTTCACACTATCAAAAATAAAAATCCTTTCATGGGTGATGTTGGAAATCATTTCAGCCCTCGTCCTGGGCGCAGTTTCGCTTTGTTTGTTTGTTTTCCCTCCATAAATCCTGAAGAAGCTATTCCTGCTGTCTAAAGTTTGCAGCCACTTACTTAAGGCCTTTCAGTTAATTCACACAATTCTAGTCTCACTGAAGATTACAGTACAGGAGCCTTGTTCTGAAAATCCTATTTCCCCAGAATACAAAAAGCTTGAAAACCCGAGGAAAAACGTCATTGTTGTCAGCACCTTGTTTACTAGTCTTTTCAGTCGTCACCTTCTTTGCATTTAGGAAAGAGGAAGGGGGCAGAAGAGGAGAAAAAGCAAAGCTTGATCATGGGGAACCTGTAGTTTGTCCTTCAATTAATGATTAATTTCTTAGCCGGTGGGCCAGTCTCTGACACCAACTGCAACTGTGTGCCCGTCCCAGGGTTTCTCTTTAGGGAGGCAGTGGGTCCTGCTGAGGTGCCTGTCACTTTGAGAAAACCAAGCCACCTCATTTTGGAGGATGGAGGTGGATGGCTTCCTGACCAGCATAGGATGCGGCTGAGGGCCTGTCCTGCGGCAAAAGCTGCTGGCTACCCTGTTCCCGAGTGTTCGATGAACAGCCTCTCTTCTGATATTAAGTCTGGAAATGATTTAATCCTGAGTCCCCCACAGTTCGAGCCTTTTGATGTACTTTGTGTGCATGTGTTTCTGTCACATACGTGCCACAGTGGAACAGATTTTGTTTTGACACTATTTTGGTTCATGATGTTATACTTTGACTATTTTACAATAATAGCCAATGTAAACAAACATCTTTGGGATTCTCAAATTATTACTTGTGATTCTTGGACATTGCAGCTCTGCGATACTGACGCATTCCTCGCTTTTTCCAAGGACACCGTATGTTAACAGCCCTGCCAGCCTCATTACCCCAGCAGCCAGGCTCCGGGCTAGTTCGTAATGAGCGTTGTACGGTATTACTTTGCACACTCGCAAAGGTGATGAAGGCAGTGTCTTCTCCCATGATCGCTTTCTGTAGCCTGATGCCGTGAAACTGCTCAACATGGTGAAAGTTTTGTGGTCTCTTTCTTTAGCGGCCAAGTCAGAGTCCGGCCGGCCTGACTGTGTTGGATTCGAACGGCACGCTGCCCGGTTCGACGTTCATTTAAAGATCATTTTAAGGGGATGAGGAGGTCGTATAAGTTAATGATTAAAAAAAGGCCTGTATTCCTAGGGCATCTGTGTGTGCAAGCCCAAGACGAAATTACCTTTAAGATGATGCTTCCCTGGATAAAATGGTGTTGGAGCATTTTCGGGGTGGGGGTACAAGGCATTAAAAAATCTGTCCATTGGTGTCTCTGTGGATTCGCAGTTGAGGCCTCTAAAGTTCACATGGTCCCAGCTGCAGAAAGGGCCCTGGATTTGCTCGATCCGTGGGTGGCGGGAAGGTGTGAAGGGCTTCCGGCGGGGGTGGAGATACCGTCCCCTCGGCTTACTCACCGGGGCGCCCCCGGTTTCAAGCCGCACGCCTACCCTGGAAGTTCCCCTGACCGGGTTCCAGGGCTCGCTCGCACAGACTCCTTCCCGGCCCGGCCGGCGGCTGCCGGCGCGTCCAGCCCCTCGCCGTAATCAGAAGCAGCTCCGGGCCGGGCGCGCCGGGCCTCCGGGCCGCCTTTGCAATCCCCGCGTGATGCAACGGGGGGCGGGAGGAGCCTGCGGGGGGCGGGGGGCGGGGGGCGGGGGGGGCTCCAGGTCCTCCCCGCACATCTGGCGCAATCGGGAGCGCTCGCCTTTCTTCCCCCTGGTTTTGTTCTCACAGCTGTGTCCATTCCGGCCCGTGACCCCCCGAGTGATCCCTGACAGGTGATGAATTGGCAGCGGCGGCGGCGGCGGCGGCGGCGCGCGGGCCAGGCCGCGGCGGGGCCGGAGCCGGAGCCCCGGAGCAGACTCTCTGGCGCCAGGCGCGTGACGCCGCCCATTCACGCCGCCCTGCAGCCTTGTCCTCGCGGCGCCGCTCAGGCGGCTGCCATGGCAACCGCGCCGTCACTCAGCGCGCGCGCCCAGCTGATCAATGCCTGCGAGGCCGGGCCGTCCCAAGCTCGCCCCCGCCCGGCCGCCCGGCCCGCGCGCACCTGCAGCCGCCGCACGTCTTAAGTTTCGAGCGATTTGGGGGAAGGAAAGAGGACCGAGAAGAACAGGAAAGGGGGGGGGGGTGGGAGTCGGGGAGAAGAAAAAAAGCCGAGAGAGGGAGAAGAAAGAAATCTTCTTTTGCCGACAGAGGCATAACGTGCCTTAGAGGTTGCCAAAGCAAGAGGTTTTGCTTGATTTTGTTTGTTTTTGCAACCGAGGCGTTCAGGGTGGGGCTGGCGCGAGGGAGGAACGGATGGGGAGAAGGTGACCGTCTTAGCGGATGGCGAGATTTATTTATTCCTTTGGATCTTCGCGGGGATGACCTCGATGCTGGACTCCTAGAAATACATTTGAAGGACCCCCACCCCGCCCCCACGGTCCCCGCTCCCCCCGCCTGGCTCCGCGGAACCCTGGGAGGTTGCACTGAAAAACCATCCGCTTTTTCAAGAACAGCCCCCACCGGTCCTGCGCCCCGGGGGAGGGGGAAGGATGTGCAGCCGGGGCCGCGGCTCCGAGCGGTGACGCGCCGGCCGACCCGCGTCTGCGCCCTCATTACCACTACAAAGCCGGCTCCTCAGCCCCATTCCTGGGCTGCGTTTTCAACTGGGAGCACCGAGAGGCCAGAAACTTCCAAGCCAGCCCGCGGACGCAGACGCCGGCTCAGTCCCGGCTTTATCTCTAGGGAAAGTTCCATTTTAAGAACCAGATGCCAACATTCCGGGACAGTTTACGGCATCCGGATCCCTCAAGGGTGCTCATCTGCAGTTCAGAGTGTTAGCAGCCATTATTTATCGCTGTCCTGGACGGGAGCTCGGGAACTAGGATGTCTGCCGCTGGCCCTAAAACGGGGGGGGGGGGGGGGGGGGGCACGACTGTTCTGATCCTGTTATCTGGTTTCGCAGAGTTTGTTGTGGTTTTCGAGGAAACAGCATCTGGATTACATAAGGATTCAAGTTTTTGGCTTTACTTGTTTATTTAATACCTTGGCAAGAGGGAGCCCTTACCCTGAAATCAGATAACCGAATTTGGGTTTAAAACAGCCTTAGATGAGGGGCAATGGGAGGGGAAGAAAATGAGTAAAGCCACAAAAAGCAAACAAGAGGATGTTTATTTTTCTCCCTTTGGGTATTTTTGAAGACCTGCCTAGCCTCTTCTACTTCTTGTCGCACGCAGCTAATGAATTGCATTAACAAAGCACTTCAGCTACCACCGTGGCTTAACACACATCCCAGCCCGCCAGGATCCGGCCCTAATTCCTTCTAGGATCCGGCGCGCGGTCCTGTTTGCCCAGAGATCCCGAGAGCACGGGGGAAAACGCCGTGCTAAATACATTGCTTTCCGCCGTCTGATCTCTTTGCAGGGAGAAGGGAGAGATCACCTTTCAGCTGCGTTCAAAAAAAAAAAAAAAAAAAAAAAGGGCAGAGTTTGGGAGTTGGAAGTTGGCGGAGGGGCCTGTTTAGCGGCCAGCCCAGCAAATATTAGTTACAAATACTGTGAAGTGCCCCGACTGGTGGCCGCGTTTGGCTTTCACAGAGGATCGTCCTGTGACTTTTGTTCGGGTCACCAAATTAAAAAAGAAAATTAACTTAAGCAAGAGATAAGGTTTTAGAAAACGATCCCGGGCTGCCCGCGATCTGGCGGGCGCGGGGCAGGCGTCGCCGAGTCTGCGCCGCTAGGCGCGCGTAGCGGGGTCCGGCCCCCGCGGGGAGCTCTGGTCACCGCGGGGATCCCCGGCGGCCGCCAGCCGCGCGCCCTCGGTGCCCAAACGCAGCGGCGTCCGTGGGAACCCGCAGCAGCCCTCTGCAGCCCGCGACAAGGGCGGGCTGGTCCAGAATCAAGCTCCATCTTCCCATTATAATGCGGCACCAAAAGCAACACCCGAGCCCCGGCTTGCGGGTCCCTAACAAGAAACACATTGTGCGCTCGCCACCCCCACCCCCACCCCCTTTTTGGCCGAAGCCGCATTCGCGCGCCCGCCCGGACGCAGCACGCCAAGTCCATGACTTCAGTGGGGAGGAACCCGCCCGCCCCGCACCACGTGCGCACTCGGCTCCCGCCGCCTCCCCGCTGCTCCCCGCGGTTCTGGCCCGCAGCGGGGACCGGGACGGGGGCCCAGCGCAGCCCCTTTGTGACGGGAGGCCGGCGCTGTCCATCGCCCGAGGGCCTGGTGGCACCCAGGTGGCGCCCGCTTGGGTGATTCTAATCACTGCCCTCTCAGGTTGGCAGGTGGAGAAACTTCTGTTTATAAAATAGGCCACCTTCCCTCCCCCACCCCCACCCATGACCTTGAGGCTTTCACTCCCAGATTCTGCCCCCCCCCAAAGGTCAATTTACCTTCTCCTTCTAGGATAAAGTGAAATCTAGCAGAGGCTCTGCAACCTGCCCCACTCCCCCATGCACACCTGTCCCCTGTCCCTGCCACGACTGGCTGCTGGAGGGTCATCTCCCATTTCCCCTGGGAGGTGAGTGCTGGGGACCCCAAGGCCTGCAGACCCCTGGAGGAGCAGCCCTGGGTACTTGTCCTCAGCTCTTGGGGATCCTGCCGTCTTCCCAGCACCGCTGACACTGTGGCAGGTGGGACCTCATCTGTCTCAGTGCTGGCCTTGGCCATCTGTGCTGGACGCTGGTGGAAAGACGGGGTGAATGAAGTCGTACATTTCATTTAACCATGCCTGTCTTTCCGGAGTCTGAAGAACACCAACATTCCATTTCCAAGAAAAAAAGGCAACACAATGGCCCTCTTTAAGGGGAGGTTAAACATTCACATTGGGTAGAATAACTAATAATTTACAAGCCATTCACAGCTCACCTGTTTTGCTCTTCATCCTGATCCCATGAGTTAGGAAAGGCAGATGATCTCCAGGTTTTACAGAAGGAGAAACTGAGGCACAGATGGATGACAGATCCCACTGTGGGCCCACATTCCCTAGGACATCACCCTGTGACTATGCAGAAGTGTGTGACCTTGACCCCACGGTGGGGTTATTGATTCATTTTTTTACTTTTTTACCTTGAGTGTTGTTCCAGTCCTGCAGGGTTGGATTGCCCACAGCTAGGACTTTGTGAAGAACTTTGTTCTCACCTTCCTCAAGAGTTTAACTCTGAGTGACTGAGCTTGACCCTTTATTAACAAATGATCTGAAGACTTTTCAAACTTTAGTGTATGAAAGAATCATCTTTACACCCAGAGTCCTGGAGCCCAGAACTCCAGAAATTCCGACTCAGTGGGCTTGTTGAGCAGCCTAGGGAACAGCCTTTTCAGCACGTGTCCTAAGGAGCTGCTGATGCAAGTGGTGAAGTGTCCATATTCTGAGAAGCTTCTGGTAATCTGGCCTCTCAGATTAAGCTTGCAGCTGGTGCAGTTTGTCTACTAGGTGGGAATGAGCCGTCTTGGACCTGCTGAGGACCGCTACGTTTGTTTTTTGAAAACCCAAGAGGACAAGAAATTCTGTACATTCACCTACATTTTTACTTTTTTACTTTGTTCTTTCTTCCTTCTTGATGTTCCAATAGTCTTTCTTTTATCAGTTTGTGTGTGTGTGTGTGTGTGTGTGTGTGTGTGTTTCAAAAGTGTCCTTTAGACCTTTTTTTAGGGTAGGTCTGTTTTTTAGGGTATGTTCTTTTAGATTTCCTGCCTCTGAGAAGGTCTTGCTTGCCCTTTGATTTCTGAAGGATATATTTGTTGTATCTCAACTAGTGGGTTGACATTCTTTTTTTTTTCTTTCAATGTTTGACATGTCCTGACACTTCTTTCTGGCTGATACGGTTTCTGATGAGAAATCCGCTGTCATTCAAATTGCGTTTTCTTTTGTAGATAATGTGGCATTTGTCTCTGCCTGTTTCCTTTGTCCTTAGTTTCTAGAAGTGTGCTTATCTTGGTATGGATTTCTTTTTGCTTTTCCATTTTGGGGTTCTCTCAGTTTCTTGAATCTGTAGGTTTAAATCTTTTGCCAAATTTGGAAAAATTTCAGCCACTATTTCTTGACATTTTTTTTTCAGCCCCACATTCTTCTTTCCTGGGATCCTGTTGACATGATTGTTAGATCTTTGGCTATAGTCCCTCTGGGATCTATGAGACTATGCTTGGAATTTTTTAATTTTTAATTTTTAATTTTTTTTAAGTCTACTTTCTTTTTGTTTTTCAGATCAGGAGGTTTCTGTTGTTCTATTTTCAGGTGTATTGATTCTTCTGTCCACTCCATTTAACTTTTTTTTTTCTTTAAGATTTTATTTATTATTTATTTGACAGAGATCACAAGTAGGCAGAGAGGCAGGCAGAGAGAGGGGGAAGCAGGCTCCCTGCTGAGCAGAGAGCCCGATGTGGGGCTCTATCCCAGGACACTGGGATCATGACCTGAGCCGAAGGCAGAGGCTTTAACCCACTGAGCCACGCAGGCGCCCCTCCATTTCACTTTTGAGCTCATCCAATGAGTTTTCTGTTTTGCCTGTTGTATTTTTCAGCTCCAAAATTTTGATTTGGTTCTTTATATCTTCTATTTCTTTGTTGATATTTTCTTTTTCTCCCCGCCCCTTTTTGGGAGCATGTTCATAATTGATCATTGAAAGACCTTTCTGATGCTCAGAGAAGCATTGAGCTGACTCACCCCTGCTGTTACTTGACTGCCCCAATCCAAGATACCCCAAGCGAGACTGCTCCCCAGGGCCCAAGCACGAAGATTGGGAGAGAAGAAAGTATTGTCTGAAGCTACTAACTTTTCGAGTGGTTTATCACACTGATAACTATATGGCCACCAAAAGAGAAATGGGGCCATTCGGGGGGTGGGGGCAGCAGGGATAGAAGTTTCTAAGTATAATTTTGCATATGTATTGTAATTGTAATCACTTATAATTATTCAGGCTTCTGCCCTAAGAAGTTTTACAACAACAAATTACTTACAATGCATAAAATAATAAAATTGTGTATCCCACATCCAACAAGAGTGTTACTTTTAAAAGACTTGAGTGATGTTTTATTTGACATCTTGGTGTCCAGTATATACTCAGGTATACAGTGTGGGTCTTTTTAAATTTTTTATCTTCTAAATTAAGAAAAAAAGATTTATTTGTTTATTTGCTGAAGAGTACTCACGTGCATGTGTGAGTTGGGAGAGGGGCAGAGGGAGAGGGAGAGAGAAATTCTCAAGCAGACTCCCTGCTGAGTGCAGAGCCCAAAACGGAGCTCGATCCCACGACCCCGAGATCATGACCTGAGCCAAAGTCAAGAGTCAGCTGCTTAGCCAACTGAGCCACACAAGGGCCCCCTTGTAGGTCTTTTCTTAAGTAATCAGAATCCCTATCAACTTTTCCCTAAGGTATAGACTCTATAACCACATGTGATAACTATATGCTCTGAACCCAAACCGAGTAGGATAAGTGGTCCAACTGACTGTAGGGCCCTGGGGAGGTTGGAAGAGCTGAGTGGTAGTGGAGGGTGACTGGGAGCAGACTATGTAGTAAGAATCCGTGCCTCCAGACATTCCAGAAACTGTATGGCTGAAGCATCTCACCAGTATCACTGCTCATCACCAAGATTTTAAGGAGATTTTGACTTTTTTTCTCCATACAACATGAAGACTTTGAGTGTGGAGCGATCAGTCACCCTGGTTAGGACGAATCTGTCTGTCCCACTGTCTTGTTGATTTAGCTTCCAGGGACCCCTGGGATACTGTTTACCTTTCAGAAGACACTTTGGGACAAAGACTCTGACTCTGGTACCAAGAGCGGGGATGGGGGAGCCCTGCAGGCAGCAGCCACATCCCAGTGTGGCCATTTTGGATCCTGAGAAAGGAGCCAGGAGTGGGTTGGTACAATTACAATTCATGAAGTCCTGCTTTGAAGTCGGGAGCCCATATTCCTGGGGAGGCGCCCCTGTGGAAATGCAGAAGAGCAGAATGCTCGCTGGCTGTAAAGGGATAAGGCTCTTCTGGTTGCTGCCCCTGCTGTGTGTGTGTGTGTGTGTGTGTGTGTGTGTGTCTGTTAGGGGAGCACCCAGAGGGAGGCTGAGGCAGGGTTCAGGGCCCTGAGGGCTCCGGCTGCTCGCCCCTTCCTCAGTCTGAGCCCTTGGCCTTGAGGGGGTGGCTTTGCCCCAGCCCTTTATTTCTTTATGCTCATCGGGTATCTGTCCCCACTTTCTGCGGTGTGTCCTCAGGTGGGTCACTGGGAGCCCAGGGTTCCTGTGTCCTGCACAGGTGCGCGGACGGGTAAGTCCAATGGCAGACGGGACAGAGCATTTAAACTGCAAGCTGTACTCGGCAAAATGTGCTCTGAGAGCAAACGGGGCGGGCGCGCGGAGAAATGCAGAGTCTCGGGCTCCAGCACAGACCTACTGAAGCAGAGCTGTTCCCGCCCCACAAAGCCCGAAGCTCGGGGAGCTGAAGTTCTCCCTGTAGCTGTGGATAGAGCAAGCTAGAGTGAAGGTTCCCGCAGTCACGTTTAAATGGACACCTTTTCCGGGAGCCTGGCTGGCTCAGCGGGTTGAGCATCTGCCTTCGGTTCAGGTCATGGTCCCAGGGTCCTGGGTTCGAGCCCCACATTGAGCTTCCTGCTCAGTGCGGAGTCTCCCTCTCCCTCTCCCTCTCCCTCTGCCTCTACCCCTGCTTCAGCGCTCTCTCTCTCTCTCAAATAAATAAATAAAATCTTTAAAAAATCACTTAATAAAATAAAATGGCATCTTTCTGAGCAACAGCTTGCCTCTGAAGCATGTGCAGACAGAAGGACCCTACCTTGTGACTCTCAGGTGGCCCAGCAGGGCAGGGAGCGTCATTCCCATTTTGCAGAAGTGACCTAGTGCAGAGGCGAGCCCACCGCCACAGGGCCCAGGCGTCACCTGGGAGTCAGAATGAGGCTCAGGGTGCTTTTCTAGTCGCTGTCAAACCACCATGGACCAGGGAACGCCTCTGGAGGGCGAACAGGCGCGGAGCCTCATGCGGGGTGCGAGTCTGGGTGTTGTATGTGGCCTTGCAGCTGCTGGGGGGCTGTTAGGGCTCATTCCCTGACACGGATGCAGGGGTGGGGGCGTGACGGAGCTGAGCACGCAGGGCCTGGGAGCTGCGGGATGGGGCTCCCCACCAGGCTCTGGACTGCACCCCGCGGTGGGCCTTCTGGGGCACCCTCTCACTCCGCCTCAGGCCTCGAGTAAGCACTGGGCCGGCTTCACCCTGCTGTACCCTTGGAGACCCCCAGAGGGGGGACCCCCCCCCTGCTTTCCCTGTCGCAGGCCAGGAAACTGTTGTGTAACCTGCGGGGGGGAATGGGAACGCCAGGGTCTGGCCCCCACGCCTGTCTGACTTCAATGTCGGATCTGAGCACCCAGTTACTTCCTAAAGCTTCTCCAGGCGGCTCAGATATTCTGCCTCTGGGAGACACGCTTGCTTAAAAGAAGGAAATCTTTACCATGGGTATTTCATGACACTTTGAGACATGGCACTTGGAAGTAAAATATTCCTAACGATACCTTCTTCGCAGTGTCTTCGGCTTCTCTTATGGGCTTCTGTGCCCCGAGGACAGCCCTCAGGGAGAAGGTCATGCTGTGTTGGGCATGAAGGAGGGCCACCGAAGCTGGAGTGTCCCCGAGCTCACCCTGTGGGCAGCAGCCTTCTGAGCGCGTGTGGTGGCGCTCCGGGTGGCCTGTGACCCAGGGAGAGCGCCTGGCCCTTCTGATGTCCCTTCCCAGTGTGAAGCTGCGACTGACCGGCATCCCCCCTGATATACTGAACATTCGGTGCATGTCCCACTGGCCGCCTGGAGGAGTCTGCAGGCTCGGTAAGTACAGGCCAGAGGACACGCGGGGCCTCCACTGAAGCGGTCATTCCAGAGAAATAAGAATACTGGTTTTGGTAAACAGCCTGTACTTCATCAACGATCACTGGGACAGCAGCAACCACGCCTCCTGACGAATCTGAAAAAAAAAAAAAAAAAGGAATTTGTGTTTCTTTTTTGCTCAGTTTTGGCGAGTTAAGATAACTGAATGAGAGAAAACATCCTTAACTAAACTTGAAAATGTGGAGTGTGAAACTTCTAATCTGATGTCCTTCTGGGACCAGAATGGCCAAACGTGGCCCTTAGAGGGCTTCTTTTGAAGTCACAATTTCAAAAGTCCCTCCCAGGCTTCCCTAGGTCCACAAACACCCCCGTTTCTGTCTACAGGGGAGCTCGGAGTGTCAGTTGTAAATTGATTTCCAAGGAAACGCACCCTGCCACCCCGGGCCCCTCTCCCAGGTGGAGGGACTCGGGCTTCCAGAAATCCCCCAGGGGATGTCCGCTGGTCTACAGCGTTGGAGAATGTCTCGGAGAAACTGCCAATGTGTCTGTGACTGAGCTAAGGCAATACCACAGCTGCAGCAAACACGCCCAGAAAAGCGTAATCGCTTCCACATGCTGGAAGTTTCTCACTCCCAGGCCAGAGTGGGCGTTCCTAGTGGGCAGGCAGCTCTGCTCCAAGCCGCCACTGGGGGATGCAGACCCTCCCCATCCTCGTGGTTCCGCCCCCTGGCCGTGAGCTTCCCGGGTGTCTGGACTCATCCACGCCCAGCCTGAAGCCGGGACAGAGCCTGGAGAAGCCCACAGAGAGCGACTTGGGTGGTTTTTATGGATCAGGCCTGGAGCCGGCTCACAGCACCGTTGCTCTGCCGAGGCTCCGTCCTCCTGACCTTTCGGGCTGACCGTTCTTTGTTGTAGGGCTGTCCTGAGCGGGATGTTCCCTGGCCTCTGCCCCCTCCTCTGGTTGTGACAACCGAAGATGTCTGCAGACATTGCTAAGTGTCCCCTGGGGAGCAGAATCGCCCTGGCTGAGAAGCCCTGGGTTGGAACTCAGTCTCACACCTACCTACAGGAAGGCCCCAAACCTAAGTCTGGTTGACAATCAGGGAGAAAATAAACTGGTTTGGGGTCTGCTGGCCTATCTCTTTCGCAGTGACCTTTAGTGCGGGGAGGACTTTCTTGTTGTGGACACATGGGCTGTCACAGAACCGTGGCCCCCCAGGGGAGAAGGCAGGCGATCAGGCGGGGTTGGAGAGAAGGTGCAGAGAAGGAGGAAATGGCCTCTTTGGAACATCCCCTTACAATTCACTGAGCACTTTCTACGGCCCACAGCCCTGTGGCAGGAAGGGCCTTTGGTAGCTTTGTCTTACCTGAGGTCCCTTGAATTCTGCAGAAGGCAGAGCAGCCCGGGGGGAGAAGGGGAGACACGGAAGTCTGGCATCTGTGTGTCCTCTCTTGTCCTCTGGAAGCCCCATAGAGAGGATGGTCCGTCGGCCTGTATCACGTTTGTGCGTTCCTATGATTTACACCTGAAAGAGAGCAAGAGGAAACATGTAGGAAGGTGTTTTCTTGGTTCTTTTATTAACGTTTACATGAGTTAATGAACATGCAAACAGATCTGATGAAAACATGTCGGTAATAAAACAACAAAGTTGGTTTTAAAGAAGGAAGTCGCTGGCACGTGAGCAATCACATCTGACCTCAGGCTGGAGAGGAGACAGGTTTTCCGAGCTCAGAATCTGCAGCCAGTGTGAGTGGAAGCACAGAGGAAGGGGAGCTCAGGGGCATCCATCCATCCATCCGTCCATCTGTCCATCCAGTAAATGTTCTTCGAGCACCTTGTATGCTCCAGGCACTTTCCTAGGGACGTAGGGACCACCCGTGAGCAAAACCTAGGCGTGTACCAAATTCTAACTACGACCTGAGAGAAGCGGCTTCAGCTTTACAAGTTCCATTTTAACATGAGTAAGAAGCCGAGGCTCAGAGAGGTTAAGTAACATGTCTGAGGTCACAGAGCCACTAAATGTGGGATTGGGGAGCAAAGCCAGGGGTGATGGATGTGCTGTCCACTTCTCTCAGCCAAACAGTGAGGAGGATAATTCCCAAGTAGAGGCGGTTAACAGACCCCACAGGCCACATGTCCATGTCTGGTTGAGAGTCATGCTGGCGGTAATGGGACCTTGCCATTTTGTTCTTGAAAGCATTGCCAGAGAACTCCTGACTAGAATGATCTGGAAGCTTCTGGAAAACATGGGTTTGTAGACTTTTCCACCCCTAACTATTCCATAAGAATCTGGGGTTGGGATGAGGAATAAGGCCAGGATTTACTTACTTTCTTTCTTTCTTTTTTTTTTTTTTCTTCTTCTTCTTCTTTGTTTTTGTTTTTACAAGATTCCTAGACAATCCTGGGGTTGGGCTTTAAGCTCCCCAGGCCCCCAGCTTCTCAGCAGAGGTAGAAAATGTGACTCCAGAACCCACATTTTAGATACGATCCCCCGGGTGATCATTCTAACCATATGGTGATGAGAAGTGGCCATCTGGTCATGTAAGGGAGGTTCTGGTGTTTGGGGACATCGAAGGTACTCCAGGAAATAACCACTCAAGCTCACGCATGCCCCATTGAAAAACACCGCCGCTCAGCATCAAAATCAATTCGTTCTTTCACTTTTGAGTACAAACCACACAGTACTAGACGGATCAAACAATGAAATTTAAAAAAACCAAATTGAAGGGCTCCCGGGTGGCTCAGTCGTTGAACGTCTGCCTTTGGCTCTGGTCCTGGTCCCGGGGTCCTGGGATCGAGTCCTACTTTGGGCTCCATGCTGGGCGGAAGAAGCCTGCTTCTCCCTCTCCCACCCCCCCCCGCTTGTGTTCCCTCTCTCGCTGGGTCTCTGTCTCTAAATTAAATACATAATTAATAAAAACAAAACAAGATAAAACAAATTGAGGTGATCTCTGTGTTCGGAGGGTGATCACGTTCTGCTTTTCGTTTTCATCTCCTACCCTTTCCAGCCACACTTTGGTTCCTCCTGCTGTTCTCTGTAGACGAAGTGCTAGCACATACAGTCTTTGCTGTTTTGTAAGAGTTGGGGTGTGTCAGCCACTTGTGGGGCCCTGGCCTGCCTTTTCTGGCCCTGCCAGCTGTGACCCTGACCTCCCCAGGATTTCTGGGGCCCGGGTCGGCCTCAGCAGCCTGACTTTCGTCAAGAGAGCCCACAGCCAGTATTCAGTAAACCTCCACTCTGCTGAGCAAAATCATTGTAAATCCAGTGCACCAGGAAAAAAAGGCCTGGATCTCCTCACACCCGGACTGGAGGCTGCAGACGGCCCTTGTTTCCCTGAGGCTGAGGCCGGGAGCTGCGGCTCTGAGGCGATCTGGGGCCCAGAGAGCAGAGAAGCGGGACAAGCGGCCTCCGTGTCCCCAGAAAGGGGCTGAGGGATGTATGTCCTCCTTGGCTGGAAACCAGCGGCCCGCTGGGGAGGGGGAAAACAGCCCAAAACGCTTGGTGCAGCCGCTTCGGTGGTTATATCAGCTTCATTTATTTGGGGGGAAAGGTACAGTTTATCCCAATTGTTTTTAAGCTCAGCAAACCTTCAGCTTCTGTCCTTTCTCTCTGTCGGTGGCATGACAGTCAGTATGGCGATATACAAAGGATGCGGAGGCTCTGACGTGGGGCCATCTCTGCAAGGGGACATTAGTGCTATGAACCCTGCGAGGAGGGTCCCAGGGTCACGCTGGCATTGGTTCCTGGGAAGCCCAGGGGAGCTTGCTGCCGGTTCCCCCTCAGCCTTCCTGGGGCCATCGAGTTAAGCCTTCAGGGAAAGGACCACCTCTCGGAAGCTTGTCTGCGCTGGCCTCCTCGGCCCAGGATGATTTCTCGGTGTTTAATCCTCATGTGATGTAGAACTCACACTGGATTCCTCGCCTTTTAAAGTTTTATTTTGTTTTGTTTTGTTTTTTTTTATTCCCAGCTGAAGTGGCTTGTTGTGCTTCAGAAAGATTTTGCTTTTTAGATCATAAAGTGGAGCTTTGAAAACTGGAAAAGGGTTTTTCGGTTTTGTTTTGTTTGAATGTCTTGACGGTGTGCTGATTGTCCGCAGAGTCTGGGAGTAAGGGAGGAGAGTGACAGGTCTGCGCGCGGAGGGATCCCCAGGGGCGTCGGACCCGTCATGGGGGGCGGGCAAGGAAGGTTCCGCCTTGGGCTCAGGGTCAGCACTGAGGCCTTCACACACTCATTCTCCCTCCTGCCAACCTGTCTGGCTCTCTGTACAGCCCTCACACCCTCGGAATGTTTTCCTCTAACGAGTGCTGGGAGAGCAGGGCCCCGCGTGTCCCCTGTACCCCATACCCTGCTGTGTATGTTGTGTGCAGCACGGAGCTCAAGCGTTCACACACAGGGATGACATCAAAAGTTGGCATCATGAAAATTCTCCATTCTCTCTTCAGTAATTCTCATTTTCCCTTTTTAAAGATGTGTTTGCTTATTTATTTTAGAAAAGAGGAGGGCGGGAAGGGACAGAGGGAGAGGAAGAGAGAGAATCTCCAGCAGATGCCTTGCTGATCACAGAGCCTGACACAGGGCTCGATCCCAGGACTCCAAGATCATGACCTGAGCCAAAACCAAGAGTTTTAACTTGTTTAACCGACTGAGCCATCCAGGTGCCCCAGCGACTCTCATTTTAAAATGAGAGATCAGTGGCTCCAGCTGGCCCCAAATCACAGGGAATGGGGCAGGGAGAAGGGCCGAGGGTGTACTGGAAGATGTCTGGCAGAGCGAAGAATCTGGAGAGAAAAGGAAGGTTGGAGAATCCGAAGCTAGTATAGAAAGGCAGGACATCAGAGCCAGGCAGAGATGAGTGTAACCATTAGCGAGTGGATATTGACTATCAGGGAATGAAATCAAGTATGATTTGATCCCGTAGAGATCAAGAGAAAACCAGTAATTGATTGCTTTTCAAAAAAAAACAAAAAACAGTGGCACTCATATGGTCTGTGTTCCATTTTGTTGTTTAATTTTTAACTGACAGCAACTCCCTTGCATGTGCTTCTGGAGAGAAAATCGTATTTAGGGGTGATGTCCGGCTTTACCAGAAGGAGCATCACTGATAGATGGGGACAGACAGCATGGGACTTCTCCATGAAGTCATGATTTTTCCTAAATCGGTGTTTTCTTTCCTCCTGCAGCCCTTTGGAAATGTAAACCAACGTCAGCTCTGAGCTTTCTCGCATCTCTCCTGCTACAGATGGAATGTTCGTGTCCTCCCGGATTTGGGTGTTGAAGCCCGAAGCTCCAGAGCAATGGTATTGGGAGGCTGGGATCTGCTTAGTGTCAGATGGGGTCTTCAGGGTGGCGTTTTCTTCTAGCAAAACTGGGATCTGGCCATTCTCCTGCCCTGAGCCTCTCCATAGCCCCCCACAGCTGACAGAAAGACGTAGGACTTCCTCTGGAAGCCCCCATCCTGCTGTAACCTCCGGTCTTGGTCACTGGGTTCCGTGACCTCTGCTCGAAGGTCCTGGAATGCCTCTTCCCCGACGGTTCACAGGAGGCCTTTGAGCTGCTTTTCAAATCCCCTTCTCTGAGAGGCCCCTCGGGTTGTCCTCAGGCAGGGGCCACACCCTCTTTTGCGCCTACACCTCCGGGGGTCTCATCCACCTGGATAGACCGCATGGACCCCCTGGCGAGAGACCTATTTCTTATTCATCTCCTGTCCCCCCTCAGGGACCATCACAGACTAGATGCTTCCAGATTAGCTACTGGACTGGTTGACTTTTCTATTCCTATGTATCTCCAGGGGGTGAGATCCTTCCCACTCCCCCAGTGGCCTCCAGGGACAGGGAGGAGGACATTAAGAAATCTCAGTGTCAGGAGGGATGGGGGGTGGACAGTGGCCCATGTCCCCTCTTCAGCATGACTTCCAAGCACCATCTGTGCCTCTCAAAGCTCAGACCCCGTTCCTCGGTCCCTCACAAGTGTCTCCAGGCCCCCCTGCAGGCCCAAGCCTGCTGCTCAGAACACTGGAGTTCCTGCATATCCCCCGATCTTAGCCACTCCCCAGCCTCACGGGAAGATCTCCCATTTCAGACTGAGACCACAAAACCTTTTGTGTCCTCAGCCTTATGTCAGAAGAGGCCATTTCCCGCGTCACGCACCCCCCCCCGTGTGGGGTGCCCCCACAGGGTGAAGAACCCTCTGGGTGAGCACTCGGCACACAGCAGACACAGTGAGCTCCTTCCAGATCCGCTTGCTGCTTCTGGTTCACTGTTGTGAGCCCAGCACCTAGCCCAGCCAAACACATAAATGTCCTCAATGAATATTCATCGAATGAACAAATGAAAGAATTTACTTCATTCTCTGTAGAAATAAAAATGATAACAAATGAAAGACAACATCACCCACTCGCTGGTATCCATCATAAGAAACAGAAAGACCCAGATGTGTCTACTTCCTTCTCTGGAATGAAGAATGATGTCAAACACTGATTGACTTATTTAATTGACACAAATCTTTTACCTCCAGAATATTCTGCCTTAGCCTGGAGAGGTCCAGAGCCACCAGGTTTGCTGGCCATGTGGCACCTTTGGACCACTGGAGGGCCTGACTGGGGAGACACATGTCCTCTCTGGATTGTGGTACCCAGAAAGCAGGGATAGAAAAGTGCAAATGTTGGCTGGTAATTCGTTGCTTTATTATTATTTTTTAACTCATAAAGAAGTTTTTAAAAAAATATTTTATTTATTCATTTGTCAGAGAGAGAGAGAGAGTGCACGCACACAAGCAGGGGAAGCGGCAGACAGAGGGAGAGGGAGAAGCAGGGTCCCCGCTGAGCAGAGAGCCCAAAGCAGGGCTCGATCCTAGGACCCTGGGGATCATGACCTGAGCTGAAGGCAGGGGCTTAACAACTGAGCCACCCAGGTGCCCCTTTCGTTGCTTTAACCAGCTGATTTTATAAGGCCACAGGGGGTCAAAGTGAGCTTGTTGCTGGGGCTCTTGACTTACTCATGTCCCAAGAGGACAGCATCGCCAGGCAGGGAAGCAGGTATAGCGTGAGCGCCTAGGTGACCGCGTGTCTGCTCTTGTCCTATGGCCCATACCTGCTATGCTGCTGGAAATATCGTTAAATTTTGAACGTTATCACTGTCATTTCAAAAGGGAGGGAGAAAACACATTCCCTTTTTTGTTAGTTTTAATGTCACTCCTTCAGAAGTTTATTCCCAGGGAACTCTCCGTCGATGCCCTGAAATTTCTGATTCATCTCCTCATGGAAGTCGGCATTTTCAGAGCTGGTCCATGATTGATCAGCAAGTTGGAAACTCACCCCGGGAGGACCGCGCCCCTGACATGTGCACTCAAATGACGTCTGCACTGGATCTTCACGCTTGGCTTCTCCTGTCCCCGGTAAAGCAGCTCTGCTCACATACCCCGTGGGTTCTTCCTCGAGTCAGGACCACGCCGGTTCCCTCCTCGCCTTCTCTGTGCTCCTCCTGCTCAGGTCATGACCCTTTTGAAGATAAAGAATTGAGGCTATGTCATAGGGGAAAGGTCAGGAGTGATCGGGAAACATCAAGGATCACGAAAGGCACCGCCTGCCTGTCTCCTGTTCTGCACGGAGCTACTCTGCTTCCATCCAGGGGAGGAAGTGTGGGGGGTGCGCCGCCTCCAGAGACTTCCGAGCCCGAGCCAGCTGGTCCCGAAGCAGAGGGGCCGTGCGGGGCCACTGGGAAGCCAGGCACAAGCCTCCTTTCTGATGGGGATGCAGAAGACGTTACCTGCAGAGAACATCGGGCCTCCCGTTTTCTGAACAAGCTGGTGGGAAGTGTCAGCGCTAAGATGTGGTGAGAAGGTTGGGGCTCCGGGGCGGGTAGAGAGAGTTGAAAGCGGGAGCCACCCAGAGTCACACCTTCGCTGTGTTCGTGGTCGGAGGGGCGTGAGCGAGAGCTGTGGCGGGGAGGACATGGTCGGACAGGTCATCCCGGAGGGAACTCCGAGTCCCCGAGCCACAGGAGCAGCCAAAAGTTACATCATTGTCAGGTATTGTTAAGAAGAGACTCAACAATAAACCAACCACTGAGCGCCCGCGTGGGACAGACGTTTTCATTCATTCATTCATTCATTCGCTCACTCGTTCATTCATTTGGTGTGAGCACCAGCGCTGTGGCGACGGCTGGGATGGGAGAAGAGAGGACGATGCAGATTTGTGGCAGACGCGGCTGGGCAGAGGCGTAAGCTGGGATGCAGGTGCTGTGTTCTGGGCCAGAGGCTCGCTGGGGGCCGGGGAGCCCAGAGAAGGGCGGGTGGGGTGGGAGACGAGACGTCCCCAGAAGGTGGGCCTTCCAAGACGGCGGGCTGGAGGGCAGCCGTGACAATTGAGCAGGAGGAGCGGTCCTGGGTGACACGGCCGCTGCCAGGGGCCTGTCGGAAATACCTAATGTGCTCCTTGCTCCGTGGGGGAGCACTGTTTTTTCCCCTGGGGTGGTCTAGCTTTGGGAGGGGAATTCAAGCAGAGGAAAGCGGGGAGGGCCTCGCAGAGCCGGCCGTGCCCACCAGCATCCTCCAGGGCTTGGAGTGTGAATCCTGCCCCTTGGGCTCCGGTGCTCCGTGCAGGTTGGCACTGATGGATGTGCTCGGGGGTGATTCTGAAGCAGATGAGGAACAAGGGAAGATTGGCTCTTCAGAGAGATCCGTGCGGCCCGGATGGAGGGGTTGCCTGGAAGGAGTCGAAGAAGAGGCATTGGCCTGGGAATGGGGGATGCCGTGAGCCAGAGGCGGGAGGGAGGGCACGTCGGGCACTCCTTCAGCCCCAGTGCTTGTCCCAACAATGACACTGACGGTCCCAGTGGACCTCCGAAATATAGCAGGTACATTGCAGGATTCTAGTGCAGCTCTACTGACTTCTCGAGGAACGGGCTCTCCATCACGCCATGGGAACTGAACCTGACCTTCTGTCCCCCCCAGTTCTGTGATTTTTGTCTAAATCTTTCCATCCAGCACTGCGGGCTAAGATGGGGTCTCTTTCAGGGTCACAGAAGGGAGAAACCTTTTCCTCTGAGCTTTTTTCTTTATGTTCTGCTTCAGTGGGCATTTGTGGGCTTTGAATGGAGAGAGCCCAGGCTCCTGGCTCACGCGAGTTAACCAGCGGTCCAGAAAGCAAATCAGCTCATGTGTGTGGCCAGCCACGGCGGCTGCTGCCAGGGTCCCAAGAGAACTCTCTGGTAAATAGCAGACAGGTGCGTCCCTGTCCTCCCTCAGGGCAGAGCTCGAGGCGGTTCGGCTCTCAGCAGCCCCCGATTCTCTCCCGTGTGGGACTGTCAGGCCTGCAGAACGGCATTGATTCACTTTTGACTGAAACGCACATTTTAAATATTTAGGTGCTTCTGCTAAGTTTTGTTTAGAGTGAGTTGAAACTGGAACCTATGAGAGAAAAATGTAAAAATCTTCCTTAAACTCTGAAAATAAGTACACTTTTTGGCTAGGATCCAAGAGTGAGAAACTTCATCCAAGACGATAATTCTCTGGAAAAGCAAGGAAGAAGTTCCGGGAAGGGAGGAGGGGTTTTGACCATAACTTGTCAGGAGTAAGTGCTGGGCGGTGTCCTCCTTTCCCAAAGGGATGGGCTTTGGTGGACCTGCCCAGTGGCTGCTTCTCGGATTTCAGTCTGTACCTTTAGGGAAAAGGTTGAGGCACTAACAGAACTGGGTGGCCTCCTCGTTTTCCTTTGAAACCTACAATGCAATTAATTACCAGATTCACCCCCATGCACCTTCCTTTGATAAGGCCTGGTTTGCTTCTAGAAGCTTCTACAGAAGCCCAGTCTTCTTGGTGATTGCAGTTTCCTGCCCAGCTTGGCAGCTTCCGGCAGGATGCACACACATCCGTCGGGTCCCAGGCCAGCTTGAAGCCTCTGGCGTGTGCATTTAGTTGTTCCTTGGGTAACAGAGGAAGAGGGTGTTGAACAGTATTCCATGTGAAGGAAAGCTCCCAGCCCTTGAACTGAAGTATACAGTTAAAGGTGCTTTGATTTTACGAAAGGTGGAGGGAATCTGTGGACAGAAGAGTTTGCTGGAGACCAAGACAGAAAAGAATGAGTTTTTAGTTCCAACTGTCTTCTTGGTTTTTTTTTTCCCCTTTCTCTTATTTCCCCAGAAATACAATGAAGGGAATTCTTGGTGGGAGCAGGTGCACTGAGAGCCATACCTGTGGACACTAACACAGTTGCATTTTTATAGTGAAAATTAGCCAGAACCGGGGAGACATCGGCAGTACTGATCCTGTCTTTACATAACAAATGTTTTGCTCACCCTGGATTTTGTATTACTTTTGATTTCTTAAATACTACATTAAGTATGGCTTCTCTTGACCGCTGAGTTTTTGGACATCCCTTCCAATTTTGGACTCAACGCCTCCCAAACCCTCCCCCTAGTCCTGACCCGAGGCTGAGCCACTGTGTCCTTAACTGTTACTGTTACCTTAGTAAAGATGCCCTGATGGAGGGAAAGGAAATAGCCTCACTTAGGCCTCCCCTGACCCCTCTGCCTTGTCCCCCCTGCTCCCTCCTCTGGCGCCATTTCCCCATCCCTCAAGGGCCAGCTCAGAAGTGTCCTTCACTATGAAGCCTGTATAGTTCTTCCCACCTATTGGAGAATGTTCTTCTCAGCCACACCCCCACACCACGTGTGCTCAACCCTGTTCTCCCCGAGTGTGAATTCTCCCCACACCCACATCTGTCCTCCTCACCAGGTAGGGAGCTCGTTGAAGTCGGGCGCCAGGCTTTGTCATTCCTGTCTTGCAGGGTTTTCCTAGTGCGTGGTTGGTGGGCACGCAGTGGATGCTTAAAATGGAGTTGTTGGTTGCCAACGTGGTTTTGCTAAGTATTAATACACCGTGAGTTTGAAAAAAGAAACTGGCCACGTAGGAGTCCTTTCCCCTGTTCCTGTGACCAGGGGACCATTGCAGGGGGTGAGCGACGGGCGGCTTGTGGAGCAGACCAGGCTGGGAGAGGTGGTCGTGCCTGGGAGCGCAGGAATTCGGAAAACTGGGAATGTCGTAACAGGAGGTCTTGCGGCTGGATGGAAAGGGTCGGGGGCGGGGGTGCAGGAGGCGTTCTGGAGGGCACAGACCGTGGACGGCCCGTTCAACAAATACTTGCCAACCGATGACTGGGTTAGGCTGGTGGGAAGACAAGTCGTTGCAAACCACAGGTAGAGTTGCATTGGGAGGGAGCGCTCGGTCAGGAAAGGCAGGGGACTTTCAGGAAGGGGACTCGGGAATGAGAACGCCTCGGACCAGGGAAGATACCGACAGAAAGCAGGGAAATAATGATCATGTGACATTTTCCCAGAAAGTACAACTTCGGGGTGATCTGTACATATGTTTTTTCCTTTAAACTCAGGTCAGAGGAGTGAGGAAGTTAAATGCTGTGGAAAGTCCATTGTCAATTCCAGCCAAAATAACTGGATCATATTTTTAGTTTTACTGCTCTGGGATATTTAAGGAAGAGAAATAGGTTTCATAATGAGACTACAGGGCACGGACCATTTGGCTTTTATAAGCTGGACTTCTGGAGAAGTAGTGAGCAATGATTTCGGAAGGTCATAAAATGGGAAAGCAGAAAACGAAAACAAAAACACTGGTCAGTCGGCATCCAAGAACGATTCAGGCCTGCGCCGCCACGCGCTGGTTACGGAGGACTCGGCAGCAAAGTGCTCCCACGTGATGCCGACCACAGCAAACGCCCTCCTCCAGGCTGGGGGCTCAGAGTCTGGAACTGGGGATGGCCCGACCGGGGCTGCAGTCCCCACTGCTCGCGTCCCCCGCGCTTCTCCACAGGCTGCCTGCGGTGCGCGGGCCCTGAGCTTCTCTCACCGGTGAAGGTGGTCCCGGGTGAGGCTCCTGCAGGAGGGCTGGCCGCGGGTGTGAGCCGTCAGGCCCGGGAAGGAGGGGGACGGAGCAGGTGCCCGAGCCGCTCCAGCTCTCCTGCCTAAGGTGATATGGTTGGGCTGGGATGACCCGGAGGGGCCCCACCCGTGGAGCCCTGGCCCCGCCGCAGGCGATCGACCCCGCCAGGGTCAGTTCTGTGGCTCCTGCCAGGTGGGCTGGGGGCCTGGCAGGCCGCGGGGGGCATGCAGGGGAAGAGGGGCTTGCTGGCAAGATGCGGCAGGGCGGTGGCGGGTTCTGGGTTCTGGTGAAACCCCGTGCCATTCGTGGCCTCACAGGAGGCTGCCACCAGTCCTGCGGGACCCGCCACGTGGCCGCCGTGGGCATGGCCCCGGCAGGCAGAGTCTGGCTGGGGTGGGCTCTGGTGAGGAGACAGATCTCAGGTCCCGGTGGCTGCTGTCTGTGGAGGCTGTGGAAGGAGTTACTGGACTCGGGCAAGGAGGGTGCTGTGTGGAAGGTCCTGTGGGGGCGCCCCCATCCCCACAACGAGGCTCAGGCTTGCCGGCCTTTCTCAAGGAGGGCAGCTCGGCCCGGCTGCTGACTATCAGGTGGTGTCCAGGAGGCCTTCGGCAGGCCATGACCACAATAGCTTGTTTGCCTGAGGGCACAGCTCCATTGTGAGGGAAAGCAAGTCCTGGTTAAGTAATACACAGGGGGAGAGAGTTAGGGAAGCAGGGAATGAGGATATTTCTCTGGATCCGCAGGTCCCCGTCACCCTGGGAAGAGCCTCTGAGGCCCAGGACAGGCCGCCACGGGCCCTCCCTCGGCCCTGACACTCTTGCTCTGAGGAGAAGGACAAACCACTAGCAGGGGCAGACCCACCTCTGATGCTCCTGGGGCCTAGGGCCAGGGGGTAGCGGAGGCCCTTGGCCCACAGTACCCCCGACGCTCCCTGACCCTTCTTCTGCTGGCCTTGGGTCTGTGTAGTCATGAAGGGCCTGGCAAGCAGTCCTTGAACCAAACTCCAGACCCACAGCCCACTACAGATCCTCTGGTCTTGGAGTCCTCCTGCCTGGGACTCACCCAGTGGGGAGGCCTGCTGGGCCACTTGCAGTGGGATTTCTGGGATCCCAAGTGCTCAGGGCATGGTTTTGAAGTTCGGCACGGGCCCCCATAGGCAGATCCCCTCGGCCCCGCAGACCCTGTATGGGGTTGCTGGGTCTGCTGTAACTCCAGACTGGGCTTGTGTAACAGCGAGGAATCTTGGACAGTTCTGGGGGCTGGAGGTGTGTGATCCAGGTCCCTGTCAGGCTGTGAGTCTGCCGGGCACGACTTCGGGGGTCTGGCTGGGCTGCCCAGTGGAGGCTGAATCGGGGGACGGCTGGTTCAGGAAATCTGGTTTTAGGGGGCCGGTGTGGTTTCCCAGGTGAGCCCAGCTGGTGACTGGGGGGTGAGCGGGGGCCTGGTTTGGAGATGTTTCCGAGACGCGTCCTGTGGATCTCATCCCTGTGGTCTGGGCAGAGGCCCAGAGGAGTATTGTCACCCCAAGGGGCCTCTGCCTCCTGTTTTCTTGTCTCCTGAGCCTGTGACTCCCAGAGGTCAGCAAGCAGATAGCTTTTTTCTTTCAAGGATGGCTGAAGGAAAGTTATCTGCCACAGCTGCATTTCCAGGTCTTGTGATGTCCGAACAGTTCGAACTTGACCTAAGGGTTTTTGAAAAGTATTGACGAGAGAACGGGGCATCAGTGAGGGGCTGGGGTCACGTTGGCCTCGTGTCTCCGTGAGTCTGGCTTCCTGGCTGCCTGTTTGCACAAGCCACCCTCTGTCTCTCTCATACGTGGTCAAGAACATTCTCCCCAAGACATCACTTGAATTTGGACACAGGGAAAAAACGAAAAAAATCAACCAGAGCACTCAGAGCCTGCGCGGGCCCTCAGATCGGCCCCTGGAACATTCACTGAGGGCCCTGGGCTTGCTGCCCCCAGGCGCCGCCTCCAAGAGGGCCACGACTGTTTGCCACGAATGTGACATTTATTCTTCTTGGCTGTGTGCGGAGTCAGGTGAGGTTCTTGCAAATAGAATATAGAAATATTCATTTTCTCTTCCAAAAAAGCCTCTTAAATGTCAAATCAAATTAAATGAAATCATTGTATCAGGCAGAACACATATAAGTTGCAGATGGTCTAGTCTGTCTATGATCCCCCCAACCTCACCGGTTCCCCTTAGATTTTATTGACCTGGGCCAGTTTAAATAAAGTTCAGATATACTTATTAGTTGAGCAAATGTCATTTGCTAGAATCTCAACAAAATGCATTCCTAACTTCTCCTTCCTCCCTGTCCCCCCACCAAGCACCCCTGCTGTTGGCATGACTTCCTTACCCAGTTAATTATAAGGCTCTCGGACAGCAACTTCCAGGGCCAGGCTTGACCTCTACAGCCCACCTCGAATACCCCAGAAATGACCAAAGAGCAATTTCGGGGAGACTCAGCCTCCAGACCGCAGGTCAGGCCGGGGGAAGGAGCAGGACGCTTCCAGCTCCTGGGAGGCTGGAACGCAGGATGACGATGCCAGGCTCCAAAAGGCAGGAGCCCTGTACAGATGTTGTGATGTTATGAGATGATTTTCGGACCTCCATGGGGTGAAAAGGCGGTCTTTGCAGAGAGCAGCGCCCGTGGCTTCATTATCATGCCAATCCTGGGTGAAGGCCCCGATTTAACCCAGCAGTTGGCTGAATGCGTGTGGAGCGGACGGACCCCTGAATGAATAGTGAATGGGAAACCGGCTGGAATCTGCCTTCAGCTTTGTTTCGAGGCTGACCAGTGTGAGGGACCCCAGAGCTCACGACGCAGATGGGAGGAGGCGGCGGCCATCTGATGGGCTTCTGTCTTTCCCTTTTTATCCCATCGCTTGTGGGGCTTTTCCTCCACCTCGGTGGACGTATTTCAACCGCCTGAGCGAGTGTGCTCCATTTCCTCCCGCCCCTAAAGCCTGCGCAGCGTCGGGGGGGGGGGGTGGGGGGAAGAGACAAGCGGCTCAGGGGCAGGGGCACCCATCAACACCATCAACATTTATATTTTCTCCGGAAAAAACGTGGCGCTTTAAGGCTGGTGGCTTTGGGAGTTTTGGGAGTCGTTGGCGGGGTCATTAAGAAATTGGGAAAAAGACATGGAAAAGTCTGAAGAAGCCCAGAAGGTCTTCCAGAGTCGTATCCGTGTGTGTCGTTCCCCACCCCCCCCGCCCCAGGTGCAGGGAACACGCGCGAGGCCTGGAAGGGCAGGTGCTTGGAGAGGGCGCGGCGTGCGAAGGGCCGGGGCTGTAAATCAAAGGCTCTGGCATTATCTAGTTTCCTTTCTGGCTTTAAAAGTTCGAACAGATGTCACAAGAGAGGACAAAATGGATTTTACCCACCAAGAGGGGCTTTTCTGGCCATCCCTAGTAGGAAGTGCCTTGAAATGCTAATGTACACAGTTTGTGTTGCCGGGGTTTGCATAGAGATGGTGGGAAACAGCTCCGAGCCCAACAAAACCTTTTGTTATTAATCAAGAAAATCTGGTCTTCTGAAGCAGCAAAGAGCTGGAAATTAGCGAGGCCAGCCATGAGGCCAGGGAGCAAAAATGCAGGAGAAGATCCCCAGCTCTGGGGCAAGCCGGGGAGTCTGGGGCCATGTGGCCTTTCCCGGTGCCCCCACCTTCCCGCTCCCCCAAAGCCTCCACGTTGGAAGGGGGAGGGGTGTTTCCCTCGTATCTTGTCCTTTCAAGTCGTGTGTTTTCTTTTTAAGCAATTTTGAGAAGCAGGCTGGAGAAGCGGGCTAATGAGGCAGTGCTAAGAAAAGAAAGCTAAACACCACAGAATCAAAGTGAAGCATTTTGCTTGGCTAATGGGCTTGATTATGAGATTTCACAGGCCCTTTTATAAAGTTGAATTTTATTTTGCGCCGGGGAACAGGAAATTTCTGTTTGGTTTTAAACATACATGATCATGCCACCAAATATTCCTAATTTAAAGCTGTGGAAGCAGGAGGTTTTATGTCTCAGAGAGGAAGGGGTGGAAAGAGCCCTGCCAACTGCAGCAGTAGCCCACGCTTCTCACCTCTCCGGCAGACCAGCGGCTGGGAGGCTCTGCCCCCAGCCCCCCAGGCACCGGGGCTCTCAGAATCCCGGATCCACGGTCCGAGCCCGACGCCTGACCTGACGTGGTTCCCTTTGGGATCCAGCGTGTCCACCTCGCCTGGTCTCCGCAGCCAGAACAGATCATTTTGTGCTGCAGGGGGCGAGCCTCTGCGCTGTGGGACCCTCAGCAGCATCCCTGCCTCCCCTCAAATGCCGAGAGCAGCCTCCTTGCCCTGGGATGGCCCAAATCACCCTGGCTGAGAACCACTGACCCAGACGAGTCCCCAGCCCTGGGGCGATGGGCGCTGCCCAGGGTGCAGGCTGGTAGGGCACGGGGCCTCCGGGGGCCGCCTGCTGCTCTGGTGATGCTGCTGAGGACTTGGGAGACGACGGGCAAGGCTGTTGCTCTCAGGGTCTTTCCCTGTGACGTTCTCAAGTTCAGGCTATTGGGCCGCAGGGGGCAGGGAGAGGAGGAGGAAAAAGCTGGAACAATCTGTAGCTGGAGGGACCAGCTCAGCTCCGGACGCCCACGTGCCGGGCTCTAGGGCGAGGCTTGGGTGTGCTTAGCTCCGTGGGCAGATTGGGCCCTGCTGATAGAGGACGGCGGCTGCCCGGGTCTGACCTCTCGTAAGATGTCCCCGTGAGGCCCTGCCACGCTTTAAATTATGCTCCATGATCCCTGCAGGGACCCTTGCGTTTTGGGATAACGACTTGCTGAAATGTTGCCCGTATACAGGAGGATAAGCCTTCACTTAGGAAATACGTGTTACACACACATTGTATGTACTTTTCTACTATAGAATAGAGAAAGTCTGCTGTGGAGAATTTAATTGGGTCGTGGCCCAGGTCTTCCTCCCAGGCCCGGGTTTGCCGTCACTATAGCAGGTGCGCTCCGGAGGAGACCCGGGATGTCCCAGCGGCCTCCAGCACGGTCCTGTCGCTACAGGACGCTTACTGGCTTGGACGGGAGCTCAGGGAGGGCACTGGGTCGGTTCGATGGGTGGAGGGGGGCTCCGCGAGTTCTGAAGAGTTCTTCGTGGGGCTGGTTGCACTGATTAGACCAGTACGTGGTGCCCCCCAACCCAGGCCATGGGGAGGGGTGCCTCCTCAGCTGTGTGCCGATCCGGGGCTTGGGAATCTGGGGGTTCGCAGAACCTGGCGGTCCCAGCTGGGACAGCGCACAGACTTACAGGCAGCCACTCCAATGCTCTCGCCTCCTCTGCCGAGGAAGCTGGGGTAGCGCCGACCTAAGAAGCATCAGGTAAGGCCTGGGGCTTTGCAATGTCTGTGGTGGCGGGGGCATGGGCGTGGGGGGTGGGGATGTAGGGGGGTGTGCGGTGGGTGGGGGGAGCGGTGGGGAAACCCAGGGACAGCTGAGGAGAGCGTGTTATGGAGCGGCGGGCCTCGGAGTATCTTCTTGGAAACTGTGCGATGTCATCGCACCCCTTACCCGACCCCATCAAGCCCCACATGACGTCATCATGCTCTCACGTGATGTCATCACGCCCCATGGCGCGGCCTGAAAGTCTATCAGGTAGGTACACATTTGGGTTCTCAAGAATTTCTTTTAAAAAATGCACACGCGTGCACAGGAGACCTTTCGAGCTGCCCTAGGGCCTCAGTGCTGCGCCTCACCGAGGAGGAAATGTCCACGGAGGCAACGCTCCTAGTGCCTGCTGTCCCTCCGCTGCCTGGGGCAGGGCCATGCACCTGCTGCTCCTCTACTGCACTGAGCAAACCGGCCCCCCGGGGCCAGGCTGCAGGGAGCGAGGAGAGAGCACAAGGGATAGGGGAGGGAAAGCCGAGGCCTGCGGGTGGGGGGGCCCAGGCGGGGAAGGGTGAGCCTTAACTGAAAGCGGTCCCCATCCTGCACGCCTTCCCCGTGTTCCCCGAGTCTAGAGGGGAGGGGGCACCCTGTCTGGCCCCTCTTCCCCCTGGAGCCACACCACCCCCCTTCTGGGACTTGGCAGGCACAATGACTTCATGAGTGAGAGAGGCCAGCAAGTCCAAGGACAAATCAAATTCTGTGGCTGAATGGGACCCCCAGGACATCTACGCCCGGCTTCTGAGGGACAAGGGTATTTTACCTGTGAGTCATGCAACTTCCTGGTGATTTTTTAGAACACGGCCTGTAGCTTGTAGGTTGGGGCCAGAGGGAGAAACGGTGCCGGTGGCCCCCTTTCCCAGCCTCTTTCCCACTGGCCTTTCAAAGTGCTCGTGGGCCCTCCACCCAGCTCACCTGTCCCCTCCCGACCGCTAGAACCTGGTCCTGCTTGAAAGCGGCTTAACCTCGTCTCAGACATTGGTGTTTGGAAAGCAGAACATCGTACTCGGCTGAGATTTCACCTATGGGGCTGCGTATGGGGCAGAAAAAAGACTCCATTATAAACACCTTCAGAGGCGGCAACAAAGGAAATGCTGACTGGGCAGCGGGGCCCCAGGCGGGCTCCAGTGGGCAGGCAGGGCAGGGCGGGGAGGCCAGGGTTTTGTGTGGAGTTCAAAGCCCCAACTGAAAGCTAATGAGGACCATTGTATTTGGGCAAAGGACAGGGCAGGGGCTCTTATCAGAAAGGAGTGTTAGATTACCGGCCTCCAGTTTTTGGAGAGCTTTAAAAGCCAGGCTTTGGAGCCCCTGGAGGCTTCAGAGGGGTCTGTTTCCGGGGGGACATTTTCTAGAGGACCTCTTCAGGGAGGCATGTCTGCACCCACAGAAGGGGAGTGCGCAGAGAGGGAGGGAAAGGGGGTGAGGGGTCAGGTTTTCCCACGATTGCTTGAGCCCTGGAAAGTCTTTACTGAGGAGGGGACTTCAAGGTCTTGGGGGGTGGGGCAGAGAAGCTGTAGCGTGTGGGGATACCGGAGCTGAGGATCTAGCCTGTCAGTTCTTTGATTCTGAAATCAGGAATACGGACAAAAACCATCAGCATCTCTGGTTTAACACTGGTCAGTGAGGAGCAGAAGGCAGTTTCCAGAACCTGCCTGGGCCCCTAGAAGGTGCCTGTTACTGCTAGGAATCCGTGGCTGTGAGGGACACCACCCCACTAAGGGGGCACTTGGGCACTCGGAGGCAGAGGCCCTTCCTGTACCTTTGGGGGACTCCTGTGTCAGTTCCCTGGTCACTGACCAGGGCTCAGTAGGCCAGACACCTCCAGGGAGAAAGCAGCAGTGGCCATGTTCCTAGGTGCAAAAAGCCAGCCGAGCTGTTCCCTTCCTGAGAGGACAAGTTTCCTCTTGTGCCTCCCTGTCCGGGATGATGGGGGGGAGTCACTGTATGGAAACCAACTTGAAACGGGCTCCCGCCTCTCTCCGTGCTCAGAAACTTGTTTTTTACTGTGTCTGTTCTCTTTCCCATCTACCGCGTGAGAAAAACTTTTTTTTCCATAAAAGGGAACAAACTCCCTCACCAACAAAACAAGACCCAGCCCTGCCCGCATGGAGAAAGCCACACGCGGCTAATGAAGTGGACCGGACCACGCAGGAAAGATCGGGACACCGAGACGCCGAATGAATGGTACGGAAGGAGGAGGTCGGCAACGGCGCAGCTGCGACTCCGGGTCACGCGCCCTGTGCTCCGGGACCATTTCCCACCGGCCACGCGTCAACGTCCGATCAAGATGTTCGCTCCTCTCTCCTTCGTGCGTCTGTTTGTCTGTTCTTATCAGTTTTCCCCAAAGCCTCCAATTTCGTGCAGTGTCAACAGAAGCAGTGCGGGCCACGGAGATGCAGAGAGCATTTTAGGAATGCGAGGGAGGAGAATGCAGTGAAGGAAGGAAGAAGTTAGCAGCTTTGTCTCTAACATGCTTTAAAAACAGGGAATATGGGCAGAGGAACCCTGGGGGGCCGGGGGACCTTCGGAGGCCAACTGGGCACAGAGAGACCCTGGGGGGCGCGGAAGGCCCAAGGCAGCTGGTCTGAATTCCCAACCACCCGGAGTCTTAGAATTCTCAAATCCTCCCCTGACATTTTCAGAACAAATCAGTTTGAATTCACTGGAGTTAGAAACATGTTTGCAGTCATGGCCCGACTAGGAATCCCAGGACAGGGTTTCTACTGTAGAGCTCCCCGAAATCTCAGTACCCTCTGAGCAGCGGTGGGGGAGGGAGGCAGGTCTGGGAGACGAGGGGCCCTCAGGGAGCCATTTCCTCTGTTTAGCTGGGTGTCGGCTCTGACCACAGCTCAGAGTCTTCCGAGATCCCAGTCCCTGATCTCCAGCTTCTGCAGAGACTTGACCCCAGGTGGCTTTTTGGGGTCCCCAAGGCCCGGCAAACACTCGGCCAATGGCCTCTTGTTGATTTGAGCAAGGCCTTCAAGTACTGAACGGAAGACCTCTGGCCTCCACCTTGGGCTCCGTGTGGGGGTCTCCACCAGGCAGGGAAGGGATTGCCCAACTCCAGCAGCAAACGGGTCGGCGCTCAGTGTCTGCAGGTGCGTCCTGTCTCCCAAGCAGACCCCACGCCACGACGTGGGTGCTCGTGTTTCATGGGCGAGAGACCGAGGCTCAGATGGCTGACGGGACCGGCCCGCCGCGGTGGGGCCGACTCACGGGGAGTTGGGATTCGGCCGACCGCCCAACTCCAGACCTGAGTCCTCAAGGAACCGCTCTGCTGCCGTGGGCCCGTGGAAGGTGGGGCGGCCGGACGTTTGTTGAATAACTCTGTGCTCTACCCCAACGGATGGTTCTGGATTGTTTCAGGACAATCCATGTTTCAAAGAAAATTGTCATTCCTTGCAAAGTGGCCAAGTTTACCAATGATTCCTTAATTAAAAAAATATAGAAGTAAGCACCAATTCCAGGCTTTGTCTAGTGTGTACTCTCGCTCTGATACATTTTCAGGAGAGAGAAAGACGGAAGGAGGAGAAGCAGCTGGTGGACCCGCAGTTATTCCTGCAAGAAAGTCTTGTGGGTTTTGCCGGAAAAAGGTTGAGAAATCTGTGCCAGGAAGTATCTGGGCTCTACCTTCTTGCTTTCACCCTTTCCTCCTGGTGGGGAGTGGGGAAGGGATGTCGGGGGTGGTGTTATCTTAAAGATAAGAAAACTAGGCTTAGGCAGATAAGGGACTAGAAGAAACTGTGTCCCTCACAAAGGTAAGTTCAGAAACTAACCCCTGGTACCTGTGAACGTGACTTTCCTTGGGCCTAGAGTTTTTGCAAATATAACCGAAGTAAGAGGAGGTCATGGTGGTGGTCCTAATCCAACCGCGGGTGTCTTTATAACAAGAGGGGACATTGGACACGTCCACAGGGAAGGTCAGGAGAGCCCCGTGTGGTGATGAGGCAGAGGCTGGAGGGATTGGCCTTCAAGTCAAAGGTTCTTGGCAACCAGAGAAGCTAAGAGGCAAGGAGGGATCCTTCTCTAGATCCTTGGGAGGGAGCACAGCCTTGCTGACACCTCGATTTCGGGTTTCTAGCCACCAGAACTGTAGAGAAAGTAAATCTCTTGTTTTGGCCACCCCGTGTGTAGGAACTTGCCATGGGAGCCATGGGAGATGGAATACACCAAGTTTTCACCTGGCTTCGGCTGTGTCCTTGAACAGTCCCGTATTAGGTTCACGGGGGAGGCTGAAGAGGTGAGGGCTGCTGTCCGCATCCCGCTGGACCCCGATGCTGCAAGGTCTTGAGAACCCGAGGAGGGACTGAAGTTTGGGGCCACCCATAGGGGGAGCTTGCAAAGCCTAAGTGCAGGCAAAAGCACAGGAGCGAGCGGAGAGGGTCTAGAGTATTTGTTCTTCATCGAGGGATTGATGGGGTGAGCAAGTGGCCTTTCCCTGTGACACCAGCCGGGCGCCCCGGAGAAGGGAGAAAATGCAGAGTCTGTTTAGGACTCAGGGGTGTTAAGAGGGAGTCCGTGGGGGAAGGGAAGGACCGTGTTGGTGTCAAGGGCTGTGGCTGCGGGCTGCTGTCTGGGAGGGGGCTGCGGTGCCCAAGGAGAACCAGGGCATCTGGGTTAGAGGCAAGGATGGGAGACGGGAGACGGGAGACAGCCCCGGGGCGGGGGGGGGGTGCACGGGAGGCCCAGGGAAGTCAAGCTGGCACAGGCGTTGTTGACACATACATCATCCGTGATTCCTGGTGAGAGATCGCCCTGCAAAGGCATGAAAGATCGTGTCCGTGAGTGACTCAGAAGCCAAGTATGTTGGTCCTCTTGTAATGTGAGCGGCCAGCTCTGCAGAGCGAGCCGGAGCGGTTAGCATCTCATGAATGTGTGTGGGAGGCTGACGGTGCTGGACGGGAGTTAATCATTACGCTGTTTGTGCCACTGCAATGGGCCGAGCCAGCCAGGGTCCTCGGGCTGACCCCACTCCTCACCCGCCCCCGCTGCTATGCGGCCCACACGGGAAGACCACAGGAAGCTCAGACCGCGGCCCCCGAAACAACAAGGCATTTTGCTTTGGAAACTGCCAGGACGGGAAATTAGTTGGGCTGATCAGGAAGATCAGTCTGGCGTGATTTGAACTGGGTAAGGAGAAGGAGAAAGGTGAGGGGAAGGGAGGGCTCAGGGACATCCTGCCTCCTCTATGAGGAGGGAGTTGCCCGAGCCGAATCTCCGGGCGGGGGGTAGGGGGGAGCCACAGCTCAGGGAGGTTAACTGGCCGGCAGACGCTTTGCTGCTAGAAACAGCAGCGGAGCCAGGCATGGGGCTCCTGATGCCTCCCCCGGGGCCTCCTGAAGCTGCTAGAGAGGAGGCCTGCAGGCCCTGGCAAGAAACAGGGGGCCCGATCCCGCCTCTGGGTCTGCCCCTCTCAGGCGGTCATCAGGGACAAAGCAGGAGCAGGGGAGCCAGCCCACACCACAGTGACCCGGCAGTGTGGCCTTGGACGGCCTCGCGGGCTCTGTGAACGAGAGGTCGGCGCTTTCCTCTGGCCGGTGGGGCAGCCTGGTCGGTGTTGCAGGATGCCGGCCCATCCCAGCACGGCTGACTCTGGATTCCTGGAGTCTTGAAATGTTAAAGAATGTCTCTGTGTTCAGAGGGTCTGGACTCTGGGCCAGGAGCTGGTCCTGCGGAGGCCGAGCCTCGGGCGAGAGCCTCCCTTGCTTGCCACTATGGCGCGTCCAGCTCCGTTCTGTTCCCACGTCCCCTGCAGAGGGCCGCTCTGCTTCTCGCCCACAGTGCCCCGCCCCGGCCCCCCCCCCCGGGTGTGCGTCAAGAGTCTGTCCCATCCTCCATCTGACAGAGGCCTGGCGTCTTGGAGGCCCCCAGGGCTCAGCACCCCACTCTGAGTCTCTCTTCCACTTCTGAGACCCTCCTCTATGTCCAGGATGTCCTTGCTGCCCGCGGCTTCCCTCCACCAGAGCCGCGCAGGGCCTCCAGCCTCCTCTCCCTCATGGAGCTGTGGCCACTCCTCAGACCCACCCCTTCCAGCTCTTTCCCTCATGTGATTCATAGAGCAGCAGAAATGCAGCCTCCAGCAGACCGTCCCGTCTTTCTGCTTGTGCCGCATGGGACCCCAGTTCCCGGGAAGGTCCTTAAGCCCACGGCTGCCAGGCGGTGCTGCTCAGTGATCATGAAGATGACACGGGCTGGGCCCAGAGGCCACCCCACTGGCCAGGAGCGGTGGGAGTCCCCTGAGTCACGGCATGTCCCAGGGGGACACCTTCCTTGGACTGAGGTCGGCAGATACGAAGACACCCACACCCTCAGCTCCGTGAACTTAAGAGTCCACGGACATGGCCCCGATATGGTTGAGTCAGGGATACTGGGATGAGGAGATTGTCCTGGATTACCCAGATGGGCCTGGTGTAGTCACAAGGGTCCCTAAGCTTGTCACAGTCACTGCTGGAGCGAGGATGTGATTCCGATGGCTACTGCTGGCTTTGATGGTGGAAGGGGCCAGAGGCCAAGGAGCGTGGGCAGCCTCCAGAAACTGGGAAACACGAGGAAACAGATTGTGCCCTGGAAGTGCCCGAGAGAACAAGACCTGTAAACATCTTGCTTTTAGCCCAGGGAGACCCTTTTGTTACTTCTGGCTCCGGAACTGTAAGATAAATTTGTACTGTTTGATGCCGTCTGGTCTGTGATAATTTGTGAGAGCAGCAACTGCAAATGGATATACCGGGTGACATGTTTTCTTGTGACATGTCTCAGGGAATGGTTCTCCACGTGCCCGTGTCCAGGAAGCGGAGATCTGTGGCCTGGCAGGTCCTGGAACCTTCACGCCCGTGCGCCCGGTGGCCGGACTCCAGCAGCTCCACGTAGAGCCATGGCTTTCTCGCACCTGCCTGTCCAGTGAACGCGTGACCCTCCAGCTTAGGGACAATTCCTTCAGACTCTCGGGAACAAGTGCAGCAGGTGCGTGTTTACGGGGCTCCGGAAGCTGGACAGGTATGCCTGCAGGCTCTGGGAGGAGTGCTTTGGGGCTGGAGGAGGCAGGAGGGAGGTCCGGTGTCTGTCCGAAGCCTTTTCAGTCCAGGCAGGGACGGGGAGGTGCTGAGAGGATCCCACATCAGGGCGTGCTGGAGGCAGGGGTGTGGGCTGTGGAGCCCAGCCTGTGGGCAGAGGGCATTTGGGATGAGGAGGAGCCCCACTGAGGCTGAGGAGCAAGCAGGAGCAGAAGGCAGGTCTGCACAGAGGCCACGATGGTGGACAGCCCGAGGGAAGGGCCTAGAAGGGGAAGCTCAGAAGCTTTGGCTTCACAGGCAGGGCCAGAGCGGCGTGGGCCAGCTTCCCGGCTCTCTCTTCTCCCTGGGGACTCGGGGAGTCTTCTGTCCCAGGCGGGACATGGGGCAGTGGCAGCCAGGCGGGACATGGGGCAGTGGCAGCCAGCAAGCAGGACGTGAGCAGTGCTGACGTGTGGTCTCTGCTTTCTTCTCACCGTCCAGCAGAACTCCCTGGAAGCCAAGTGTTGACAAGGCTGGGTTCCACATCTGGAACGTGTGTGGCCAGCCCCTCCCACCGTGGACTCATGGTATAAGCGAGGTGTGGCCTCAGTTTGGGACGCCTCGAGATTCCTGGGTTCCCTTCTTATCTGGGCCCGACCCCCAGTGCTGCAGATCACCCGGGCTTTAGAAAGAGCCCCGTGGCCTTGAGAAGGTGCCTTGTGTGCGGCTGGAGAACTTGAGTACGACAGGTTAGTACTGCGGGAGGTGGGGGGAGCAGTCGCAGAGTTGGCGGGGTTGGGGATGGGGGCGCGGACCAGCGAGGCGGAACAGCGGCCACGGTGTGGCAAGGCTGCCTTGGGAGAACACTTTTCACTCTTGGAAGCTTCTCCCAAGTGTCCCCTGATCCTGCTCTGGGTTTTTATCTCTTTTCTCGGGGGCCTCATTCCATGCATCTCACAGTGGGCCCCTGGGCACCTGCAGCTTCTAGAACAACGAATACATCATTTTGGATGAAGTACAGCCAAAGATGAGGACTTCTAAAAGTAAATCGTTTTTGAAAATAAACTTTTGAGACTTTTTAGTGGAGAAATCAGTGAAACCCATCCCAGCATCCCCGAGAGAGCACAGTCGTCTGCACTTACTCCATCACGAGTACAAGTCTTGCTCCCTGGATCCTTAAATAGCCCCCCGCCATAAGGCTATTAATACATGATAAGGACAGTCCAGCATCCTTTAACATGAATTCTAAATCGAAGTATGAAGTTCAGAGACACTAATTATACATGCTTTGCCTCCTGCCTTTGTATTCCTGTAAAATGACCATTAAGGTAAGAGAGATAAAATCAGCATTTTATGCTAGGTGTCTTTATTCTCACACAGCAAGTGTGTGGTGGGCAGGAATCCAGGCCTGTGTCGTCCCTGTGCTGGGCTGTCCCCTTTCTGCAGGTGGCAGGGAGGCCAAGGGCAGTGAAGGGCTTACCCTGGGCCAGAGCCGGCTTTCTATCAACATTTATCAAACGGCTCCCTGCCGGGCATTGGCTGTGCCTGTGGCAAAATGTGGTCTGATGGGTGGGCTGTCCCAGCACCTGCCAGTGTGTGCCCAGAGAGAGTGGGACTCCGGATTCATGAAGACTACCAGTGGTTAGTGTGGAGGGAGGGAAAGGCAGTTTGACTGTGACACATTTTTCATTTTAAAAATTTGCTGCCCTGACTTGTCAAGCAGAAATTAGAAGCACGCTGGTGTCTGGATATTCTCACACTTTAAAAAATCTAGAGGTGATAGGCGACACTTCTCAACCTCTTGGGGTACGTGCTCATTAATTAGGCACAGAGAACATGACTGAATCACAGTGAAAGTGTTTGTCTTGTCTCTATTTCAGAAACACTTTGGGGAAAATGTCTTTCTCTCAGATCAGATGCAAAGCATCAGCCCTAGGGCTTTTTCAAAAAGAGCTTGTCTCCCAAACGTCATTCCCCATGAGAGATAACGGTTTTGTGGAGGGTTTACTCATCGCCCTTGAATGG
This sequence comes from Neogale vison, assembly GCF_020171115.1. Classification (NCBI taxonomy): domain Eukaryota; kingdom Metazoa; phylum Chordata; class Mammalia; order Carnivora; family Mustelidae; genus Neogale; species Neogale vison. The sequence continues at coordinate 138,317,140 of NC_058098.1, forward strand.
CCAGCTTGGCCACGGGACGAGTGCCCAGCCGCCCACCTCCGTGTCCCCTGTTCCTCCGATAAGCGCTCTGAGACCCCCGGGAGGGGCTGATGTTGAGCCGGTCGTAGAGATTTTAGACTGGTTCTTGGTGCCTGTCCACTTCCGGGGCCCCAGGGGCCGATCACTAGCTCCTGGGGCTCCAGTCTTGACCTCGCCCTGGCCAGCCAGCTCTCTGGTCCCCTCGCTCTGCGGCTGACAGTGTCTGCACATTCTGTGTGACGTGGGTGAGGCCGCGGGGCTGTGGGAAGTTCAGCTCTCCGGGCGCGACTGGACGAGAGCTCAGTGAGCTCATGATCACAAAACGAAAACAGGATAACTGTGGGCAGATGCAATCCTTCGCTGGACAGAGCATGTTATCAGAGTGGAGGCCCACTGTGTCCTGGACACCGGGAACTTGGCCCCATGACTCTTAGACCTTGGGTGCTGGCCCGCCGCATGATCTCGGGTGTCCTTTGAGGGAGCTCTGTGCTTTTCCATCCCACTCTGCCCGGGACGCTCCCGCGTGGGGAACAAGGTCCTCACATACTCAGCGGGACACCTGGGCCACAAAGGACAGGCCCTTGTGGCTCTCTGTGCCCGTCTTCTGTGCCCCCAACTGGTCCACTGATTGTCTCGATGGGTTCAGTCCCAGTGTTGCACGTATGAGCTGGGTAGCTGTAGGCAAGTGTCTTAACCTGTCTGGACCTCCGTTCCCTTATCTGTCCAACGGGTGCGATGGGTCTCGCTCAGAAGTCACTTAGGAAGGTGCTAGGCATCTGACCCGGGGCCTGGCGTCTGTCGGTGCTCAGGAGAATGTCACTTTGTCACTTCTCCACCCCTCTCCTGCTATCTTTAAGGAAACTCTTGCTCCTCCCCCACCTGCTTTCCCGTCTGGGGCTTCTGTCCCGGGCTCGCGCGGGTGAGGCTCCCCCTGCTGCAGCCCCGCGGGAGCCCCAAGCCCACCGCCCCTCGTGGGTCCCGGCGGGGGACACAGCTGAGCCCACCCCCCCACCCCCCCGCTCCGGGGAGAGCGGCTCAGCCCGGCGGCCCATCTCGCGCCCGAGCCGTCGTGTTCACGGAGGGGTGGCGGCCGCCGCCCTTCGACTCTCCTTCGGCGGCTCCTCGGCGGAGGATCCCTGGGTCGACGGCGGCCGCCCGGGTGCCCCCACGCGGGGGCGGGGGCGCTGGCGCGGCCCGGGGCGCGGCCACGTCCGACCGCGTGCTGGCAGGAGGTTTCTAGAAAGTTGCTCAGACTCTCTCGCGCGGCTCCGCGCAGTCCCGGCGGCTCTGAGGGCGGAGGAGACGCGGCACGAGGGCGGCCCAGGCCGGCGCGGGCTCCGGGCCAGCGGCACCCGGCGGGGGAGCGGCCTCGGCCCCCCCCCCCCCCGGCACCCGGGCCCGGGTTCGGCTCCGCCGGAGGCTGCGCGGCCGCTGGCCTGACCCGAGCCCACGACGGATGACCCCCCCCCCCGGCGACCCCCAGCGAGGGGCCGGTTTCCGGGCGCCTCCCGCCCTCCCGTCACCGAGACGCGGCCGTGACCTCGGCCTTGGAGAAGCTTTTACGGGGCCCGGCCGGAAGACGAGCCTTCCCGGGGGTGCCCGCGGCGCTGGGGTCGCCGCAGGCCGCGCTCGCTGCGACGGCGCTTTAGGGCGCCGCGCCCAGCCCGGGAAAACGCCTGCGACGGACGATCGCCTGTTTACCTTCGGGTTTGAGGGCCGTTTGCTGAGACGGCCTCGACCGCGGCCCGCGGCTGCCGAAGCTGTGAAGTTCTACCCTCAAGTGGCAGCTGCCCTCCTCCTCACACACGCCCACACGCCCGCATCCGCTCCCGTCCGCACTCACACACGGTCTTCCACACTCACGCATACCTTTCACACCCATAGACTCGCAACCTCTCTCACGCACACGTTCACACTCACACATTCTCTCAAGCGCGTTCCCACACATATCCTGCACACCCACACGACCCCTTCACACTCACATTTCCACATACCCTTTCACACTCACACACTTTACACTCACACTCCCACATACTCACATACACATCCTTTCAACTCACACAACAATATTCTCACACACCCTTTCACACCCACAGTCACACTCTTTCATACAGTCTGACACGTACACACATGCTGTCTTTCACACACATAGGTCTCTCACATACACACTCAAACTCTCTCTTACACACGTTCTCTCTCACACACTCACACACACCCTGTCTTCTCTCACACAAACATTCTGTCTCCCACACACATGTCTCTCTCATACACACACAATCTCCCTCACATACACGCACACATTCTCCCTCTCACATGCATTCTTTCTCTCACACGTTCTGTCTCTCATACACATACATCTCTCACATACACACTCACACAATCTCCCTCGCACACATTCTGTCTCTCACACACACATTCTCCTTCTCTCTCTCTCTCTCTCTCTCACACACACACACACACACACACACACACTCCTCGTAGACTCCACTCTCCACAGTCTCCAGCCATCTCCTGTAACTCTGCTCCAGCCATGAACCACAGGCCACCATGAGCTCTTGCTTCTCCTGGAGCCCCTTGGGTCTCCTGACTGGCTTGTAAAGGCTGCTTTGTGGAGTCCAGGACAGAGGGGTAGACTGGATGGAGTAAGGGCTGGTGCTCTAGGCATGTTCCTTATTTACACTTCGATTAGACCAGCTTCACATTTCTTTTTTGTCTCCTGGGGTTTTTCATGAAATTTCTTTGAAGAAATAATTCTAGTGCTAAAAAGGATCTGAAGATGACTGGCCCACCTTAGTTGGGACCAAGACGCTAGAGGAGTATATATGAAGTGTCCCCAACTCCACAACCAATGGCGTAGGGAGGTCGGTGAAGTTACTTTGGCTGTGAGTCTGGCGTGGAGGGCTGGGAACAGGCGGCTGTATTTGTGGGGGTGGGGTTTCTGGAAAAAGTGCTTTGGGGATGAATGAATGAACATTCTTCTTCAGAATGCTTTTTGGGGAAGTATAGGGCCCTTTTTCTTTGCTGGAGTCAGCTCATCTGTGAGCCATCCATCTGTCCTTTATCTGTCCATCCACACCTTCTCCACCCACCCAACCACTTCCATTCACTACCCATGAGCCCTCCCTTTCTAAGGCTACCTCCACTGCACCCTGCACTCCTGGTGGCTGTGAGCTGTGATGGGGGAGAGTTGGCTGCATGACCTCGTTAACCACAGCATCTGAGGAGAGGTTGGTGCACGGACCACTGCAGTAGGACCTCCTGCTGGACCTGAAGAGGCCATTGGGATAAAACTCCATTGGAGGCTGGAGGAGGAGGTCTAATACCGCAGGCTGATCAGGGTGTAAGCACGGGGCCGGCGATAGCAAAGAGGCATGTCCTGGAGTGCAGGTCCCTCTGAGGGATCTCCCCGCAGGAGTAGGTGATACAGAGACATCTGGGCAGGTCAGGGAGGCAAAGCCTCAGCGACTAGACATGGCCAGGCTTGGACTATAGTGAACAGGGCTTAGCCCTATCATGGCTGCCGGAAGATGCCTAGAATGAGAACCAGGGGTCAAGGAGTAGACCAGATGTCTGAATTGAGGATGCATCTGCAGACGTGCTGGGCACGCTCTCCTCTCCAAGCCTTGTTCCAGCAATTCCCTCCACCATCTGGAAAGGTCTTTGCACAGATTTCTCTCGGACTGACTCCAGGCTTTGCTCTAACTTCATCTCTCGGTGAGGTCCATGTTGACTGATCCATTTAATGTACAACCTGCCCCCCCCACCCCCTCCTCCCATTCCCCTTCCCTGCTCCTTCCCCTCAGAATACACGGGACCTTTAACCTACTACATAACTTATTTATGTCTTGAGCTTATCGTTCATTATCTCCCTCTCCCTACTAGATTGCAGAACCTCAACCAGTATCTGTTCAGTGAATAGGAGGGACTCGCTAGGGCTAAGCATGGCTGTGGCAGGTAGGGGCCCTCCTCTCCCCTTGGCCTCTCCCAGGGCAGGAGATAGCATGCAACTAATGGAAATATACTGGGTCTGCCAAAAGGATACGAAACCAACCCATTCTATTTGTTTGGGACAATAAAAAATACGGCCAATATACCAAGAGAAGAGGAAAGTCACCCCTGCCATGCACAAGTGATGTGCCCCCCTTCTTATGCCTGTGAGGTTGGTTCCATCCTTACCCCCATTTTAAAGATGAGAACACGGATGATCTGAGAGGTTATGTCACTCAGCCGGGGACTAGCAGCTTGTAAATCGAGGTCACTGGTCAGGTTCTGCCAGCTCTAGAAGTCTGATTGCTACCTGGGCTCCACTGTCTCCAGTCCAGGGTCGCCCCCTCCAGAGCGTCAGGGGGCTGCGTGCTCCCAGGAGAGTGACATGGTGTTTCGCTGGGGTGCGTGTGACTCTCACCCCCATGCTTCAATGCTGCCTGTGAGGGGTGGTGACAGGGAGGGGAAGCAAGGACAGCAAGCAGCTCGGGCTGGGAGCCATCCGTGGGCTGGCGGGCGGCAGCCAGCGCTCGGCCCCTCCAGCAGGTGCACACATTCGGGTTGAACGGCTTGGATCACACCTTCGATTTTTAGGGTTTCTCCGTGTCTTGACTCTGCCGAAGAGGCTTGCTTGCTGTGTTCTCAGAGGCTAATTCTATTTCAGGGCAACTAGTTGAAGGTGGGTCCCCACCGGGGCAGCCCTTCGTGGCCGGGGACATGGTGGCAGAATTTGCCGGCAAAGCCCGGGGCCCGAAGGTCATCACCCGGCTCGTCACAGTTCGCGGCACCTCGCGTGTGGCTGGGGCTCGAGGCCAGGGTTCTGCCCAGTGCCCGGGCTGGCGGCTGCTCTGAAGGTCAGCCACGCAGGCAGTCGGGACCCCGTTACTCTGGTCTCATGAAAGCATCGGGCATTTGCCAGGGACCTGTTGCCGGCAGCACAGGAAGGTCTGATGACGGGAGGCCCCGTTCCAGTAGATCCTCCCTGTGGCACTTTGCTGTCCCTGCAGCCAGGATGCTGCGTTTCTGCTGAAAATGGAGTTGACATCATCAGTCTGAACTCATTTCTTTGGGGCTCGGGGACGCATGTGAAATGACCGTGCACAATTGGCCCAAATCACCGTCTCCCAGCCCCGCTGCTCGTCTTCCCCTGGCCACAGGTGGATCGTGGCGCCCTGGTTAGCCCAGCAGACCCCGGCTCCCTCCAGCCGTAGTGGCCCAGAAGCCGTGTTCACTAAGGCTTGCTGTGTTCTAGGCTCTGAGACACGGAGAGACACGAGTCTCTGTCCTCCAGGTGCTCCTGGCTTAGAGGCCAACCCAGTGAGGTGAACATCTGTTTTGTGCAACTAAGGGTTGAACAAACCGGAACATTTCTGAACCAGGTCTGTGTTTGTAGCTGAGAATGTCATGACAAGCAAGGGAGACACGGGCTCACCTTCTCCTGCACTGAATAACCCAGATGTCAGCTCCAGGGTGGGGGGCGCGGGGGGAGGTACGGACCCGGGGCAGGGGCTCCTACTGCTCACCTGGGGGAGATGGCAGAGGTCCGTGGAAGAAGTAGCATCTAAGCTGAGACCTGGGACTTAGGGCCTCATCATTTAACAGTTGGGGGAGGGAATGGCAAAGGAGGAACCGTGTTTCCAATAGAGGGAATAGCATGTGTGAAGCCCCAAGTCCAGACAGTTCAGCACAATGGGAGATTGGTGGGCAAGGGAGGGAGGGGCAAGCAATGCAGGGGAGGAAATTGAAGGACAGGTTGTAGGGAAGGGAGAAGTGGAGAGTGTGTGGAGGGTATGGAAAAGGTGAGTGTGAAGTTTCTGGGGGGTGGTCGTGTGGCACCTGGGAGGTGTATTCAGGCTGGACGTTGGGGGCTGGGGTACGGGACAGTAACTGGGGCCGTGGAGGGGGCGCTCACCTCCAGGGAGAGAGTGAAACGACCCAGCCGCAGGCTTACCGCAGATGAAGCTGGGCGGGTGCGCTGAGGGAGGACGCCCCAGGGGCAAGCAGACCCCGAGAGGGGCTCTTCCTGCGACGGTGCGGGGAGAGGGTTCCCTGGAAGAGGTGGTCCTGCTCCGCAGGGTGGGATTCATCTGACAGGTTAGGGGCAAAGAACTAGGGAGAGTCTTTTGGAGTTAAGGGGGTGGGGAGGGGCAGTGGGCAGAGGTGGGGTGGAAGGGGTAGCAGGGGAGATGTCAGGGAGGGGCAGGCAGCTCTCACAGGAGGCCGACCCGGAAGGGCAGAGAGCCCTAGAGCACGTGTGTGCTGTTCTAAGATGAGAAGCCAGCGTGCTTGCAGGTGAACTGCAAAAGGCTGGTGGAAGCCCAGGTGACTCATCCATGGGGGCCATGAGGAGTGGGAAGGGGGGAGGTCAGGGCCGGAGGGATCCGGGGATTGGCCACGGGGAGGAGGACGGAGGTGGGCCCTCGTAGAGCAGGGCGGGGGCTTCTGTTTCCTCTGGAGATGAAGCCCAATGCAGGTGGCAGAGGGAGGAGGCAGCTCTGAACTTTGAGGAGGGATGGAGGAGGTTTGCTGCAGCTCTCGGGGCTGGCAGTGGGGCTGGGCGAGCGCAGAGTCCCGGGTCATCACGTTGCTGCAAGGACACGGGCATCACGAGCCACTCGGTTTCCTCTCATGGAGGTAACGTAGGTACAGGCAGGCTTGGGTTCTGGTCCCAGCTGCACTTCTGACCTTGGGTGACCTTGGGCAACTTGCTGTCTCCCTGGGCCTGGGTTTTCTTATCTGTAATGAGGTGGCCAGACTTCAAAAGCAGGAAAGACCCCTAGAGACCTGGGATTAATTGAAGGTCACGGGTTTGAAGGTTGTATTTATTTCACTCCTGATGAGCATAGGAGAGGAGGAATGAGAAGTTAATATTGAGGCGGGCCTGAAATGTGAACCTAAGTAGTGGGAATTTTATTACTACTCGGGGATTTTGCACTGGGTTCTTTTCCACAGAATTTAGGTTTGTAGGTTAATTATAAAAATGTTTCCAGGAAAAGGAAAGCCCTCCTGATTTTTCATGGTTGATTTCTGTAGTTGCTGAGTTCCCTCGCCTGTATCTCTCCCGTCCTTCGGATGTAGGCGGCTAGACTATTTCGGGGTTCTTTGCCATCAGCCGCTGACAGGGACGAAGGTGCAGCAAGCAGGTGAAGGCGTTCCGTTTTGTTAGGAGTTGGCAGCTCCGAGGAAAATCGTCTGTTTCTTCACTGGTTCGTTCTCACAGTCATCAACAAACCTTTAGTGAAAAGACAGATGAGTGAGTACATGTGGAGATGGAGAAAGAGGGTCGAGACCATTTAATAATTTCATTTCTCTCTGCTCTCTCGACTTCTGCCCATTATAAGGAAACGTTATAGAAATGGAAAATAAGCCATTTATAACATCACAGAGGTGGGGGGAATGCAAAGAGAAAGCGAGTGGGTTATGGGTGTGATTAGCTCTGTACTGAAACCGACTTTGGAATTAACTCCTGTCTTGAGGAACTGGAGAAATTTGAGCAGAGACATTGTTTTCTTTCCTGAAAGTCACATGGCGATCGGTAATACACCCTAATAAAAGGAAGCGTGTTAAAGAAAAAAAAAAATTCCGTTCCTTCGATTCCATTTTACAGGTCCAGAGAACGCCAGGGAGCCTGGGAGTTCTTCCTGTGTCTGCACATCCCCTGAGTACTGGCCAGACTCATCAACCATCTCCCTAGCCCTGCTCTTTTCTCGCTGATGAGAGAAGAAAGCTCTTTGAGAGCATCTGCACTCTTTTGCGATCTGTGGAGACACGGCTCCATTTCCATCTCTTTGGGACACTTGTCCTCTCCTTCTGAGTCTAGATGTTTTTGAAGCAGGTCCATTTCATCCTCCTGGGGTAACTTATTCTGGAGTCTCCGAGCAGTGGGCTGGCTGTGCTCTGGGCATCTGCACTGTGTGTCCTCCGGACAACTCCATCATCCCCAGGGAGTCCTCTGCTTCGCTTTGGAAAAATTGACGGCAGCATTATCTGCAAAGAAAAAAGCACACAGAGCATAATACATACACATCTTGATGAATTATCACAAGGTGTACATGCAGTTGTCAAGAAATGGAACTTCCCTAGTATTCTAGAAGCATCCCTTATATCTCTCCTAATTACTGTCCCTCTCCTGCTCTCCAGAGGTGACCACTGTCCTGACTTCTAATAACATAGATCAGTTTTGCTGTTTTTCACCTTCCTAGAAACTGAATTATATTCTTGTAGAAGGAAATGTGTTCTGCTGTTGTTGGATGGCGTCTTCTGTAAATGTCAAGTAGTTCACACTCACCCTTTAGGTCATCTGTCCTCTTGCTGATTTTCTGCCTGTTGTATTTATCATTTACTGATTGAAAGTGTTGCGATCTCCAACTGTGACCGTTGATGTATTTACTTCTTGCATTTCTGTATGTTTTTGTATTTTGATGCTCTGTTATTAGGTGTATACATGTTAGGGCCTTCTTTGTCTTCTTGGCAAATTGACCCCTTTATTATTATGTAAGGCCCTTCTTTATTCCTGATAATCTTCCCTATTTTGAAGTCTGCTGCTTTGTCAGAGAGTCCCCAAGCCAATGCCACTGGTGTGTTCATAAGAAGGCCATGTAAAGACAGAGATGTGAGGACAATGCCACATGGTGATGGGGACATCTATAAGCTATGGGATGCTAGGCTTGCTGGCTGTCACCAGAAGCTAGGAGAGAGGCATGGGGCTGTTTATTCCTCAAAGCCCTCAGACGGAACCAGCCTCATCCATACTTTGACTTCAGTCTTCCAGCTTCCAGAACTGTGTTGTTTGGTGGTACCTTGCTAGGGCAGTCCCAGCAAGCTAATACACTGTCCTCTTATGTTATCAAGATGGCATGTTTGTCAAGGTAAAGGAGACACGTAGTTTTTAGTCCTTTCAACAGAGTTTGTTACCTTGGTTTAGCCTTTTTTTCAGAGAGTTTGGGCAGGTGCCTTGCTTTGGGACGGTTGCCCAGACCCGACAGATGTCAAGGGTCAGCGGCCTCCATAACGTCTCCCAATTCTGGTTTAGGATTCAGCTTTTTACTACTGGTCCAGCCAGTTACCACCCACCCCACGCCTCCAGGTTCCAGCATTTTCCCGCTGCGCTTTCCCCAATGGCTTTTGCTCCTTGGGGGTCTCTACGAGCACTGTCCAGTAGAGTTTTCAGTGATGATGGAAATGTTCTTTATCTCTGCTCTTCAATATGAGAGCCGCCAGTCATGTGCAACTACTGAGTACTTGTGATGTGGCTAGTGCAAAGGACAGACTAAATTTTTGAATTTGTTTAATAAAAATGCAGCGTAACTCATGTGATTTGGCTACCATATCGGATAGCACAGATCTATACTGTAAAGCAACACAAAAAAAGTTTTTGATTGTCAAGGTAATTAGGGATGTAATGGAAATAAAGGAATGTGGTATCTTTAACACATCTGCTCTCTTTGCCCTAATGTCTCTTGCAAGCCTTAAATTTTATTTCAAAGAGATCTTAGTGCTACACCAGCAATAGTGGATTAAAAAAAAAGGTTCTGGCCCTATGTCGCCGATGAGCCCTGTGGTAGGGTTCTGTGTGCACGAGGCAGTTTGTGGGGGTCCTTCCCATCACAGGTGAGAGCCTGGGCAGGTAGGAAGGGGAGAGGCTGCCTGTGGACACAGAGTGGACGTGGGCCCCTGCTTCCAGGCCTGTGTTTCTCGTGGCAGCCCACCTTCCCTCCTAGCTCACGAGTTGTTGACCCGAGGGCCTCCTCTGTGGCGGTTCAGACTCCTGTCAGCTCAGGTGTGCTTGAAGCTTCTAGAGACTTCACCAGGCAACCTGCTGTGACTCCCAAATATTCACGTTGGTCTCCCAGACCCTGCGGCCACTGGGTTGCTGGAAAACAGATTGGGTTGGTAAAAATATGTACGTGTGTTCTCACAAAACCTGAGAAAATCACACCTCCACGTTGACAAAGAAATCTGTTTGTGCTGCTCCAATAATCACTTCCTAACTGGTGGGAAAGCAGGCCATATGTCTGTGAAGTGGCTAGTGGAGGGGAGGGTCTCCTTCCTCTGAGCCTTGCAAAATACTTTTTCCAGCTGATCGGCGCCCAAATCAAAAGATACCAGGCCACATGCTTCTGCTTCCAGAGAGTAGCCTCTGGGCAAATTGCTCTTGTGGACGGAAGGAATAGGGGCTAGAAGCAGCCCTCACAGGTTGTGATGTATGTGTGCTTGGGGAGGAAGAGGCCAACAGGAGTTCTAAGTTTAGAAGTTCAGTATTGGGCGAGGGGGGGATGCCGACCCCCAGAGAGGGGAAAGCAGGAAGGTTGCGTTGGCAGAAAGCGGGGTTTGATTTACTGGGGAGACCTGCAGCCCCTCCTGGGGACTGTGGCATCCAACTCTAGCAAGTTCCTTGTGCCGAGCTCAGCTCCCTCTGTGACACCCCGGTAGGCTCCCACGATGGCAGGTGGAGGACGCGCAATCTGCAAGGCTCCCTCCTCCCTCACTCCTGGCCCTCAGGCCTTGTTGAGGCTGTGGCTCAAGGATTCAACCCTGGACGTGGTCATTGTGTTGGGAAGCTAGTGCACACAGTAGCAAAGCAGTAACGCCTAGGAGTTGTCTCCTCTGAGCCCTTCCCCAAGAGTCAGCTAGAGCTATGATTCTAGAACGGTGGGCATCTTTCCCGCAGCGCTGTATCGGAAGCAAGCCTGTCCTTCCATAGTTGGCTTTGTGACCTCAGGTCGATCCCAAACCTTATGCTTCTATTTTCTCACCCGAAACCCCAAAAGGTAGTGTGAAGAAATCAAGCTAAGAGATGCAAAAATAATTAAAAAAAGATTTTATTTATTTATTTGGGAAATAGAGGGAGAGTGAGAGAGAGTATGAGCAGTGGGTAGGGAGAGGGAGAAGCAGACTCCCTGCTGAGCAGGGAGCTGGATGTGGGACTCGATCTCAGGACCCTGGGATCATGACCTAAGCAGACGCATAACGGACTGAGGCACCCAGGCGTCCTGCAGAAATACCTTTAGAGATTGGGGTGCCTGTGAGGCTCAGTCCGTTGAGCGTCCAACTCTTGATTTCGGCTCAGGTTGTGATCTCAGGCCCTGGAAGTCTGCTTGAGACTTTCTCCCCTCTGCCCCTCCCTGCCGCTGTTCACATGCTCTCTCGCTTTCTCCCAAAATAAATAAACCTTTAAAAAAGACTTTTAAAAAGTTATTGATTTTTGTGCCCATTTCCGTTTTAGTTTAAAAAGTTTATATTTTTTCTAAATAAACAGCTATCCATTCATTATAGGAACTGTTTCTCTTTTTTAGAAAAAAATATGTCCTTCATGCTCTGAACTGATTGATTATTCAGAAGATCTGGGAAGTGATGCTTATGTCTTGGAGTCCTCATTATCCAGTAGGGGGCTTATCAGGGAGTGCCAGGGACTGAAGGCTTATGTCCCGCTCTTCCCCTCATTTCATACTCTCGTGGAGTGGGATTGGGGTCTTTGGGAGCAGATTAGATTGTGAGGGTGCGGTCCCCATGAATGGGGTTAGTGCCTTTATAAAAAGAGACCCACTGAGGTGATCTCTGCCTGCACCCTGTCACCCTGTGAGGACAGGGCAAGGAAGTGGTGTGTATAAGCCGGGAAGGGGGCCTTTACCCGCACCGGGCTGTGCGGGTGCCCGATCTCTTCCTGCCCTGGCCCAGCAGCAGACAGATGTTGGGTTAGGCCGTCTTGCTCGCGGTGTACAGCGGCCTGGGCTGAGGTGTTGGGCACGGCCTGTAATTGCCAAAGCTGGTGCCGTGGTCCTTGCCAGTCTGGCCCACTGCATGTGGCATAAATATTCACTTCGTCCTGGGGTCCTGCTCGGACCCCTTTTGCTCCTGCTATCCAGGAGTGCCCGTGGAGACCCCCAGTCCGCTCTCCTGACCGCACTCCACCCGCGATGCTGTCGTTCACGCAGGGAGCACCGGGTGTTCAGCCACGGAACTCTCACTGTGGCAGCAGCAGCCGCTGAGCAGAGCGAGACCACGGAGAGACACCGTCATTCCAGAACCTGGAGGCGACGCTGGCCCCCAGCGATTAGGCCTGGACCCCACTGGCCCTGCCTCAAAGGGTTCTTTCCCGATCTCTTCCAGCTGGAGGTCATCTCCCTTTGGAAGCCCCTTGATGCGTTCATTATCTGCCAGGCTCGGGGGCACTTGTTCCCGTCTGTCTGCCTCCAGTGAGTTATTTCTGAACCTGCCTTATCTCCCCCCCCCCCCCCAGCGCCTCAGGGGCGGGGCTGTCGGAAACACCTGCCGTCTGTCTCCCTGCACGAGCGTGATCCGCTGGCTGACTCCCGGCCCGCGTTGCCCCCTCTGTTCCTGGATTTTTGGCACCTGCCGCGCCCTGGGGAGGGGGCAGTGTCCGCAGCGGGCCTCCACCTGGGGGCACCGAGAGCCCCCTGGGGCCGTGCTGGGGGTTGGTTGGTTCCCTCCCCTGTTCCTGCCGTGCTCTGTCCTGCTTCGGGTTCAATGTCTTTCCATCAGCGACACCTTGCTGGGTCCCTCTTGTCCCGGCTGATGGCCTTTCTTCCAGCCTCTTCTTCCCTTTAGCTCTTAGCGCTCCCTGCCCGTGGTCCGCCACACACGCCCGGATGCTCTCTTTCCTTCCACGGACTTCAGCTGCCGCCTGGAGCCTGCGCCCGTCCAGCCCGCGGTGTGGTTGCAGGCTTCTCCCCGACGGGTTTCGCACACGCGCCGCGGTGTCCTCCGCTTCCTGCTGGGAGCTCCCAGACGCTCGTGTCTGAGGTCCAAGTGGAGGCCCAGTGTCCAGCGTCTCCTGCCCGAGCCGGCGGCACCAGCTTCCCCCGGGGCCCATGTGCCGCTCCTGGACTCGCCTCTGTCCTCAGCCCTGCAACCGGTGCTCTGATCCCCCCGCCGTCCGCCGCGGCTGGGCCCGAGGCCTGCAGCTGTCCTCCAGGGAGCTCCGGCCACGGCGGTGCTGCCCTGAGCCCACGCCTTCTCGGACTGTAGCAGAAGGGCGAGAAGGGACCAGAGGATCCTGCAAGAAGCCTGGGAGAGGCTGACGTCCCCTCTGCCCCCATCCCACTCACCTCCTGCCTTGTGTGCTCTGGGGGAGGAGATAAGCTGCTGCCCCCGGGCCTCGCCTCTGCCAGGCCCCCGTTCTTCTGCCTCGGCCGTGACCCTCACGGCCACGGCCCTCACCTCAGCCCCTGTCATTTCTACCTGGGCCTGCGGGCAGTGCCCGGACGTCTGTCCCCATGAGCAGTCCCTTTCCGTCTGTGGCCTCCTCAGAGCCATGGGAATGTCTCCCTCTTCTGTGGCCCCCGCCACATCCTGCTTCAAACCCTGCTGAGGCCTGACTCCCGTGCCCCGGGCATTCTGTCCATTCTCTGGGCAATGAGGGGGGGGGTGGACTTAGGTGGCCGACGCGTCCCAGCCTCTCGCTCTCGTCTCCCAGCGCCCTCCTCAGCTCTAGAGGCCGCACACTCCTTGTGGTTCCCCACACGGCGGGATATTTTCTCGAGTCCCCCAACTTCGTCTTCTGGATGGTCTCTCTTCCAGAACACAGCCCCCGATCGGCCCGCCAGAGCCAGCTTGTAGTGGCCTAGACAGAGGCTCTCTTCGCCGGGCTTCCAGAGCCCTTCATCAGAACACGCGCTGCGCTTCCCTGGAACTGCTTCCCCGAGGGACGGACCCGACCTGCGACTGAAGGGGAGGCGGCTTCCGGGTGCCGACCACGGCGCCGAGAAGAGCTTTACCTGTTTTAACTCACCGCGTCTTCACAGCTGTCCTGTGACACACGCACGACTGGGCGTTCTCTGTACAAACATAATGGAGAAACCGAGGCACAGAGAGCTTAGGGGACTTGCCCAAACCCACACAGCCTCAAGTGTTGGAGGCAGGTTGACCCGTAGCCCGTGTGCGCGGCCTCTGTCGCCGACGGCATTCTTCTTCATGGCCGTCTTTGTCCGCGGAGCACTGGTCATTCAAGTTGTCGGACACACGTGTGGGGCAGTTTTCTGGTTTTTTTCAACCTTCTCCTCGCCTGCCTCCATATGTCTTTCCGAAATCTCCCCAGGCTTCACTTCTTTTTTGTTTTTTTAAGATTTTATTTATTTATTTGGCAGACAGAGGTCACAAGTAGGCAGAGAGGCAGGCAGAGAGAGAGGAGGAAGCAGGCTCCCCGCTGAGCAGAGAGCCCGATGCGGGGCTCGATCCCAGGACCCTGAGATCATGACCTGAGCCGAAGGCAGTGGCTTAACCCACTGAGCCACCCAGGCGCCCCCCCAGGCTTCACTTCTTGCTCTATTTCTGAACTTGAGAGGTAAGAAAACTCATGAAACTTTCACTATATTTTGTTCAAACAAATGAGTGATCCTGTCCTAACCGTGAGCGCTCTTGCCCTTAGACAGTCGCTCCAGGGCTGTCCTTGCCGCCTGGAACGTTCTGGATGACTTCTTTGGGAACCAGTTGCATAGAGAGCTTACCAGTCACCTGGAAGAGCCATTTCCATGACTTTATCACCACCACCTGCCCCAGATGAGCAACATCCCAGGGATTCTCCTGAACAACAGTTACTAAGGAAACCTGCTTCCCTCATCATATCATTAATCTCAGTAAGTGTGCAAAGTGATGTATTTTAAAACTAGCCCTCCCTAAATGGCTGCCTTGTCATGGGGAAGCAGAGAAGGGCACTGTAGCTGTGTCCTGGGGCTGCCCTAACAAAGACGAGCCAGAAGTCCAAGGCCAAGGTGTTGGCAGGGCTGGCTCTACTGAGGCTTCTCTCCTTGGCTTGTAGACGGCCATCTTCTCTCCATGTCTTTACTGGGTCTTCCCTCTCTGTGTCCTCATCTCCATTTAAGGACGCTAGTCATACTGAATTAGGGCCCACCCACATGACCCCATTTTACCTTAATTGCCTCTTTGAGAGCCCTGTCTCCAAATACAGGCACAGTCAGAGGAACTGGGGCTTAGGACTCCACCTGTGAGTTCTGGGGTGACCCCACAGAGCCCACAACAGGCAATGACTGAAGGCCCAACCACTCTTGGCTCTGCGTCCAACACCTCCGTGACCTTGGACCAGCCCCCGCTTCCCAGGGTTCAGTTTCATTATCACCAACATCGAGGGTCAGACCGGGTCACCCTGGGTCGTTAGAAGTTCAAGGTTCCATGAGAACCAGGAACAGAATCATAGTGGGAGAATACACTGCTTTGGGGCCGTGGGCAGCACCCAGGCTCTGGCGATCAAGCGCTCTGGTTTCTCAGTATTTGACAACAGACTTTATTATCTCCGGCAGCAAGCTGAGAGTTTCTCCTGGGATCGGAAAGAGCCACAAGAGCAATGTCTCAGCTGGAAACATCCTCAGTGAAACGTCGTTTGGTCTTTTCCTGTCTTCTGAGTCCTGAGGTGGGACCTCCTGGTCATGCACTGCAGGAAGGAAGGAAGATGTCTGGAGCCTTCTAAGCAGAACAAGGGCACTTTCTCTTCAGAGTAGCACTATAGACATGCTCTGTTAGAGATCAAAGCGAAAACAAACCAACCGGTGAATGAAAAACAGCAGGGACAGCCCAAGCCTTCTTGTGGGCCTGAGGCAGACCCACTCAGTCACGGCTGGCTTTGGCCGGCTTGGAGCTCGTCCCTAACTTCCCAGGTCCCTGGACTTGGCTGGCGTGGGTGGTGCTTCCCGAACAAGCTTGCAGCCTACTCTTTACGGGGCGCGGATGTGGCAGAGTCCTGTGGTGTGTGCCAGACCCGGGCCTGCCTCCTCGGGTGGTGGCCGTGTGGGACCAGCTGGCCTCGTCTGCTGGGGCTGAAGGGCATAAAAGCAGGAACTGGGGCTCTTTGAGCGGGACCTGGTTCTCCTACTTTGAATGGGACCTTCGTTCCTCTCTTCACTAGAAGAAGCAGGTCTTCAAACGTAGCCTATTTATGCAAGTGACCCAGCTTTCCAGATTCTGTTTCCTTCCCCATGACTTTGCAACCCAGAGACGCAGGAGAGTCATCGTGAGGGCATGTGAGAGCCTTGAATGAACACAGCCAGTACCCGGGACGCGGGAGTAATCTGCTGATTGATTTTGTGCGTGCCTCTGTTGAGTTGGGGAGAGGTTGGGTGAGTCCAGACATCAGGGTGCAGTTTCCGGTGGGAAATGCTGGGTGTAGCTACCCTCGAGCTCAGCACGGTCACTGTCATGGCGCACATGGGTACGGCAGCTGTGGGGGACACACAGTCCATCTGCACGTTCTCCCTCCTCCACGTTTACTTGCAGGATCCTGGACAGAGGCGAAGTCCAGCCCCGTCCAAGGTCACGCAGGTGGCAAGAGGACAAGGGAAGAGCCTGGCCTGCCCCCCTTGTGCAGCTCTGAGTGTCTGCAGCCCGGGGCCCAGGCTCCTTCCCCGCTCTTGGCGTTCACGATGGTCTTGCAGAAACCCTGCCTCCAGCCCTGCATCTGCTCCTCAGACACTGGAGCCCTGCCACGGCCAGAGCAGAAGCCCACAGGGCCTCAGTTTATCTGAGTGCGTCAGCATGTGGTCCTCACGGACTGGCTGCGTAGGGGTCTCAAGCTATGGCAAAAACGTGGCTTTATTGACCTTCTTCTTCACCACATGAGTGAGACCCTGTTTGCATCATCTGCCTGAAAGAAACTGGTTAAAATGGAAAAATGGAGCCTCATTGTTATTCAAGCAGGCCCGATTATCTGACGTTCTGGCATATTTTCAAAATGTGGAAAGGTCCAGTATCCTTCTCCTACTGTAGTGATCCTGAGTGGAACATTCAGGTTTATGCGGAGTTGACCAAGGCACCGGGCCTGAGGGGTCTGCTGGTCTTTTGCGCAGGTGGCCGCAGACACGTGGTCTGAGGGCCTCCAACGGGCCCTCGTCGGGGACGGCCAGTAGCTTCTTTCTCCGCAGACTTCTCTCTCTCTCTCTCTCTCTCTCTCTCTCTCTCGTGTGCACACCAAAGTTATCATATCAGTAGGGATTCCGTGTTCGGTTTTGTCCCCAGGAGAGGCCATCAAGGGATTTGTCCCTTGATCTTCCCTTCCCAGGACAAAGGGCCGGTAAACAGAACCTCCAGCATGCGTGTCACCGTGCAGGGCCCAGTTTAGGGTTCTTGCTGGGGTGGGGGCACACGGGGGGGTGGGGCGTGGCAGAGTTAGTGGGTCGATGACCCCATCATCATGAGCGAAGGGGGCGCACTCGGCTCCTGTAGTGTTGGCTCAAAGAGCCGGTGGTACCCAGCCCAAGCCTGCAGGCCCAGAATGTTCCCTGAAACTGTTCGGGGGCCGGGGGTGGAGGGTCCTACAACTTACAGGGAGCAGGGAGGGAGACGGTAGCTAGAGGTGATCATAGTCGAGTAGGAGAACACTGGCTTTGGATTCAGACGTGACCTGAATGGATTCTTGCTTGAATCTACCTGGAGGAGTATAGACAAGTTATTCAGTCTCTCCATGTTTCCCGAGGCTGAATGAGGAAGATAAACGCTGGCCTCAAGGGGAACGAGACTGGATTTGATGACACGGCATCCGTAAAGTGCCCATTACATTTGCACCACTGCCACTCACTGGCTGGTGGCCTTGGGCAGGCTGGTGACCTTGGACAGGATGGTGGCCTTGGGCAGGTTGGTGACCTCGGGCAGGCTGGTGACCTCGGGAAGGCTGGTGGCCTCGGGCAGGCTGGTGGCCTTGGGCAGGCTGGTGACCTTGCTCAGTCTCAGCCTCTTCACTGGAAAGATGCAGAGAGCAAGACCAGCCTCGCGGGGGTTTCCGAGGCTGACATGCAGTCGTGGGTGTAGAAAAGAGATCGGCATAAAGGTTGAGGTATATCTGTGTCTGATGGCAATTTCCAGGAGCTCTGAGGCTGGGAAGCAGAATGAGGCTTTGGGAGGCCTGCAGAGAGAAAGGGAGGGCCAGGGAGGACCTAAGAGGTGACTATGGAGACAAGTGACCTTTGGGGAAATGCGATCCTGAGCCGGCTCTGGCCACTGCCCACCATGGCACCCTCCTTCCTGCAAGTGTCCCTGCTGCCTTCTCCGTTCCAGGCCCCGTGCTCCGTGTCAGAGAGCCGGTGCTTTGTCCAGGCCGGTGCAGACAATTTAATCTGATCCCGGGGTGGCAGGCAGGGCTCCTGGTTCCCGGCCGCCTGTCCAGCTCTGCTTGGACGGCTTAACCACTTCCTCCAGTGAGGACGCTCTGGCCCCTTCCTTGCCTGACCCCAGCACGCGTCCCGACCCATAGCCCTGCTACTCTGTCGCTTTTCTGCTGTGTTCCAGACTCCTCTTGGGTCCCTTCTTGCTTTGCCTTGGGTTCCAGGGTCCCTCTCGGCTGCCGAGGGCCAGGCCAGCTTGACTTTCTGCCTTAGGCCTTGTAACTCACACTCGGAGACTTTTCCTGCAAGCTCCCGTCCTAACAGCCTGTACCGATCACCTGCCCTGCTGTCCATCTTGGGGCTGTGCTGCTCGAAGTTGTTTTGGGAGAGTGTGATGACTCTCAGTCAATCATGACACTGGCTTCAGGTGTTATTTGAAAGGGCCCCCGGGAGTGGCAGAAGTTCCTGCCTGGTGTCCTCGGGGCTCCTGGCAGCACCCTCACCCCACTTTGTGTGCCCGGCACTCAGAAGCACACGGCTAACTGTCGGAGGACCAGGATGGGAAGTCTGTCCTCCTGGCTTTGCTGTCCGGTTGCTCCTTCCCGGGCTGCTGGCCCCCCGAGCGCCCCCGGCTGGAACTCTCCACCTGCTGCCCAGGCCTGAGCCCGTAGACCCACGAGGCATCTCCTGCGAGCACACTGAGGTGTAGTGGGGCCTGGTCCATGGCCCGCCAGACCTCAGTTTCCCTCCAGAGTTGTAAGACGCTGTGGCAGGACCTGCGTGGAATGAACAATTCTTGACTGGCCGTCAGATGAGTTTAAGAAGGATGGCATTTTTTCTTCACAAGAGATAAAGGAAAAGACTGTCTTGCTAAACCAACAAAGATGCTTATATTGTTGTCGATTTGGCCAGGCAACTCCTCATTGACCCGTGGTGGGTTTGGCTCTGCTGAACCCGTCTGTCCCTGCCGTCGAGACTGGTCATCGTTCAAGGTGTTCGGCACATCCAAGGCCAGCCTGGGGACCTCACGTCAGCAGGCAGGGAGGGCGGAGGACGTTAGGACAGCGGGGGCCTTGGGAGTCTCAGATCCCAGCCCTTCTGCGCCAGACTTGGGCCCAGGAGAAGAACCTTGCTGGGGCCCCCACTGATGCTGTCCGGGCACTACAGGAACTCCAGCCGGAGGACTTGGCCCACTGGTGGACACCTCACCGATGTCCTTCATGAATGATTCATACTCAAGATGCGGTCGTCAGTGGCCCCATCTCAGGAAACGTGGAAGGGCTCGTGGGAGAGGACCTTACCTTCACATCTGCAGGGCCGGGGTAGGAACATGGAGAACCTTGGCCACAGGCAGCTTCGCTAACCTGGACGTCTGCAATGGGGGATTTCCCTCTCAAACAAACAAAACCAAGGAACACGGGCTTTGCACTTTATGGGGCATCTTTAGGGCATTGTGCGGCCCAGCGTGGGCAGCGCGGAATCTCAGCATCTGGCTCCATGACGGAGATGTAGGCTGGAATCTGGCAACTCTCACTCCCTCCTCCCCGGTTTCATCCGCTCTCGGTGTCCCTGAACCCGTGGCTGGGCTGGTTGACGTGTTCGTATGGGAAGGACGTACGGGAATGAGGGGAGGCTCACTGTACCTGAGCTTCAGAGCAGAGGGCTCGCTCCTCTGTGGGAAGTCCCAGCGTCTCTTTCAGCCCAGCCCAAGAGTCCCATCCGTTGGTCTGTTAGCCCGGGCCGGAGCGGGGAAGGCCACCTGCGCGGTGCTGGGTGGGCTCCTTCCACACTGGGTGTCGCCACAGGGGCGCCAGGATGATCTGCCAGGGGCGGGGCGCGTCGGGGCCACAGCTGCTGTCGGGAGTGGCAGGCTGGACCCGATCGGTGACTGGTGCGTCCCCTCTGTCTCAGATGCTGGCTGTCCCCCCCCGTCCTCTCTGGGGTTGGGTTACCGAAGCCGACGTCATTCCTGGAGTCAGTTCTGGGTTAACCTGGGGAGAAGGTGAGGACCCTGCGCCTTGGGGGAAAGTCCGTCTTATTCACGGTGAAGTCTGTCCCCGGTCTGTGGCAGTCTGCGTACACAGCACGGTCCCCTAAACGCGACGCTAGGCCAGGACAGCTTTGAGTGGAGGCTTCAGAGCACGAACTGAGCCCAGAGCGAAGGTGGGGTTTCATGTGCTCTCAGCCCAGGTCAGCGGCTGAGGACAGCCCTCCTGCACCTTTTCTTGGGCCATAGGAAGTGATCTTCGGCTCCAAGTGGGAGAGGGGGGGACCATGTGCGCGCAGAGTCCCG